>NC_052016.1:34222037-34525067 GCF_015832195.1 Motacilla alba alba | reverse complement strand
TGTGCCCTCTGCTGTCTTGCTATCTGCAAGTAGTCCTTGCAGTCCACAGTTTCTGAGAATTACAGAAGCTCAGTCTCTGCCCAGAAGCAAAATCAGTTGTGACTCCCCCTGCCCTTGTACAGCCTCAGCTGAGGGAGGTGCAGCATTTCTTGGCAGACAAGAAAAAGTCAGCATTGCTTTGGGGGAAATGTCTGATCTTTGCTCTGACCAAACAATGTAACCAAGTTGGTTTTAATTTTGTTTACCTTACCATTGCAGTATAACGAATGAAAGAAAAGAATGAACGAGGCATGACCCCCAAAGTGGAGAGAGAATCAGCTAGGTGAAATAGTGTATCATTATTCTCATCTAAATTGGCCAGTTTTTCCTGCTGTTGCTGTATCTGTGCTCAGAAAACCAAAGGTGTTTTACCAGCCTTATGACTGATAAGAGCAGGAGAACAGGAGTAGAAGGTGGTTGTGTGCAGTTGAATGCTTATTAACTGTCTACTAACAAAGAAAATGCAAATGGAAGAGTTTGTAAATAAGGATTCATGTAGATATACATTTTCAGTCAGCATTTTACATTATTTTTAGGTTTGTAGCGAGTTAACACTCGTAATGTATATTATTATTACATAATAATATTTGTATTAAAATTTTTTATAATTACCATAATTCCTAATTTTTAGCCATAGCCTAAATTCAAACTAATTCCTGGTGTCAAGTAGAACGTAATGCCAGAGTTGACTTCAGGCACTCAGTGACTCAGGTTATCTATGGCCAAGATCTGTCCAGGTCTGGGAGATTTCTCAGAGCAGTCAACAGCTCCATTTCAGACCACTGACCTCCTACATATGGAGACCCCTACAGATGTTGAGGCACCCCATGTCTGGCGACATGAGAAGGGGTAAGAGTAAGTTTAGGAGGATAAACACTTACAGGTTCCCGGTACAGTGGTGTGTCACTGTAACAAGTGCCCAGGGAGGTGGGGGAGTCTCCATCTACAGAGATCTTCAAGATTTGGTGAGACAGAGGCACAGCCAACCAAATGAGTGTTGGCCATAGCCCTGCTTCATGTAAGAGGCTGAACCACACAGCCACCAAGATCCCCTCCAGGCTGGCATTTCCATGATTCTGCAGGACTGCTCAAACCCACATATAGTCGCAGCCTGGCAGAGATGCTCAGTTCATAGCCCCTTCCCTTTGATAGTCAGTTCTGCAAACAGCTGCCAAGGAAACAGTTTGTCTCCATCTTTCACCATTTAACCAGGTGCTTGTGCTGATATGGTTTGGTGAGACATGCATCTAGGCTTAGGATGGCAAAAAGGGAGACACAGAAGTATGCAACTCTGTTGAAGTCTTGGGGCTTGCAAGTGAGAGAAAGTCAGTTGAAGGAAGATCTGGTCCAGAAGGTAGGGGTCATGAGCTCTGAACATGAAAGCCAGGCCTGCCTAATGTGTTTTACTTCCCAGAACATCCTGATAAAATGCAGAATACAGCCACTGTGAATACAATACTGCCACTCAGACCTCCTTTGTCCTAGGGCAGTCCCTGCTCATGAAGCAGAAGAATTTTTTCATATTAGGATGCTCACAGAGGAGTCCAGGAAAATCTTTCTGCAGCAATGTAAGCTGTGGTTGTGAATACCTGTTTGACATTTCTGCTGTAGCTTTATTTCACTGCCTAGAGCTGAGTTAGAGGGAAGGGGACATGTAGGGAACGTAATTTCATTTCTGGATGGTTCTCATCAAGTGCCACTTTAACTTTCTTGCAAACATGAAATAAGGAATTGGAAATTTTCATTCTCAAGGCAGATGAGATCATGATAGTTGGAGGAACTTCAGCAGAAGTCTCCAAAGGCCAGAATGGCAGAGTTATGTGTGGATGCAGAAAGGGGCTTCGTGGGTTCTTCAGATGGGTCCTTCCAGCTTGGTGACCTCCTCTGCAGCTGACCTCAATGGAAAAAGGAATCTGCAGAGCAGAGCCTGATGCCATTCCAGTAGCTGGTTTCTGTTTGCAGGAAGGAAGCTGCTTAGCTCTGTGCAGAAGTAGGTGGCCCAGCTCCATACATGTGGGACCCCCAGCACAGGATGATGTTTTGGGAGGGTGGGGGGAAGAAGAATCCAAATAGAAAACCTCCCTGAAGTTTCCCCTCCCTTCCTCTGACCCTGTTTGGTAGTTTTCTATAGCAGGGGCAATTTGACTCCCAGACAGAGGCAGCTCACAAAATATGAGTAAGTCTCAGGTGGGGGGGCATCACAAAGGCCCTTTGTACTGTATGCTGTGGAGTTAATCATCAGTCACTGTTGTCTACCACCAGTCTCTATAGTTAGTTCCACACAATGGGATTATACCTCAACAAAGTTAATTTGCCAAGCTGTTTAAATGCCTGTTCAGCACAGTGAGCCTCCTCCCATCACTAGCATCTTTTTCAGCTGCACCCCTGCTGAGGATGCTTCAGTCTGGGTGGTCCCAGCAACACCCTAAAGCATTTTTCAGTCTTGTCAGCAGCCTGGAATAGGGTCCTTTCTTCTGAGCTTTTGGCTTCATTTCCCAGCCCCAGTTACAGGAGTTCTGTGGAAAATGATTTGAAGGACAAGAGGCAGCTCTGATAATGGAAAACGTCTGTTAGGGATTGGAACATTGGCTTGTAATCCTTGGACAAAACTGCCTCATTCAGAAAAAGGGAAGGGGGGCAGGGAAAGCATGCAGAACAAAGATCTTATTTCACTTCACGTGATGTTTTCTCTGGAATGCCTCACTGACAGACAGGCCCGAATTTTCCAGGGACCATGGCTTTTATTTAAGCTCAGACGAGGCCATAAATGGCTGTGAGAAGTATGTAAGCTCACAGCTTATGTTAATTTGTCATTTCCAGGCTCCATGCTAACTCTGAGCCATGCCATTTCCAGGTTTGCATTTCCTGGGGAGTGGGATGATGGAAAAGGCCTCTAAAAGCCCTGCCCCAGAGCATCTGGACAGATGTTGGATACATCATGTACAGATTTGCATGGGCACGCAGTTACAAAGCACGGCTCCATCCAGACCTGCCTGTGTCACCTGGCCATTAAGTTTCTCCCACCAAACTAGGATAGGTACCTACAAGAGCCAAAACTGCCAAGTTTTTTTTTTTGCCAATAAAGTTGTTTTGTTTGGAGCAGATGACCTCATACCTCGCTAAAGGAAGAAAGAGGCAAGCTTGTAAAATATACTGGAGATCTGGGTTCTGTGGACAAATTTTATTCAGCATTTTGGTCTCTACCAATGCTATGATAGACAGCTGTACCTCTTGCTGTGGGAAGTGATGGATATCGACATTTTAAAAGTGTCAGAAGTTCAGATCCTGTGAACACACTCCTTTTCTAAAGGTAGGATTGTGCTACTGTTAAAGTCAATGAACTTGGGAGTGATGGATATGCAGATGGGATTTGGGAAGATGTCACACTTCCACCATGAATTTATCCCCTTCCTCAGCCTTTCAGAACCTGGCGGGCCCCTCCAAATCTGTGCCATTCAGCTGGAACCTGTTCCTCTTTCCAAGCCCTCTGATGGTGCTTTCATCCTCTCTTTTTTGCTTGTAGTTTGCTTTGCACATCTCCTGCACTCTGTTGTTCTGCCAGAAAGGTGTCTCTCACCTCCTTTGCCTTGCTTTCCGACAGAGTTCAGTGGTCACTGCACCGCTGTACTGGCCCAGAGGAGTATGTCATTTGAGCTTGCCCATCCAGCTCTCCCAGTTTCCATTCTTCTGGGACAACTCATTCCGTTTGCAATCACAACTTCTTATCCACTTTCATTCCTATCACTAACATTTCCAGTTCAAAAGCTTTCTCTCACACAGGTTGAAAGCAGTGACCTTTTCCTTTGGATTGGCTTTGTTTACAGCTATTTATCCTCTTCTTACATGTTAAAGGTCTGGCATAATCCTGACCCACTGGGTAAGCTTGGCTGCAGCAATTAAAGGCCAGCATTCACATATGGATGTCTAAGGTCAGACACTTTCTCTGTACCTACCACGTAATGCAACAACTATATTTTCAGGTGCTCAGCAACTCCACTTGCCAGCCCCTGGTGCTTAGCACCTCCTAGGGAATGATAGCTCTGGTTAAAGACAGGCATTGCTCCTCTGATGAAGGAAAACTAAAACCTCTTGGTTTCCACTGTCTTGCCCAGGGCTGGGAGGGGAATATATGATTTCATAGCATTGCTAAGCAATGACAAGAGCTAATCTCTAGGGTGAGTGGTGTTTACTAACACATTGCACATTTTCTTGCTTAGCAGCATAATTTCTCATTTTATAAGAGTCCCTGAACTCATGTTTGTGTTTTAGGTCAGCTGTCCAAACGTACATGGCCAACTCCCAAGCCTTCTCATATACACCATTGGAACAGACATCCTGAATCTGTTTACAGAACATTGCAGCAGTCTGTACATTAAAAAGGCTGTGTCGACCTTTCCTTCAGGTCTCACAGACCCCTGGTGACTCACAGAGCTGCTGCTCCACACCCAGTCCCCACTGACCCAGGCTCGACTCACATAGCTCAAATGCATTTTAGGCAAATTCCTGAACGCCTTCTAGAAAGTATCCCAGGCTCTGCCACAGGCTGAGACAGATGGCTATGTGTGTGTGATCATGTTCTATGCTAGCAGGTTGCCCATCCTTAGAGGATGAGAATAGCAAAATTATTCAGAGTGGCTGGAAGAACCTCAAACCCCTGTCCTCTGGACCATGGAAGTGACTGGCAGAGTCCATGAGGTTTATGTGTATGTATAATGTAAGGGTAAGGAGAAGGTCGCTGCAAGACCTGAGCTTGAGATGTACTCTGACAGCCCTGTAGCACTGCTAAGAAACAGGATCTGCTGCTGTGGCAATTGTTTGAATGGATTGGTGGCATCTTGGTGTGCACTCAGTTTCTACTATCACACAGCTGTGGGCAGATTATGCAGGTTAGGAGACAACCTTAGACAGAGCTGCTCAGTGGAGGGTCACCTCAGCGGTCTCTGAGGTCCCATACCTCGCAGATGGATTGTGTGGTATTGAGGCACACAAAAGCCTCTACACTAAATCTTCCCACACCTCAGTAGGCTCATTAGCTCTGTGTCCTTGCCCTTCCCAAGAAGAGGCTGGCTGCAAACACCCCAGCACCTCCTGTAACTTTCATATTAATCCTTGAAATGCCCACTGGCTCTTCCGGCACTTGGCGCTCTGACTCGGTAGCCAGGATCTGTAGGTCCCACAGCCAAGCCGCAAGTGATGAGCTTTGGCTGCTGAAGAGAGAGAGCCTGCTTCTTTGCAGCTGGATGGTAGATGCTGGCACACCTCCTGGAAGTTCTTCTGGATATATAATTCAAATGTTAATCTTGCCCCTGCATGACAGCAGCAATTGAGAGGTGAGACAAGTGAGCGGCATATGGAACACTTGTGTTTTGTTGGGATATAATTAATAGATTATAACGGGCCTGTGCCTGATTTCAAGACATCCTGGGTTGATTTCCTGCTACATTCATGAGCACAAACCCCCTACTGTTTCAGCTAATGGAGGAAGTGCTCTTAATTGTGTGAATCAGGATTTGCTGGTGCAGATAACCACTTGCTCCACAGCAGTAGTATGTTGGGAATAGGGTGCCTGGGTTATTGTATGGAATATGGCAGGGCTGAGTACATCTTTGTAGTTCAATGATGCAGAAAGACAAAGTAGCTGAAATTTCATTCAGCCACAGAAGAGTCCCAGGTCTGACAGAAATGACCTTAGCAATTCCTCAATGAAAGCATCTGCAAAATGAGGGAGATAATGGGGAAGGAAGTGACAGGCAGTGATGTTTATTTCCTCACTTTTGAAGAATAGTGTTATATGTAATAATTTGTGCTGTGAAGTGCATGTGACATTGGCAGGTGTGGAGTCAAGCTGGAACTCTGCCTTGCAGTGTTTCTTCATGGCAGTGTGTACCTGCATCCTGCTTTGTGATGTAGCATTACACATGAGGAAATCCACATTATGAATTGGATGGGCCCATTCAGCTGCCTATACAATGGACAACTCACCCTACCTTGATACCAGTCCCAAGACTTAATTTGCTAGACTTCTGCAATAGTTTGTTGCATTATCAAACTGTCTCTGAGGAGCTTTTGGGGTCAGACTCGGATTCAACAAACTGAGGCAGTAGGACATAGGCTATGACCCCACAAAATAACTGTGGGTACAGACATCTTGCTAGAGACTGCCTCATTTGGATGAAATAATGGTTTTGCTCATCTATGTGATAAGCCACATCTCCTCTGCACCACGTTAGATGTGCCAGGCAATCTCAGACCAGTCATCAGCTACAAAATCTACACAAGCACACATCTGTCAGCTGGGATAGCTCTTACTCCCCATCAGGCTGGGGGGCAGCCTCGTAGATGATATAGGACTGCCTGGGAACACTGTTTCCTTCATGCCAGCTGTTGCTCTGGATGCATAAGTCATGTTCTTTGTACGTAAAGAATCACAGCAATTCTCACAGGCCCATATCTCCAGATCACAGCTAGTGGACTTGGCAGTTCTGAGCTGTTTGGCCATGGGCAAGCACCATCCTAGGGAGCACTTTCAGGGAATTGTATCAAACTGCTTTTGGATAGATAGGACTTCTTTTGTGAGAGTGCTTTTAGTTTAAAAGTTGTGCTAAACTTAAAGAACCAAACAAGTTCATTGAATAATTCAGGTTGGAAGAGACCTCAGTCTACCCTCCTGCTCTGAATAGGGTCTCTTCTCCAGGGTGAACAAGCCTTGTGCCCTCAGCCTCTTTACAAAGGGCACATGCAGGAGCAGAGTCAAAACCAAGAGTATTTAATTCATCTGTGCTGTATCCTGGCTGACAGCAGTGGAGTGAACTGGCACGAGGAACATGCTGAGACAGAAGCATGCCACATTATTGAGGACAGATTAAGTGTTTCCACACTGAGGCTTTGAGACTGATTTTTCTTTCTTACACCATGACTTGGATCTGAGAGTAGTTCAAGCCTATGAGGTACTATGAACATCAAGTTAGCCTTGGCCAGGCTGTGGCAAATGCAGAGTGGATATGGTTACACTGTCTGGACACGGGTGCAGCTCTGTGCCCACTCCTGATGGGCATGGCTTACTTGGGTTATCACACCTGGGTGCTGGGGCCGGTTGAATTCTGTGAGGAAATGCTGCCTTTGGGAGCTCCTCTGAAATTAGAAAAGCTCACCTTGAATAAGGGATACCAAGGATAAAGTTTAAGGGCCAGGTTGTCAAAGTATTTAGGCATTTTACTGCTCTGGCTAATGGAATATCCAAAAGCCTATCAAATGGATTAACCATTAGAGAAGGCATTTTATACAAACCACATAGCCTGCTAGTGCCAGACTTGTGTGCCCTTTGGTCAGCAATGTCCCTAGCACTACCTGCAAAATAAAGACACCCACTAGGGGAGAAATAGAGAGGAATGTATAGCACTTTATTACATCAGATCTGAAATAGAGCTTTAAGGAATAATGATTAGTACAAATACTGCAGCTGGAGCAGGAGCAAGAAACGAGGAAACCACAATGAGAAAGAAAATTACAAGAGCAAGGGAATGAATAAAAAAAAAGCCAGAATAATAATAATAAAAAAAAATCTGTATTTAACAAAGTGCAGTCTGCACAGTAACCAAATTCCAGAAAAGTAGTTACGGACTTGAGTCAGCACTGCCAGGTCAGGAGAAGGCTACTGTGGGCCTGAGTTCTCAAAGAAGGTGGGGAGGTGTCCATGTGATCCATGTGTTACAGCTCTGGGGACCCTCACGCTGGCCTTGTGGACATCCTAGAGTTCATTTGGATCTGATGCCCACATCTTTGAGGGTATAACCCTGCTCCAGGCTTTCTCCTCATGTCTTGCAGTCTTGGCCTTTGTCTGCTGGGAAAACCCAGGCATCCCTTGGCCCTTCTTCAGGTGCTGGCAGTCTGGTCCATGAGGAGTCACTGTTCACATTGCTCAAGACAACACAGATGTCTCCAGTGCCACACGAGCTGAGCCTTCTCAGCTACAACCTTAAGAGGTTTGCTACTAAAAAATAATTCCCTGCTTCTTAATTTCATCAAATAATGTTGCTGCAAATTTCCTACTCTTCAACAGGACAGACTGTTGTCCCTTCATGCAGGAAACTATTGTCCTGTCACAAAGGGAAACTATTGTCCTGTCACAAAGGCCACTTGCCAAACAACTTGGTTTCTTGAATTATAACTTAAAACACAGTGCAGGCAGGGCAATCACTGACTTCATCACAGCAGTGATTGTGATGTGAGCACAACCCCATCCCTTAGGGCAGATGTTTCATATGGCAGGGGAAATGGGGAAACATGAAGGATGTGGGTGGTGGATAGGAGTGAGGTAATGTGGAGAGTGTGATATAATGGTACAGCCACAAGGGTTGGGTGAGGGCTCAAGAAGTAATTTTTGGCTTGTTTAGCCTCATTTCCCTGGGAAATGAGGTTTACAGTATAATTTTGGGTGTATATGTGTGCACATGCTGTAATAAGGGAGAGGCTGAGCCTTCAGAGCAACCCTCATGAGGCACCAGAGATCCAGGGGAGTGATCTTGACAGTGCCTCAAGAATGGAGAAAGCCTCTGTTGAAGCCTGCATTTTATTAAACACAGGAGAATGTATCCACCCATGAGATGTACACTTGCATGTGTCCAGGCTTCCCTTGATCTGGTTCTCAGGCAACAACTTGTTACTGAATTTCAGTTGTGCAGCCACTTGGGGATAAGTATGTATCTCAAAATTTGCAATCCCTTATGTGTAACAAAATGTTTGTTTTAGAAATACCAGTGACTGGAAAGTAAGCATCAGCAGAAATGAAATACTGGTATATGTAACAGAACAACATCTTCTCTGTAGAGCAATGATTCCCAATTTCTTTGGCCCACCAGAGCATTGCAGCCTTCAAAATTTCAAGCAAACATCGTTCACCCTTATAATGAAGCTTTTAGCTGAAAGCATTTTTATGATACTTTGGTTGTGTAGCCAGAAATGATGAATTACCTTATCCATTATGGCCACAGCTTGAAAAAACAACTGTAAATGCATTTGCTTTCCCCTTATTCTAGTGCTTCTGATTCAAGCTGCGTGTTTTGGGTCCATCACGAAAGAGCAAAGATTCCCATCAGATTTATTTGTCATGCACTCAGGTTGTACAAATTGTTCCTTTGCAGTTAATGGTTTTAAATGGTGAAAGTTTGGAAAAAAAGTGAAGAGTTTGTTGGATGTCATGTATTTGGCTATAAAATGTGTGCCTTTGTACACAGCAATAAGGCTCTGGTGTCTGCACTGAGATTGTTTTGTCTTGTGATGCTTGTATGAGAGATGCTTTTTGGTTTTTACTTCTATCCATTTCCACATGATAGAAAGTAACTTGCAGAAATATATATTCATGTACCTGAATGTCAACACAGAATGGGAGATTTAATCCTTTACTTTCTGTTCCATATTTAGTCCTTTGAGTACACAGAAGAAAAAACCCATGCTCATGGTGACCTACATAATTCAGTAGAGAGCCTAATCACACCTACATGAGGTGGCTGCCCGTGGTATCAGGGAGGGAATGCAGGCACTGGGAGACCCCTGCTAGTGCTCTGTTATGAAGGCTGATATGAATCACTTTTACTCTCTGGAAATAGAGAGCCTCCTCATGTAACACAGCTTCTGCAGAGCTGAGTATCAAGGACATAGAAATTGATGAATCTTTTAAATTGTGTTTATCATTGGTTATTTGTTTTTTCTTATCATGGCACTCACTTCAGGGTGACTCAGGGTGAGCTTCTGCAAACTGGAGGCCAGCTGATTTCAGCCATAACTATGCCTGTGCTGTATCATGAGGCAATCAATGACTCCAGAACAAAGAGGTACATCATGAAAGGTGAGTTTAAAAAAACGAAACCAAGCAATGAAAATCACATTGCTCAGTATCAGCAGTGAAATAATTAGACGTCTCTTCAGGATGGATTTATAGACTAGTACCATTCACAGGCAGAAACAGAACTTGCTAGGGAGGATGCTTTATAAATGCAAAATTAGTAACAGTAGTCCTAAAACCAAAACTGAGTAAGGAAGCAGAGCCCGAGGAAGCACAGAAAAATGGCACAGCTGCCATGAACAGACCAGATGTGGGCTGATCTAGGGTACCTCTTCCCAGAATTTTCTCCTTGGAGCAGGATGCTGGAATACTCTTTGGTCTTTGTGAATGAGGGTACACATACCAGTATCTCCCTTGGTGCCTGCCTGCACTGAGGGCACAGAATAAAACAGGAAAAGAAAGCAGCTTATGGGCACGCTTGGTCAGAGTGAGATGGTATTTTAAAACCAGGGGTGTCGTTTTTGGTTACAACAAACCTGGAAACTCGAGAATATGCCTTTGACAACTGGTGTCATAGTGTTGCTTGCTGTCAGAGAGGTTTCTGAATGTGCCCAAGGCAATGGGTCTCTTTGCATTGTCACATCCTCTCTTCTGCCTACTGGAGGCTACTGAAATTCAGAGATAAAGAGCTAAAACAAGAGGATCACAAGTATTTATACACAAATGAGCACCACCAGGCATTTCAGGTGGGATTTTGAGCCCCTGTGCCTGGCATGAAGCCCTGGCTGCCTGTTTTGCTCAGAGAACATTTGGCTTCTAACATATATGGGTCTAAACTCTTTTTTTAAAATCTGCCCACATCCCGACACGAGTGACACCTGTAGCTGTGGCCAGCACTTCAGTGGCCTCAGGGCTGGTGCGTGGGGGGACAGTGGGTTGAGTCGGTAAGTGAATCCCTCCTGTGGAAAAGCCACCTCGTGCCTCAGTTTCCCCATTTTTGTGACAATGTGAGAGGCGGCTGCGACCCCTCGGCGGGATGCTCTTGACCCGGCTGGCGGGCATCCGCGCCCCGGCACGGCCGTCGCCACCTCCTCAGGAGCCCCACCGGGGCAGGGCTGGGGGAGCCTCCCCGGACCCGTGTCGTGCCCGGCGGGGGTGTGAAGCCGGGCGTTGTGGGGCGGCAACCGAGTGCCCTGGACGCCCCTCAGCCCCCTGCTGCCTTCAAAGGCCGCCGAGGTCGCCGTGGGGCGCCGAGGGGCCGGAGGCGGAAGGGACGGGGGCACCGCCGAGGGGCGGCGGGGAGCGGGCGGGGGCCGGGGAGGAGTCGGCCCCGGGGCGGGGGTCGGGCCGGGCCGGGGGTGGAGCCGCGGGCTGGCGGGTCGGGGCGAGGGGGAGCCCTCCCCTTCCCTTCACGAGCGAGCCGGAGCCGGGAAAGGCGCCTCCGCAACTCCTCCTGCCCCGCCGGTGCCGCCCGCCGCCCGCCGCCCGCAGCATGGTGAGAGGAGTCGCCGGGCGGGAAGTTCGGCGGCGGCGGCCGCCCCGCCGGCCCCGGCCCGGCCCGCGCTCACCGCCTCCCCGCTCCCTCTCTTGCAGATCTGGAAAACTCTCCCGCTGCTCTGCGCCCTGCTGGCCGCCGCCCGCCTGCGAGCCGAGGTAGGCGCGGGGCCCCGGCGGCGGAACGGGGAACGGGACGGGACAGGGTGGGGACAGCGGGGGCGCCGCGGCGCCCGCGGGGGAGCAGCCGGGACCGGGGAAAGTGGCAGCCGGGGCGGAGAGGGAAGTTGCTGGGCCGACGGGCGCCTCGGTGGGGCGAGGGGCTGTGTCCGCGCCGGCGCCGGACCCCTGCATCCCGCCATCGGGACGAGCTCCCCGGGGCAGCCCCCTTTCCTCCCTCTCTCCTTTTCTCCATCCCTCTCTCCCTCCCTCTCTCCCGCGCGCTCTTTCCCTCGCGCTTCTTTTCTTCCTTTCTTTCATTGCAATGACATTGAAAACCTTTGAAAGCCCCCAGCTGCAACCCCCCCAGCTCTGTTGACAGAAAACAAACGGTGCCTGCATTCCCGGTTGCGGCGGCCTCCCTAAAAAGTGAAGTCAGAAACAAAATATTTGATAATTACGGCAGGGGAAATGTGGAAGTGATTTGAGGAAAATGAACTCAAGCTGGGCTGGGAAGGGAGGCCGAGCCTGCCTTCGGAGGAAAGCGGTCCCGCTCGGGGGGCAGCTCGTCCTCCCTCCCTGCATTTTTTCTCCCTACATGTTTCTCCCAGATGGTGAGACCCACCCTAGAGCATCGCAGTTTGGCTCCACGAAAAAAAAACAAAAAAGGCATAAACACGTCTGGTTCCCTCTTTTTCTGCCTCCCATCCGTGGACTGTGCTGCCCGGGTTATGGTAAAGAATGGGATTTAGGATGGAGCCCATCGCTGTTGCTCTCTGTCCCTGAGCAAAGCTCTGTGAACTCCCTGCAACAGCCAGGTGAGGAGCAGAGATGATACAGGGCGGTTGTTAGCCAACACTGTTGGGCTCTGGTCGCTGCTGTCATGAAAACCAAGGGGAGTGGGAATGAGCTGTAGTATGGACCAGCATTTCACATCTGCCTGTACATGATACTATTGTAATACACGTTCTTCCCAAAGCGTGACATACTTATGTAGTGAGTGTTTCCATGCATCCTCTCCAACACTGTCCTCGATAAGCTAAATCATGTTTATCCATTTTCTTACAAACCCTAAATAAATCTTAATCAGTTCTGGTCAATGTGCACCAACACCTCTGTAGGAAGGAGGTGCACAGCATAAGAAAAATTATAATAACAGGTAAATAATGATGATACTGGTCAGAGTAAAGCCTTCTGGGATCAGTAACCCAGAGAAACAGCCAAAATATGTTTGGCCCTGCACTTGTGATTTCACTGGTGTCACTAACATTGTCGAAGTGCTAAATCCTGCTTTTTGCCTAATATTCTCTAATTTGTAGTACCTGGATAGCTTCCCAGATGTAAGTACTGTCATGTCTCTGTGTCTCATCTGCAAACTGAAAGTAAGAAAAAATGTACAGCCATCATGTTCAAAACTTGGTTTTAAAGGCCAGTTCATGCTTGAGTGAATAAATGAATTATTATGACTGGCTTCAGAGATAATGGTCCAAGTGGCAAACCAGTGAATGTTTTGGTTTGATTCCAGTCTAAGTTCAGGAAAACTTGAGACTGATGACTGAGGTCTGGGTCTGGTTTCAGGGAAAATGGACACTTCAGGCAACTTTTGTTTTGGGGTTCAGTTTGATTCCTCTGTGCTAGTAGCTGCCAAGCAGTGAATATCAGTTCAGTCGTGGGTAGCATCTCACCCTCTGGGATATTTAGACCTTCTCATTTTCTAGGGAGTGGGCTGTGCTTGAAGGTGGGCTGCTTGTAATTCAGAGACAGCTTTGATGGTTACCCACTTCTAAATGTTTCTTGTTACTACTCTACTGCATCACTGGCATTCAATGAGATTAGTGTGGCATTTTCCTTTGTGGTTTTCCCTTTCCAGATTTTGGAAACGATAACCCTCTCTATGCCTTCTGTTTCTGCTGCAGCTTGCACTTTGTCCCTTTCCGTACATTCAGAATATTAACAGCTTTAAGCTTCTAATCCTTTTGTTAGCAAAACTCTGAGTTGTACTGGGGTTCTTGTACAACATTCATTTCTACAACATTGTTAGGTGCATAATTAGAGTCTTTAAGGAAAGAAAGAAATTGCTTCAGTAAATGTTCCTGGCATAACTTCATGCAGACTGGAAAATCTGAGGCGTGCCAGAACTTTGGAGCTTTTCTTGGCCTGGTTCAGTAATAGTCACAAGAGCAATAGACGGTGAACTGTACTCCTCGGATGGAGGCCAGCCACCAGCTTCAGACAGCCCCTTTTATCTCTCTCTTCCTGGGTCAGACTCAATGAGGTGCCTGTTCACTCTTATTAACAGGGGTACTGCAGATGTGAAGTTACTCATATTCTCAGCTGGGGCTCCCAAAGCATATGGAGTGATTTTTGGGAAGCATCCATCACAATAGAGGAAGAGGGAGAGGCTTGAAATATCTGTTGAATATATGTAAAGTCAATCAGTTGTTCACTTCCTGCTGGAGTAAGTTACCTAGTAACACTGGAGGAGCCCAGGTGCTATTTGACTCTCCCCGTTGAGGTCTGAAGGGTGGTGTGTGGGACCACTTCCATACTAGCATCATTCTGTGTCCCACCAGGTTACTTGTTTCACAATAAGAGTGAGAGGTTTTCTTGTTTTCATTTTCACTTAAACCTCATTCAGAATCCTTGAGAAAGTTAGTTATTTTCACCATGAATTTTAGATGCTAGCAAAGAGGTTTATGCCAGCATGAGTATATTGGTGTTAGCTGTGGATACAAGTCCTTTCTTGAATCCAGCCTTGCCAAGAGAAGAGGTCACTGACCTGGCCTGCCTTCTGCTCCTTGCAAGTTTTCTGGCCATTCAAAATAATCTCTGGGGCCTGTAGCTGTTCTTCTGAACTATCCTTAACCCATTTCTGGCCAAATGAGCCAGCCTTTGGAAAGAGTTATGTGTAAATGGTTTGATCTGACTTGTCTCATTTTTGCTAAAAAGGGCAAGCAGAGAGAGGAAGGCCAGCGACTCCCCTCTTGTGAGGAGATGTACAGACATAACTGAGGCACAATAACCCCTGAGCAACGCAGTGGTGACAAATATCTGGAGGCAGATTCATGACCTTTTCTAAAAGCATGGTGTTTGCAGTTTCTACATCTGTTGCAACCTTGGGATGATTTTTTTTCACTTGACCTCTGTTTCCCTCAATGTAATTTTTCTATATGAAAAGCTGAAAAGGGATTTTAAGGGGGAGAGAAAAGGCAGAGGTTTCTGTTTGCTTAACTCACCTAAGTGCTTCCTCTTGATCTGATTTGGCTGCTTTTTCATGTAAGGAGAGCAACTCTTCACCCTTTCCAAGACTTGTGCCCTTTGCCAGCAGAGTACTTGTGTGCACCAGGGGATTTGGAGCTGGGAATTCAGATGGTCTTCACAGGACTTGGTGTACTTCCTCTCCCTGGGCTGTTCACACAGTGTGGCCAGCATCAGGAGCTTGCCTTGGTCAAACTTTTCCCATGTTTTTGCAGTGGACAAAACCTAAAAACTGATTTCTTAATAAATGAAACTGATTAAATTTAAATTGAGATCCCTATGTAATTGCATAGCTGCATTTGGTTCTGAAGCCATCATTTTAAGAAGTTTGCCTTTTGAAATTAAATGGCAGAGAATTTATGAATAGTTCAGTCTTGCTTTCACTGATAATTTAGCCAGGACAGTGGACAGAAAAGGCAGCATGGTGCCAATGAGGTGGGTGACTCAGGCTGTTTTTAGTAGGCACTGGCTTTGTGCAATACAATCCAGCAGTAACATATTCATGAAATAATTTAATAAAAGTCACTTCCCAGGTCTAGTCTAGCAATCACATCTTTAGTGGAAGGAAGGATTGCATCCATTTTTTCTCATTGAGCTGGTTTTGGAGTGATAGGTGTCTTCCTTCTTGAAATCCTTCCCTTGAGTACCAGACCAGGTGTTGCTGGAATTGCATCTCAAAACAATAAGCACCTTTTAAATGGGAAGGCAAGGAAGAAGTGATTCTTTCCTGGGGGCACGGCAAAGGCTCATCAGTGCAAAACCCATTTTTTAAGGTGCGTGCTGTGCCACCAGGCAGCTGCTGTGCTGCAGATGTCCCAGGAGTTGGAGTGTGGGAGATGGACCAAGCAGTTCTGTCCGAGGCACCTCATCGGGCTGAAGTCACTGGCCAAATGCCCCACGTAGGAGTGTTTAAACAACCTCCCTGGCTGTTCTGAAGGGGCTGTAACCTCTGAGCAGCAGCATGTGTGGCATGAGCTCTGCACAGACGTGATGTCGTGTAGCACTTACATGTGCATGGCGCCCAAATGCGGCTTCTCAGATGGAGCTGCTGTCAGAGCCGAGCTGCTTTGTGCAAACGCGCCAGTGGCTGAGTGAATGACTTTATCTGCCAGAGTGCAAATTCCTTGCCGGTAATTAACAGGGGGCTGCTGCTGGGGGCTGCCGAGGAGGCAGCTCTGCTCCCAGCACAGGAGGAAGGGACTGGCTGAGTCTCCTCTTGCATTTTCCAGCTGCTGTTATTGGTACAGCTGCTTACCCATCGGGAGGCTTCGGGACACCTTTGATCTTTCTTGTGTGGTGTTATATGAGCTAGGGAGTGTTTCTCTTTGTACAGAAGAGAGTTTGTCACGAATCTCAGCCAGATGTCTCTTCCCAGACTGATGAGACTCCCATTAACCAGGCTGTGCTTCCGCCACATATCCTGTGAGCTAGGTGAGATTGGTTCCCAGAAATGCCTTGTTTACCTGGGTTGCATCTATCTTTGCAGGGAGGCTGGCTTCTGCTCTACTGTGATAGCTATGCTAATCTGTGAATAACCAGCATTTCCTTGGAGAGATTTATCTCTCACAGTGTGATCTCTGAGTTTAGCAAGCAAAAAGAGCAGCCTGCTGCTGTGCTGTGAAGCGTACTTCCTTCTACAGCTGTATCTGGGTGGTAGACAAAGGTATACACATCTGGACTTTACCAGGGGTTGTAGGTTTTGCCACAGCTGTGTACAGTTAGGTGTGAGCTGGTTAGAGCAGGGGTGTATTTGCTCTCAACTGTGGGGCTCTAATTGCAAATCCTAGGCAGTAAACAAACAAATAGCTGATAAACAAGTCTGGAGGCATTGCAGCAACTGGTGTGGCATTTTCTTGCTACTTTTTATCAAATGTGCTTCAGTGTGGATCTGGGCAGCAGACCCCAGGCAGCAGTAATGAGTGGCTGTCCCTTCTCTGCCTTGCAAACTAGCTGCCCCGAAGTGAAGTTCATATAAGCTGCTGTGAAATTTTGCTACTGTGCTGTAGTTTTGTCACTTATTACAGTGTACCTCTTGGTTTTGGCATGGGCCCTGTGGTTGCTTGGGGCAGTGGTTTAGATGAAGGCTGCCTGTAAGAGTTGAAGAAAAGCAAATTCATACTCCAGTTTGCAAATGTGGAATTTCTTGCAGATGTCTGCACCTTGTTTGGAGTCAGGAGGCCTATAAGCTACAAACAAATTGGAGGCTCCTCTTGCACAAATACCTTGGAAAGAGCAAAGGATTTGGGGTAGATAACTGGAGAGGAGTTTAGTATCTTGTTAACTTCAGCTGGAAGTGAATCCCATATTTCCACTGTTTGACAGCTAAACAGTGTTTTCCTTGGCTGTACCCTCTCAACTGCTGTCCCAGAGATGGACCTCTAACCATTTTCTCAAAATACCTTAATGCTGTGTAATAGACCTCATAGAACCCAGCTTTTCTCGTTCCTTCTCCTTAGTCCTTCCCTTTTGTACTGCGAAGACCAGCAAACCAGCTTGAAGGAACAATGGAGAGAAAGAAATAGAAACACCAAGACAGAGCCACTGTGTTTCATTTGCAGGAAGGGAGGATTTGCACACCTTATGGTCCAAGCATAGAAGGGCTGTTTGGACAGCTCTTTGTTATCCACTGCTGGTTGTCCCTAGCCAGTACGTGTTCCTTCTGATCCCATCTCTGCTTCTTGCTTAGAATCCTGAGACAGGATCAAGAGACCTTGGGAATATGAATGCTGGTAGAGCTTCCAGTGCTTAATCAGCTTCTTCCCAATGATGAAAGTTTTCAAGAAACAGTGATTTGAAGATTGCTTCATAGCCAGAAACAAATTCTGTAGTTTTGTATCTGTGAGGAGACCTAGAGAGGTCATGGAAAGACTTGCTGTGGAGGTACCCATGGCAGTAGTATGACTCAAACCTGAAAGGGTCTTAAGTCTTACAAGTCACAGGAGGGGAGCAGAGGATTTTAAAGTCTTTGACAAGAGAGAGGCAAGAGTGGAGTGACAGGAGTGGGCTGGCAAAGGCACCTGCCTCTGATGGAGACAACTGTTCTGGTGAACAGTTGTCCTAATGAAGGAGCCCAGAGCCTGGGTGTACTTCCCACCATCAGAAATGCTATCCTTGCCTGCCTTTTCCTTGTCACCCTGCTGCAATGGTGAGATATTTTGGGGCTTGAGTGTCAGAGAGGCAGAACAAGGAATTTCTGCTTTGGCAGGTACTAGCCAGCTGATAAGTTGGCCTCCAGCGCTGTGTTGTCCAGGGATGGTTTTGGCAGCAGAGCCTGCTGTTTTCCCAACAATGGATCGATCTGGAGGACTGTTCCTGGGAAGGTGCCCCTCCATGCTCGAGCAGTCCCTGCCATTTAAGCACTAGTAATTTTAGCCTGAAGCCAAGAGCTTTCCTTCTGCATGATGTAACTCCTTGCATATGTACTTCTTGCTGCTCTGGGACTTTCTTTCCCCTCCCAGTTTTGGCCGCATTTTCATGTTTATGTTCAAGGAAGCATAAGTATGAGGGATTGGAATTGTTGTCTCATTTCCTATATGTAGGAGGAAGCGATTTCATTGGAGAATTTTTGCAATGTCTGGATCACTTAGTTGTCTGGGTGAGTAAAATTCCTCAGGGATAACTGTAAAGGTTGTGACCGAGCTCTGGTCTGCAGTTCGTGCATTCAAACCCAGAGCTCTGGAAGACTAAGGTGGCAAGGGACCAAGCATTCATGTGGGAGGCATTGCCTTCAGCTTGGCAGAAAAGCTGCAGTGTTCCTGTCTGAGGACAGCGTGTTTGCTCCACGATGCAAGCTCTGGGGTATTCCAGTCCTAAGACAATGAATGCCACATGAGTAGTGTCAGCCTAGTCTTCCAGTTCTCTCCCTCTCCAGTTGTCCTCTGGATGGATCATGGAGAAGTCAGGTTGCAGCAGAGGCTCAGTTTCTCACAAAGCTCTTTTTCTGTCATCCCCAGGACTGCAGCTTGGACCCCTTTGTAGAGGATGATGTGTAAGGGTAAGGAGGAGCAGCTTAAGCAGGGAGTACTTCTTTATGTGTTCAGAAAAACAGACTGTTTTTTCTACAAGGTATCACTGCATGCCTTGGGATTAGCAGCTGCTTCTACAAACCATAGCCATTAGTGTCTTGTTAAGTCCAGTTTCACACATCCCTGATAAGTGATGCCCCCCTTCCTGTTCTCTGTAAAATGATACTACGCTCTGGAATATCTCAGTGAGTAAGTTTACCTTCACAGTCCTCTTTTGTGAGGAAGTAGACCATTAATCTTTTTATTCTGTCCCAATGGTCCTAATTACACCCCTGTGTTCACTGATAATCAGTGCCTCCCCCATGCCGTTATCTCCACCTTGTACACATAGCCAGTTTATGGGACCCCTCAATTCAGTGCTTAGCACACCTCTTTTCATCTCCTTGTAGCTCTCTTCTCCTGTCAAAGCAGAAAAGGAAACAGAGATGTATGTGATCTGATTCTCTGTTTGTTGTCACCTTTGAACCTTCTCTAAAAACTTTTAAACTGAAAAAGCCAGTTTCACTCCTGTTTAGTGAAGTGTATTAATTTCCTACAGGATACAGCGTTGCTCTAAGTTTTGTAAAAGTAGGCGCGGTGCTACAGTACTTACTGCCTTACCGGAGGGAAAAGCCTGAGTGTGAGATCAGATTCTGCTGCAGGCCAGAGAAGCAATTTATGAGCATTCCTCAGCGATTGTAGTTCATACCTCTATAGCCACTAAATGCCATCAGCCTCAAGACAGGAATCTGCGGGAAGCAGTTTGTAGAACAACTTATTGTTGCTCAACTTCAAACTCGGTGCTTTGTCTTCTCCTCTTTGGCGCTCAGAGCTGTGTGCAGTCCCCCAGGAGGGTGTCATGGAGGAAAAGCCTAAGCATAGCTAATCAGGGGGCACAAAATGTGGTTTGCTACACCTCATGTGCACCCACACCCATGTGCACAGAGCCACTGTGCCCAGTCCTGTTCCTTGCCAGTAACTCCTGCAACCCAGACCTGGGATGGGAGAATGGAGGATGTAGCAAAATTTGCAGTCGATGTGGATTATTCGTGGATTTCCTGTCTTGCTGGGTGAGTGTTAAATCTCACTGTGGTATGTGAAAATCTTGAACTCACATAGTGCCAGCACCGTGCCTCGGCCGCTCCTGGCTTTGTGCACGTGAAAACCAAAAGAGATGGGAGAACAGCTGGATGTTAACACGTCCTCACAAATTACTGCCAAGCTCTTCTGCAGTGCAGCAGCACACATCCAGATGCTGGGGTGAGTTAGGTCATCCTGGCTGCAGATGCAAGGTCAACAGTAAACCAGCATTAAACAGAGACAACTATTTGAGGTTTGGGTGTTTTGGTTTTGTTTCAGGTTAATATTTATTTGCTGTTTTGGCAGGGTGGAGGGACTATAGCAGACTCTGAGCATCTGTGGTTCAAACACTTTCAGAGCCTGTGGACATCAAGAAAATGCAAACAGACTCTTTGCAGACCAATTTGTCCTCACTCTTAGCATGATGCCACGATTTGCATGTAGGCTTTGGGCAAGGCATCTTATTCCTTTAAGCTGTGATGCTCACATCTGTAAGACAAGAATAATGATGGTGCTGTGCCTCATAGCAGGGTTTATAAAGCTGAATGCATTCCTGTTAAAAAAAGTTTAAAAGCTCTCATGTAGAAGGTGCAGCAAGCATTGCTGAGGATCATTTTCCTTGCCAGCAACAATAACAATAGAAGGAAAAATGGACAAAATGTAGACCAGAGGGTGATACAGCAGTTTCTTGCCAGCCAGTAAAGATGTGCAAAAAGGGCTTAATATGGGTCACCTTCAAGGTGTGTGCCAATGCCTCACAGATGGAAAAGAGGTGGTTGAATGTTTTGATGAAGCCAAAGAGAGAAAGAAGCAAGTCATAAAGTGGGAGAGCTGGGGTGTCTCAGAGGGCATTGCACTTCGGGGGTACATTTGCTCTCGCAGGAAAGAAGTAAGCACCTCTCCATCCCCTAATATCTCAGAGGAAAAAAACTGGAGCTGTGCTGTAAGGGGAGCACTTGACATTACAACAATGTAGATTTCCCAGTGTTCTGGTTCACCAGACAACCCTACACAGGGCATAGTCCTTTGCTTTCCCTGACAGGTCTGCCAGAGGTTGACAAGGGAGAGAAGATGGGTTAGTGATTTCCATTGGTTGTCATGGAAACTAATGGAAATTACTCTTCTTTCTTTTTTTTTTTTTTTTGTCTGTCATATATGAAGATTTTGTTTAAACAACTAGGAAGCATTCTTTCTTTTTTTTTCTCTCTTGTTTTTAGCACTTTAATTACTGACTTCTGCTCTTCAAAAGTATTTTGTTGGCAGAATTTTCCTAGGGAAGTTTGTATATAGTTTTTGAATGCTATAAAGTTTGTATTGGGGATGAGCATCTGAAGTAGGGCAGCTGCTGGTCAGTTCTGTGGGGTGAGCTGCTTTCCACTCTGACAGCTTCTGCACGGTACCCATGTGACCATTTTCTCACCAAAAGGCTTAAAAGTAAGATGGCAGGTGGCCTGAGTGTTGTTTCCCATGTAAATGGTAAGCAGATGATTAGCTGTTCTGAAAAAGCACAAGCTGGATGAAAGGGGGATGATAATGCCAATTTATCAGCCAGTGAGTTGTCAGGCTTTCTGACATAGTGATGGTAAAGAGCTTAGAGAATTTCAGATTAGAGGTGTGGGTGTAACACAATGTATTATTATTGCTATTTCATGTAAACATCAGAATGTCTTGTTGCTAAAAATATGACTGTCTACCAACTCCACTGACACTAAAAGGGGCAATTTTCCCCATAGATTAGTAGATGGTGAGACCAAAAGGAGCTATTGTGCTTCAGTTTTGCCCTCTTGCACAATACAGCCCATATATCTAGTTTTTTTATTCATTCCATTTGCTCTGGACTCTACAATGTGTCTTAAAAACATCTAGTCTTGATTAAGTAATTACTACAAATGGAAAATACCACTGTGTTTGGTATGTTGCTGCAGTGGTTAATTACCCACATGCTGTTACACCTCATTTCTGGATTGCATTTGTCTAGTGTTGATCTGCAGATGCTGAATCTTCTGTTTAATCCACTAAACTGAAGCCTTTAGTCCAATGTGTCTCTTCCCTGCTGCTGTAACCGTGGTCTGTACAAGGACTGGTCCCAGTCTTTGGCAAACTGAACAGTCTGAGCTTCTCAAGCCATCCCCTGGCAAGGTGAGTTTCCTAATCTCTTGCTCAGTACTGGGTCTCCACGCAGTTCATCCCTTTGCCAGGATGTTAGTTTTCCCTAATGATGACAGGGCACCTCCATGTGCTTGTTACTGGGAATCCATAAATACTGGGCAATGTAAATTGTGAAAAGAAGAAAGGCAAAACCACTACAAGCCCTGATTTACTCCTAGGGAGTTTATACACATTAACACACACCCCATCAGGAAGCACAGCTGGTGAAGTTTTCACGATGGGGGTGCTGCCTTAGTACACAAATGTGCTGCTGTTGTTACCAGCTAAAGCCTTGGGTTTGAGTTTCCTAAAATACATGCTTAAGTTAAAGGTCAGTATTTGGAGGCTTTCTGAGCCTGTTAACTTCACAGGTGAGATTTGACTGGTCTGGGGGCCAGGAGGTGTGCTCAGCACAACTTGTGTCCCGTAGGAGGCAAGCAGCCAAACTGCAGCACGGTCTCCCTTTGTCTTTAGCAACTTTTGTCTTTAAGTAAGGATGTTCGACTTTTTTCTCCTGTGAGCGAAAGTGGAAAGCTGGCTGTGTTTCTTGGCCTCAGGTCCCTTCCTGTTCACATCTTGGAAAGACTAAATGGGCGAGGCTGAAGGTTTGTGCTTTCCTAGCTGTAAGGCATCTTCCTGCACGGCAGCCTTTACTGGGCAGCAGAGGCAGTCAGATAAAGAAAGCTCGTGCACTTTTTCTGTGGACAAGCTAGTTAGAAGTCTTTTTTTGTCAGTGATGAGAGGTGAAAGGAGATAGTTCCCTGTCCTGAGGTGATGCTTTTACCCTGTTCTCTGCTGCAAGCTTGAAACTAATTTTTAATAAAGGTCTAGCAAGATGCAACAAAGCCCTGTTTCTCAGGGATGTGATTTTTAGACTTGTAGCCACACTTCCTTCAGATGTGCATCTAAAGAAGTGGTTACAGAGCATGTGAGTTGCTCTGCCTGTGAGCTGCCCTGAGGAAAGGTGAGCATCTCCTGTGCTGCTTTGTCTTTGTGCTCCCTCTTTTTTCTCTGCCTTTAGGCAGCTGAAAACTGAACTCTGCCCCCAGAATAACTCTAGATGTTGGGGATGAGGATGAACATAGTTTTTAATTTTTTATCTTTACAGGCATGAGAGAAAACATTGGAAAATGGAGGATAGGGAGTGCAAAAGAGGTGCCTTCCCTCTCTGCCCCATCACATTTCCTACAGCCCCTGTGACAGAAGCCCTTTGCTGGCTGCTCTGTCTTTTGGATGCAGGAGAGCCTTAATGCTTTTTCAGAGAAGCTGTGGTCTGTCCCCATGGTTCTTCTCTCGTAAAACCTCTCCTTCAGAGCCTCCAGCAGCATACAGGTGAGGGGGGATTTCTACCTCCCCGCAGGACATTTGTCCATGGTCCCCTGCTGGAGTGGGGAACTTAAGTGTTCATTTATTGCAGAGGCAAATTCCAGAGGACACTAGGTGATGCACTCAAGGACAAAGGTACCATGACTGAAGGGTGGATGCAGAAGCCTTCATCAGCTTAATTCTCTGTGAGAAGGGCTTTGTGTCCTTGCTCATACTCCAGCAGTGCATGGCAGCATAGTGTCAGTTGTTGGTGGAAGGTGAGGATGGGCTTACCTGGCAGGACTTGCAAGGCTTCCCACAGACTTCCCATGTAGTATTGGATTAGTGCTGAAGACAGATAATGTATCATGGAGAACAGGGGAGTTAGTCTCCTAAATGATGATAGTGGTCTGAGCCTACTTCAACGTGGGTGTTTTGGTAGAATTTTCCTCATCCTTTGTCAGCATGTAAGATTCTTAAAGAAGAGCTTTCTACCCCATGACCACATTTAGGTGATAATGCAGTGCAGTTCATGCCTGCTTTCAGGAAGCAGCTCTCTGATACAGCAGTGGAGAGTGCGCATTCAGCTTTCATTCCTAGGCCTGTTTGTTTAGCCAGCAGGTGTTCACACAGTAAGTACCAGGAGTCCCAAATTAGTTCCTTTCAGCCTCTGTCCCATCCAGCAGCATTATGTGTTCCTAAGAGGTTGTTGAAAGCATTAGGATGTCTTGGGGAGGAGTGCCCAAATTTGCATCATTATTTTTTATAGGATTTAGCTGTTAAAAGCCAGGCACACTGCATACTGCTGGCTGGGGTCCCAGTGTTATTATAGTCTGATCTCTCTGCAGTTGAATGGTTTCCGACAGCGAAGTGGGGAGGGGAGGAATTAAAATGTCTTAGCTCATATAAAGACACAAAACTCAGGTAAGATGAAGGAACATAGTGAAATCCGTGTATGGAGTATGCAGAGGTGTAAAGCATGTGTTTCACAAACTATTGCTTGGTGTGTTTGATGATGTTTGAGAAGGTGGAGGAACAAGATTTAATGGAACATTGATGTGACTGGAAGAACAGCATCATTTGTAGCAGAGCTGTGTTGGCATCCTGGCATTTTGGAGGATATGAGGCTCATGAAAGTCAATTGTGTTTTGCTGTAACAAAGGACTTGGAGGATTAGGCTTGGACAGCTGAAGTGCAGTGTGGCCATGGCCGCCTGCAGCAGCCTTTGGCTGAGATTGCCATCGCACAGCAGAGATGACTGGACAGGTCGTGGAGTGTGTCCTGCAGTGCTTATGGCACAGTGTGCACTGGTAACTGAACGTGAGGCAGCTTTACCACGGGAGATGAAGCAGCACCTCGGCAGGAACTGCTCCACAACCAGTTGGGATATCTTTATTGCTGAGCACGTATTTGTTGCTAAAGGGGAGAAGGAAGCAGCCGCAAACAGTGCCCCTTTAGAGACTTGATTTTCATCCACACCCTGGACTTCATGTTGCTGACTGAAACTTTAAAGGCTCCATGTATAAAGGTTCACTGCTGGGACTAGACTGTGTTTGTGTATGTGTTTCACAGTGTCAGGGCTGCCAAGGGCAAGAGCAAGTAAGACATGCATGGGTAAGGGTTGTGGTTCACCCGGCAAGTGAGAATTGGTGTCGAGGCCTCATGAGTGAGAGGTTTTTAAAGACCAGCACCAATGTGGAAGACATGCATGTTCACAGTAAGATAGTTAGCCTCTCTTTGATGAGTTACTGCATTGAAGTGGCTCAGGAATTACAAGTGCTGGAGCACATAAAACACAAGGAGGAACAAAGAGCCAGCAGCTGGATTTGCCTAGGCTGCGATAAAGTTGGTGGCTGTTGTGATTGCAGTAAGTCTTTCATTACAGACCAAGGTTATTTACTGTATCTTGCTTTTGCCATAGGCTAAAGGAGCACACATACACCATCCCTTCAGCTTGGTGAGACAACTTTCTAGGGCTATCTTACCTATGTCTGACCTGAAGTACCTACACCCTCAGAGGGTCTGGGTGTTTGGCAGGGAAGGACTGGGGCAAGCTTTGCAAGTTTTATTCTAGTGCTGGTAGACCTTCAGTATGGAACTTTTGGGGCTTCTTTGGGTAGTGGGGTTTTTGAGTGGGTACTTTTGGCTTTGTTTGTTTGCTTGTTGTTAGGTTATCTCAAACTGAGCTAACCCAAGTTACTGGGGAGCTGAAAAGTAAGATTGGCTTTCTTTCCACAACAAACCAAGAACTCAAAATGTTCCTTGTTGAGTTCCTGAACCTTTCGTTGCACAGCATTGAGCTTTTAGTCATTTTAAAACTTCCAGATGGCCTGCAGCACCTTACATTGGTTAATTGTGGCTCAATGCATTGCTACAGTATTAGATGCTATTTCTAAAATAATTTTGGGTGAAAGGGATCATATTATCTTATTAGATTTCCTGCAGCCTGCACATTTGTACAGGTGGTGTCTAATATAGCTTTATTTAACCAAGCAAGTGGGACAATCCAGTATATGAGATTTACGTCTACAATACACAATTATATGTACTTTTAAGGTTTTTTTCTCAGTATTCAAAGGCTACCAGTGATTTCCATGCTTAGTCAAAGCTGGCTCTAGGAACATATTTTAATAAATGCTTTGGGTGTGTGAATTTCCTGGGTTTTCTTAAATCTTTGTCAAAAAAGAAAACCTATTGTCCCTTCGAAATTTCCTATCTTAATTTCTTTCAACACATTGCATTTTACTATTGAAATCTGCTCTGCATAGGAGTAGAGGGTCTGGTTGCATTGGGAATTATAAAAATAGACTGCTTATACATTCAGGTGATGTCATTCCTGGAGGGGAGCCCTGGAAGGGGAGGGTGGTGTCAGTAGTGCAGGTATTAGGGTCAGGAGGGCTTCCTTATACCCAGTTAGGCGGTGGAGGATGCTTCTCCTTTTACAGTGGGCTCTGAGCTGGTGGGAGCATGAGCAGTGCTGATAACTCTGGCAGACCTGGCTTTATCTTTTGCACCTACAGCTCCCTGGCCCCATGGGGAGCAATAGATAGCCAAACCAGCCTTTCCAACAGCAAAAAATGCTGCATCAATTTCTGTAGAATAAACATCTTTCTTTAGTTCTTTAGCCCCTTTATTTGCCTCTTTTCTTTCAAGTCTCTTCTAAACCCTTCATGATACAGAAGACATTTTGTTCTGTTCTTATCTGTTCTTTCCCTCCTTCAATATACAGTCTGGGATCTCACCAATCGTCAGCAATGCAGTCTGATACGCTCAGCTGCAAACTGTAGTGGCTGAGGCACAAGCATGTATTTCTGCTGACTTTATTAGTGGAGCAGTAAATTCTGGCTAGCCAACAAGGTGGACAGCCAAGGCTGGCAGACAGCTGTGCAAGCTAATGTCTTAAACTGCTGCAGTTGCATTTGCCAGGGGCTGCCTTCTGAAACCTTTAGTCTGCCTCTGGTTTGTGTCTATCAGAGTTCATTTTTTCCCCTCAGAAAGTAATGGCAAAAATTGGCTTGTCTTCACTTGGGTTCTGCAGGAGAGCCTGCCATCTGACAGGGATATTTCCTCTCACCTCCCAGTGCAGCCCCGGCTGCAAATGAGCCACCTAATGTCATACATGGACTTTGCTAAAGTTGTGGCAGAAGCTGGGGCTGTCCCGTGCTTAATGAAGACTGCAAGAATAGTGTGATCTTCTCTTTAGTTACTCACTGCATTCATTAAATGGGAAATTTTTTGTGGAATACCAAAATTGTTTATACTGCATTAAGCAAGGGAAGTTTGCCAAATATTTTACGCTTGTTTAACCTAAAATATGTCCAAACTAAGTGTGCTCTCCTGCCTTTGATTTGATTTTGACATAAAGCATGAAAACCACCAAGTTTCAGCCTGCCACACATGTCTCTCTGGTGTCTAGATAGTTCCACAAATAAGGAGGTTTGTATAGAAACATAACTTGGCCATTTCTGCATTGTTGCAAAGGGAGAGTGTGGCCACTGCCCTCACTTTGTGGAGCTGAGCTTTTCAGATCAGAGTGGATATTTTGAGGCAGTGTTAGGCTGGTGCTGTGGGGTGGGTTTCCAGTGAGGCTGAAGGCTTTTGTTTCCTTTCTGTATCACTAAGCATTTCCAACATCTGTGAATGGCAGGCTGTTTGGAGGAATGTTCTCCACTGGCAGAAGAATTGAAGCAGATCAGATGATCTTTCTGTTTGAAGGAGGAGGTTAAAGGGAGGCATACAGGGCTGGATACAAAAGGTAAAAAGGGGATTATCAATCTTCATATGGTTCCCCAGAGAATGGAAAGCCAAGCTCAGATCATCAGCAGTGTCACCTCTGATTCAAGGAGTAGCAGTTGGGAGCCCCAGTGGTCAAAGGCATGGTTAGGGTTGTGTTTCCAAGTTGCATCACAGACACTCCCTCTCATTAAGGAGGCTACCAGAAATTGACGGTGTCTGGCTTCTTGCTGTTGTATGGGAAAACAGAGACACACAAAGTATGTTACCACTAAATGAGCAAGCAAAAAACCCCCATGGAAATAACCTATTGCTAAGCCAACTGACCTGGCTTTGGTAATTGGAGATCTCCTGTCTGTGCAGAGATCTTGGCTTCCACTGCCGCTATAAACTTCTAGGTTTCTGGGACATTTCCCAAAGTCTGGCACAATCACCTTCGTTGCTCAGGGAGGAATTGCTGCTGTGCAGGTACCCTTCACATCTGTGGGAGCCGTTGCCTTGTCATGTGTCTTTTTCTACCACCTTTGTTTTGCCTTTAATACCCCCTTATCTCATGTTCCTGAGCTCTAAGGTGTAAATCTGCTGAGCTGCAGCTCCAGCTGCTGTGAAATTTTTTTTTGGGGGGGGAGGGAAGATATGTGCTGCTTGTGTGGCTGCTGTTTGTGTGATCAGGGCAAATGGCACTTGAAGTTGGTGCCTTGTGTTGGCAAGACCTGGCTGCCCAGAAGGACCCTGGCCCTTATAGGAGTGAATTACTGTCGGTGAATGCTGTTCTGGTATTGGGGAAGAAGACACCTGAGTCCTGTAGTGCTGAGCTCTGGCTGCAGTTGGTTTGTTATTCCTCAATGTTTCTTTTCTTCTGTGGTACAGAGCATCTATAATTTTATTTTGCTGTCTGCTGCATCATCTATCAGAGCCCATTAGAGCATTTAAAATCATAGAATACCCTGAGTTGGAAACGACCCACAAGGATCACTGAGTCCCACTCCTGGCCCTGCATAGGACACCCCAAGAGTCACAATGTGTGCCTAAGAGCATTGTCCAAACACTTCCTGAACTCTGTCAGGCTTGGTGCTGTGTCCACTTCCCTGGGGAGCCTGTTCCAGTGGCCAGCCACCCTCTTGGTGAAGAACCTTTTCCAAATATCTAATCTTAACCTCCCTTGACACATTTTCCTGCCATCCACTCAGGCGCTATCACTAGTAACCAGACTTTTTGCTGCTTAATTTGCTACTTAATTCCTTAAGCAGCTGTCAGACCTCTGTAAGGTAGGCTGTTACTCCATCTCTCTTGCTTTAACCAAAGACAAGCAAATAAAGTCATCACATCCAGGTGGTTTTCATTCTCTGTCTGGAGATGTAGTGACAACCACTGACTCTGTACAGTGAAGAGCACAGGGCTATGCTTCTCTTTTGAGAAAATAAAATAAGAAAAGATGAAGGTCAGACAGGACCTTTGTGCTTGGCTCCATAATACTTGCTTACCCAGTAACTAAGAGGGAATTTTCATGAGTGGAGCAGCATTAGCTCAGCCATCTTCACAGGCAAAGAGTTTGTGGTACCTGTGAATTCAGACTGCTGCTGTACTCATTCCGGCCCAGAGCTTCATCCCGCTATGTGGTTGCCTGATGAGGGAACATAAAGCACACACTGGGATCTGCTGCCACACAGTGCAGGTCTCAAGGGGACTCTAGCTCCAAGGGATGGTCATGCCCTACCTGCCAACCTCTTCTCTGTGCTCTCAGTCATGTCCTGAGCCTGCCTTTTGTATGAAAACCATCTGCTGATTCAGTTCTTCACCCTTGTACTATTTGTCCTGTTTTCTTCTGGCCCAAGCCTTGCTGGCTGTAATGATGGATGACCTGGAAGGGAGATGTAGCCCCCCTGCCTTTCATTTCATCACTCCTTGCTGTGCCCCTAGCAGCAGATGCCTGTGAAATCCTGGAATCCCAGAAGAGAGCTCATTTGGCATTCTTGTTTAGCTCGTGTTTGAGCAATGTAATTTGGATCCATGAGCTGTAAGGGGAAAGATTGTTCTCAGCAGAGACTGAAGTTTTAGAAGTAAAAAGGTGCTAGAATGGTCACTGTGTGTAAATTGGTGATTTCCACAAACACATACTAAACTGCTATGGTCCTTGAGAGATGTGGCTGTCTCCCCACAAGCAAGAGGTACCAGGCTGACTCTTCCACCAAATTCAGGCTCTTGCAGAGGTGCTGAGGTCTGTTCTGTGTTCTGAGCACAACTTTAACAATTCCTCAGACATGGACAAAACAACTTAATCTTGTTCTTAGAAACCATTGACCTTTTTCTGTCGACACTTTAAAAGGAAAAGTCACCCTGAGGCAAACTTCTGACATGGAAACATTTCAACCTGAGCAGTTCAGTGCTGGCAAAGTTCTCAGCAGTGGAAAAGATATTTTCATAAGAGAAAGTGGCAGGCTGCTTTTAAGCATTGGGTGCTACCTGTTACACCCATAACAGTGTGGGTTCATTCAACAACACCTTGAATTTTGTGAATCTGCTGGCTCAGCTGCTCTCCATTCCTCAGAGGACCTTTAGAGGAGGTCAGGCTGTGAAGTACAAACCCAAGTAAAGTTGGAGGGGGATGAGAGCTGCTGTTTCATATACACAGCTTGGCATGTCTTTGTATTTTCCAGTCACGAGGATGTCTTGCAAATTCCAGATGTGTGGAAAATTATGCCTTTACCTTGGCCTTTACTACATTTCCCATCATGGTACTTGACTCCTTACAGGCTGTGGCTGAGATTCTGCCATGGCTTTGCCAATGTCTGCATTATTAAATTAAACATGCACGGGTTTGCCAACTGTGGGACCAAGGGAGACCAAACAGCCAACATCTATGCTGCTGTTAAACTATCTTAGCTCTTACTTAGAGATGCTGCATGTGAATTACTTCTTGGTTACTGGGGGTCTGTGCTAACCCCTAAACCATGTCTGAGAACTTGCAGACCACACCCTTGGCCCTATTCTCTGAGCTTGCATGCCTGGGGTTTTCCTGCTCGTGCCTGGCTCCCTTGAATTTCCCAAGGTAAGCACAGCCTCTGAGCCTTGGTGTTCTGTGCCCATCCCAAAACCATGCAGTTCCTCAATTTTTCCCTTTGTGGTGCTCAGGAGTGGATTGTGCTCTGTCATCCCCTGGTGACTTCTCCTGCTGCCTAAGGGTATTCCTGTTCACAGCTGAACTTCAAGGAGCTTTGCTGGGATTAGCCTAGACATGGAGTATTACTGAAATATCTGAGATATCTGTTATGAATTCACTCCATTTAGTGCTCTAAACTCTTCCTCCTTACTCCTGGGTTATCAGTTTTAGCTGTTGCTAACGAGTTTGTCAGGAACACCAGCAGGGAGATGAGCTGACACTGATGAATTGACATAGTTTATTGTGTGCTGTGGAGGAGTCTTCAGGTGGTTCCAATCTCCAGTTCTGGAGACACAACTGCAAGTAGCATAGAGGCAAAAGCTTGTGTACCACAGTTATCTGGCATATGGGTTGTGTCCGTGCTGTGAAATCTTGTCTGTATTTCTGAGCAGTGGAGAGCTATGCAGTAAAATGAATCTCCCATGAAGGCTGGTCATCCTGCTATTTCTTCATGTAAAATTCCTTCACCAACAGTTTCAAGGACAATGCTGTATTGCTCAGACACTTAATGCTGTAGAATTTGTCTTGGGAAATAATATAATTGCATTTTTTTCATAACAAAGCCATTACGCTGTCAAAAGCCTAATTTTCTGTTGCATTAGCCAACAGCCAGCAGAGATTGCTGGGAAAAGAAAGTGCTTAGCTTAACCTAAATTTCTTGCTAGTAAGAAAAATGGAATGAAAACAAAATGAATTTATAATGAAATGGATTTATTCCTGGGCTTTCCTATTGTGCTGTTGTTTGCTTTCTTTGAGGGCATTTAGAGCTGATTAGCAGCCCTGGAGACAGAAGTCCATTATTTACCCAAAGAGCAGCCAAAAATGGAGAGACAACAATGCAGCTTTCCTCCCTCCCTTTTTCTCTATCCTCTGCATCCCAAAACAAGCCTCAAATTTGCCCAGAAGGGAGCATTCTTCATCGAAGAGAGGACAGCTAAGTCTGTGTGGTCTGCTGCCTTCTGTTGGAGATGCCAGCAGAATATTTGCTGGAGGTCTCCAGCTCCTTGGGGTCAGGTCCCCATGCTGGGGAAAAGCATGGGATGCCTGCCTGGACTGTGGGAGGCAAAGGGCTGGCAAGAGTCTCTGAATCCATCTGTGCTTAACCAGCTTTCTGGGAAGCAGGATCACAAGGCCTGTTCGAGGAAGAAGGAGGACGAACGTGTGGTCTTGCTGAAGAGATTTTGCAAAAGCCTGCACAAAAAAAAAAAAAAAAAAAAAAGTTTCTTTCCATGGGAATTAAAGCTAGGGGGGAAAAATGAGAGAGCCAGATGTGAGCTGATCTGTGGCAGCATCTCTACCCTCCTCCTCCTCCCTGGGTCCCAGGAATTGCTCCTTGAATCACTGCATGCTCTATCTGTGGTACATGGGCACTTAGATACCTGCAGAGATCCCAAGCATCCATGACAATTGTTGCCTGTAGCATGGCATTTCTAATTGTAGGTTTAGAGGTAATTACAAATAATTTGAAATATAGCCCTGGTTTATTGGAGAAGGTTTACAATGTGGGGAAAAAGCTGTCTTTTGTCTCTCAGCTGCCCATTGAGGTAACAGCATGGCAAATAATGGATATCAGCTCCAAAACGGTAGGGGATTTAGTTCTGGAGGTGGCTGTTCCCTCTCTGAAACAAAACTAGAGCTGCCTCATGTTGTTCTGTTTGTTCCCAGACTATTGAAACCATGAGTAAATCCATTCTACTTTTTCTCCATCCCTAATCTCCCATGTCACATCTTATACAGAGAATTTTTTTCCTTTGGAAGGAATGGGAATTTGATGATCATGGCTTACTGTCCTGATTAGAACCTTGGCTAAACTTGCACTGTAGTGAAAATATTAAATTCAGGTTTGTAACCTTTCTTTGCCCTCTTCTGGCCATAAAACGGTGTTAAACTGCGTATTTTCACCTCTGATTTGGCCTGTCCCCCAGATTTCTATGCAATAGGAGATTTTTGGATCTCATGCTTCTTTAAAAGTATTGTTGATAACAATCAAAACAGAAATTACTTTTATAAAAGAGCATTATTTATTAAGTCAGGCATCTGTTTTTGCTTTCTCTTTTCCTCTCTTATGCTGAGCAAGACAAGGGAATGAAATGCCAGGGAGGGAAATATGTTGTTTGAGTTAAAGTATAGAAGTCATATGCTTAGAGTAGCAAAAGCATAGAATTTGTTCTTTCCTATGCCAGTGTGAATAAATATGTATGAGTCAGCCATGAACACAGTCAGCCTTGACATTAGGGGAAGGCTTATAGCTGCAAGACAGTTTTGGGACCAGGCTTTCCATGGGTGTGAGACAGCCAAAAATAGCAGCCTTTAATCAGTGTCATGTAAATGGAGTTGCACAAAGAGGGAGCACTGGTAACATGGAGAGGGACTTGGCGACTCCCAGCCCTGTGTATGTCCCAGCTGTGTGACCCCATTGAAGGCAAGAGTTGGTGATAGGGACTAGTGCTGGAGGGCAGGAGGAGCAGTGTGCTGGGAAAGTGGGCAAGGAAAGTCATCTGGACAGGCAAGGAGTGGGGAGCTGAAATTCATCTTACTCCAAAGCCTTAGAAAGGTATCAAAGACTGTGACTGCCCAAGCACCCTGAGGAAATGAAGTTTCCACAAAGATGAAGTTACAGGAGTAAAAAATCAATCTTGAGAGGGAACGACACAGGACAGGAAGCAGACTACAGTTTGACAACACAGAGCAATGAGAGCTGCTGGCAACTGGAGAAAGTTCAGTGCTAATGAACTAAAGGTCTGGCACTTGAGAGAGAAATTAAGCGGCCTGTGGACAGCAGAAAGGGTTGTGTTGCAGGGAGACACTCCAGGTGACTGAGTTTATTACAGGAGCATTCTTGCTGAAAACCTCACACTGCACTGGTGGTGTGAAGAAAACAACACATTTCTCCTCTGGAATGGTACTTTTGCTCTTCATTCCTGGGATTCCCTTGTCCAGGGCAAGGCTGAGGGCGAAAAGGACAGTGCCAGGGGTCAGAGGTTCAGTAGCATTGGGATACAGGGACAGAGCTGTGCCAGCTACAGCTCCTACAGCAGCCATGAGTTAGTGATGAGTTGGATGGCACGAAGCCACCTTTTCTTGCCTTGTGATTTCAGTAAGGTGGTGTGGGAATGGGGCCGTTTGACTGCCCATATGGTATGAAAAAAATAATTGTCTTGGGGAAGTATTAGGAGAAAGGACCCGTGTGAAGAGGACACACAAAAACACTTCTTTACTCTGGCTATAATCTGTCTGGTGTGCATGTGGCAGTGGTGCATTTTATGCACTCACAGAAAAAGCACATGCAATTAATTCAGCCCACCTCTGAGACGTGACAGGGGAGGGAAATAGGAGAGCACTTGCCTCAACCGATATGATAAACTATATTGTACACAGCAACTGCAAGGACATTGCTTTTCAGAGCATTCACAACAGGGACAGGCCAGCCCCTGTGACAGGGACTCCTTTGCACAAAGGAATGTGCCAAGTGGCCAGCTAAGGGAATACCATGGATTTTCTAAGAGATCTCTGCCCATTGTCTGTTGGTGTGCCTCTGGTTTGCATGCACAAAGCATGAGGGTTTCAAGATCTCCCCGAGACATTGGATCCAGCTGGTTTGGTGGTTACTCTTCCGCAGATTCTGGTGGGTTTGTGTTGGTTTTTTTTCTTTTGACAGGGTTGTGTTTATAATTCCCTATCTTAGCTATGTGAGAGAGAGAGGGCTACAGCTTCCACCCAGGCTCTGAGCTTATCTCTGCCAGCAGCTGGTGCCACAGGCTGGTATGATCCTTGAGAGCTCCCTTCTGATCTCCTGAGCTGTGCCAGCTTCATCCTGTCAGAACAAAGGGCTGAATTTGGAGGGGTACAGAGGAGGCCATCATTCAGGGAGACACCTTTTCTTGCTGGTTGTGGAGGATCAGGGCTGAGCTCCTGCACCAATGCTGAATTTAAGTGGGAACCACTGAGGGGACAGTACGTTGGGCTGAAATTCTGCCAGGCTGATGGCAGAGTCTCCATGTAACATTGTGATGGGGCTGAGCTGCTGGCTGAGACTATGAAAAAGCTTCCCTTCAGCATTTGGGGTTGGGAATTTGGTTTAGCTTGTGCTAGAGCTGGGCAGGGGAGATGGGTGCATGCAGATGTCTGTATTGCAGCCCTCCACCCTACTGACTACTTGGGTGTTGCACAAACCCTGAATTTTCTCCCCAAGACCTCAAATGCTCTTTGGGTTCCGTCCCTATAGCATACGTTTCCTGGCTGTGGGCAGTGGTGCTTCACATGCTTGATCTGTGACGAGCTCTGGGAGCCATGAGGACAAAACAGATGAGAAACACATGTTTTTATTGAGCAAGTTTGCGTGCTGATAGCATCATGGCCTCTACATTTTGCACCATGTCTCCTTAAGGCAGTTGTAACTCTCAGGGAAAGAAAGAAAACTGCCTTGGTTTCTGCTGGGCTAGTTGGGGGCCCGAGGGAGTCACAGCTGGTCCCAAAGCCAGAGAGGTCTGTCCTGGGATCTTGCAGCATACCTGGCAAACTGGGGTTTGCAGCTCTCTCTCTGGCCTGGGAGGCAGCTGCTCCTCCCTGGCAGTGCAGCTGCAGCTGCTTCGAGGAAAACTTTTGAGCCAGGAATGCGTAAGGATGCCGGCATCTGTGTGTGCTCAGAGACTTTCATCTCTGAAATGCGGCCCAGCCAGGCCACAGGGCAGAAAGCAAAACGTCCTGGGAAGGGCTCAGGAAGTATTAGAGAATAGTTCATGCTGTTGGAGGTGATTCAAGTGGTGATCCCTCTTCTAGGAACGCAGGCTGCAGGAGGCATGAAGAGCCTCGGGGTCACTAGTAGGGCTTGGAGCCCTCTAGCCCAAGGCATGACTGAAGCTCATAGCAAGTCCCTGATGCCTCATCACTGTCTCCAGGGCGAGGAGAAAGGTGAGACGGGCAAGTGCTCAGATTGTTGTCATCATGTGGCTGGCACTGATTGCTTACCCTTACTGGTTTGGGGCCAGACAGGCTAGTGGAGTTCAAAAGCCCTGTGTTTAAGTGACTGCAGTGATATACTCAGGTCCTTTATGTCTCTGCAAGTTGAGCCACCTCTGGGTGTGTGTAGAGGTGATGGCAGTGTCTCTTGAAGTTACCCATCAGGGGAGGGGAGCTGGGAAGACCCAGGCACCTGCTCTGCAGCTGGAGGCAGTGCTATGTTGTCCCTGCACGAGTCCTGGGTGCACTCTGCTTCTCCAGGCAAGCTTGCATCTCTCTGTAGTGCACATATCAGCCTCCCATTTAAGTTTCTGCATGCAAACCTCCTGATGCCCATCAGCTTGCCCAGCTGGGTTTGGATGGTGCCAGCAGGGCAACGATATCCTCCTCTGCTGACAGCTGCAGCACTCACTGTGTGTCTCAGGAGGCAGGCACAGGGGTCTGAAGGATGAGAAGCAATGGAGCAGGAGCGAGTGTTTGAGAGGGGAGCAGAGCAGAGCAGGAGCAGGGTTTGCAGCCCTGGTACAGTTTGGACTGGGAGCTGCCTCATTAAATCACTGCTTTGCTGGAGTGGCTCAGAGGAGGGGATGCCTTCCCTGAAGCAGCATCTCTCTGGGTTCTCATAACCACCAAATGGAGATGTGGCTTTATTTTTCTGTTTGTTTGCTTTTGAAAGTTGAGCCATGGGAGTCGGCATCCAAATTCTTCTCAACTAGACAGGAAAAAATTCCATGGTTGCAGAGAGAGGGGGAGAGCAATGTCTGCAACAGTTCTTCGTTATTTCCAGACACAGTCAAAAAGAGCCAGATGGAAGGAGATGAAAGAATTAGAAGAATAGGTTGCTTTAGACACCAAATAACAATATTATAGGAATAAAGCCATTGGAATAACTTATTGGTTTTGTTTTTTAAATTTCCTAGCTGAATCAGAGAGTCAACTCAAAAATTGCATTTTAGGTCAGTTGAAATTCATGTTTTATTTCTAACAGAAAAAAATAGCTGGGCAAACAAAGTTGCTAAGCTTACCAAAACATGTTTTTATTTTGCTTTCTTTGACCTTTAAGCTTACATACATAACCTCATGAAATATATTTTAAAATAAGAGAGGGAAAACCGTTCACTTCATCTTAGAAATCATTTTGGAATCAAAGCTGTTGCTTGAACTAGGCACAAATTTCCAAATAGTTTTGGTCTACCTCAAATTGCATTTCCTAGTGAATTAGGTCTCTGTCTGAAAAATGTTACCCAGCCTTATTTAGGAGTTATAGGAAATCAATGGTCACTTCTTGTTTCTTAATCACAGAATTGCCTTTGGGCTGCAAATGCTGCCAAGTCTGTGCTGTCAGCCATGGGGACATAAGGGGAGCTCTGCTCTGGCAGAAGTGGTGGTGACTGAGTCTGGTTCCCTGAGACTACATGTGCGGGTAGGAGGTGTGCCATTTTTAATGAGCACAGCAGAGGTTGTTTGCTTCGTTTCCCCCTTCATTTTATATACTGCTCCTCTGCTGGGAGGGGGACTGTAGTTGTGACAGGTGTATCTTCCAAGCAACACATCATAAGCTAACAGGTCGGGGGTGGTGTTGGGGGAAATAGCATCTAACTTTCTCACTGATAGTCCACACAACATAGTTGTCTCTTGTTCCCCTTCTGTTTAGGCTGTGTTAAATCAGAAATGAGGCAGGGGACCCACAAGGACACACCAGTGTAAGCACAAGCAGCTTGCCTAAGAAAAAGCCTCCGTGTTTGACCAATCTTCTTGAGTGACATTGGGTCCAGCAGAAGCTGCAGGCGGCAGGGGCAAAGGGGCCACTGTTGGCTGTGGTGCTGATAGCCTGGAGGGAGACCATTCCTTGGGGTATCCATGGGAAGGCTGGAAAACCTTGGACTTTAGAAAAGTTTTTTTCTGTCCTTCCAACTGTGGTGGTTTCCATAGTGACTCTATTTTGTAGCCTATTTCATAGTGATGCTGCCAGTTTTCTCATGACCTTCTTGCCTTATCAGAGCTTCGTCTTGGAAGTGAAGAGGTCAGTCATGAAGTGTAAGTCAGAGACTTGCAGAGCTTTCCCTACCACAGAGGGAAGTCTCTTGACGATAGGCATGAAATGCTGTTAGCACTTCACAGGGATGGTTTCAGGTGCTGGTGACTTGACTGGAGGCTTTCTGAAGGATAATAGGGACAGCAGGAGTTGAAAAGAACATGCTGATCATAACTTGGGTCACAGCTCCCCTTGTGCTGGGTCTCACATGGCCCAACATTGCTACTCCCTGATCTCAGTGTGGGACTGTGGGGTGACTGCCCTTGCAGTTTAATAGGATTTGCTTGTTGCTGATGTGATGTTTCTGAGAGCAGTGAACATATACACATCTCTCCCTGTGTACCTCTGCAGCCTTCCCAATGTCCCAGTTTCAGCAAGGATTTTCACTTTGTTTTTACAGCAGAGTTTTTTCTCTCCTCTTTCCAATACTAATCAGTAGGGGCACACACCTGCCATTTGTCAGGTCATATCCTGAAATCCTAGTTTGCATTTAGTATGCTGCAGTATGGTAGAGCTCTGGCAGACTTGCCTTCAGCTGCTTCTGGCTACAGGGACACAGTTTAACCTTGGGTGGAGCCATGCCTTTTTGGCAGATGTACCACTGATGAGCAGACTCTAGGTTACTTCCACAGCCTACTCAAACTTTTCCTCTCTTCCACGTTCACCTTACTTCACTTCTGTTTTCAGGTGTTCCTGTTAGTCTGATAACCATTCCCAACTCAGGAAGGGGATGGATGCTCCCTCAATATCACAGACCAAGAAGAGTTGTCTACACAAAATAATGCCTAATAATGAGGAGATTTCTGAGCCTTCCTCACCGTTCTCACTGTGTAAAGGGGATTTCATGACTGCATGAAGTAGAGAAGCTTCAAAGGAGAGAAATGACTGTGACAGAGCACTGTCCCCTGGGGATTCACTCTTCCAGAGCCACCTCCAGCAGAGCCATTGGGTAGAACAGACCCAAAGCTGCTCTGCATTAACAAGGAGCAAATCCTTGAGCAAGGCTGGAAAATGGGAAGTACAGAACTGGCTTATGTCCAGCTCTGTTCTCACTCTCCCACACTGAGGCTGACTCAGTGTTTCCCCCCAGTCACACAGCGATTTCCATTGCTTTTTTTGCAAATGTGCTGTGGTAGAAGGCGAGTAAAGACAGACTGTGGAACAGAGCTGGGAAGGGGGATCATCAAATCCATTGCAGTTGGATTCCCATCCCAGTGAGGGGTACAAAACCACTGAGGACTCTTGCACAAGTTGCTGGAGGCTGCTGGTAAACCTCAGCATTTCCTGCAATCTACATTCCTCCTGTGTATCCAGTTACTGGAAGAGGTGTGGATATGCCATAGGGTTGTAAATTTAACTTGCCTCCCACTGCTTAGCTCACTCTTTCCCTCTCTCTGCTGGAGCCAGGTGATGGCTGAGAAATGTGCCAGATTTGGATTCCATTCAGAAATAAATCATCTCTGGTCAGAAAAAGAGGCAAAAAAACTTACTGGCAGGACAAGTAAAATTTGCGGGACTTCAGAGTGTGGGAAATTAGGGGAATGAAGGATGAAAAAAGAGGGACTGCCATGACACAGAAAGAGCTGTGGGTCAACACAGATTTAGGGGCTGAAAAGGGAACATTTGAGGTTGTATATGGCACAAACTGCCTCAGATTGGGTAGTGAGTGTGGGGGCAGGCAGCTGTGTTAGAGTACCTCAGAATGGGGCAGATGAAGGAAGGAGCATACACCTTTGGTGAAATTGCATGTGACAGAAACCTCCCTTTTACAGCTGAGCCTGGGTGTGCTTAGAGAGAGAGAGGTGATGGCACCTATGTTTAGTTGCTGGCAATAGTTTGTGGTACATAGCTCTTCTCTGGTGGGGAGGCCCTGAGGGTGAACTCCTCATCCTCCTCCTTCATCCTCCTGTTATTAAGGGCTTCCTCTGACCACTCTTAAGTGGTGTGATTTGTGTCATGTGCTAACCACATACAGAACATCACCCTCCTGTTGGAATTCAGAAGTCAATGCTGGTCTTGTTCTTATTTTTGTTTTATACAAAATAGGATGGAGAATTGTGATTCCTAGGAGCTCAGCCATGGCAAAATAGAGCCCAGCCCAGGGCACTCACGATCTGGGAAGAAGAATCATACCCCAATGAGTATGACTTGTGCATCACTCAGTGAAGTGTCCTGGCTTCAGACCAGAGAGCAGAGGGAGCTGAGCTGCTGTCTTCTGGTCATTCTTGAGCAAGTCTTGCACCTTGGGCCTTTCCTTTCCAGTCTTGTCACATGAGAGGATGACACCAATCTCATCCCTAAGGCTTTGTGGGACTAACTTCAATTAGGACCTTTCATATGCACCCTCACCCTGTGTGTGAGGGTTATTTTTCTATCCAAATACGAAGTGATTAACTTAATTCCTCCCTCTAAGAACCATGGTGCAGCACAGCATCATGTCCTCTCCTCCTGTGGGACTGATTCTGCCCTGCTTACAGCTGAAGCCTCTTCAGCTGGTTTGGTATGCACAAATCAGTCACACTCTGAACTCCTGCCTCCATGCCTTGCTGGGAGCCAGCACTAGCAAGAAAGATCCTGGTGGTTGCGGAAAAGCTGGCAATTTCACCACATGATGCAGCAGAAGGGAATCAAACTCCTTCTTCAAGAGGTGCTGTCGGGATAGGTGGAGAAAATAGTGTTGAGAGAAGTGCAGATTTGGGCCATGACAGTTTGGAAGCTGCGAGTATAAGGAGTGTTTTTGCCTGAGCAGCAGAGTGAGGCTGCAGGAGTGAGAGTGCTGCCAGATGCAAGCTCCTTTCCTTCTAGCAGCCATTTTCCAGACTGGTTTGCAGGAGAGATTTCCTCTTCCCCAGACTCTCATGTCATTGTTCCCCTAATGGGGCCTCACCGGTCATTGCCTTGTGGTGGAAAATATGAGGTTGTGGGGGCCAGACCACAGACATTCCTTCCAGCTTAAAAGGGAAAACGGAGTCCTTGCGCAGCGGAGTCCCCGAGAGGTGTGCCTGGCTCCAGAACTGTTTTAGCAGCATCATGCTGTAAGAGACATCAGCTGTTTGGCAGATGCCTTTTTGCTCTTGATTAGGTTGTGGGGAGAAAACCCTCCTTCTTCCCAGTTCTTGCTTCCCTTTCTGTGCAGGCACCAACTTCTGCCTGCTCTCTGTGGGACATGAGAAAGCCACGGCTGCTGTATGAGGGCTGCTGTCCCTGCCAGTGGCCCAGGCCATGTCTCCACAGGGTTCAGTGGGGTGGTAGAGCTCTGTATCCATCCTGCCAATGTCTGCAAGGCAATGCTGCCCAGGCAGTCTTTTTTAGCAACAGTACAAGCATCAGACATGTTCATCTCCATTTCCCTGACAGAGTCATGGATGAATTCCTACAAGCAGGTTTTCACAAGCCATGTTGTTTTTCCATGGCCTCATGTAGAGGTCACTGACCTGATCGGCTCCCTTTATCACAGAGATCAGTCAGAGCCTCAGCCACTCTCCTGCTCAATGCTCATATGATGGACACATCTGATCTGTGGGTCCTGGACTGAGCAGCCTGCAAGTCAGGGAGGGTCTCACACAAATGGGTGAGGTACGGGTTTGCAGAGAGGGAACCTCCTCTGAGCTCTGGGAGTTGCAGTTCCTTTCCTCTATTGCCTTCTTTTCTCTGCATCCAGATTTTCTGGGAACACACCCTGATTCCCAGCATGTGCAGAGATGTATGGTCTGGCTTGTTTCCCATTTGCAAAGTCAGCTGCCATTAAATATTCATCTCACAAGCATTCACAAGCCTTTAAGGGGTTGCACTTGATGTGATGTTTTAAGAGAGCCAGTCCTAGATGTCAGCTGAGAATAGAAAGAGATAGGGGCAAAGTATTGGAAAGAGGGGTTGGCTGATGTCTAGGTGTGTGGGTTGGTGGATTGGGGCACCTGCTCCTCCATGGCAGGCATCCCACAGGGAGTGCAATAGCTCCTGACATTGCGTCCAGATCGCTGTTCACAGCCCTTGATTGAAGCTGGCTGAAATACCCTAGTGATGGAAGCTCTGAGGGGGCAGAAGTGAGATGGGGTCTGTCCTCCAGCACAAAGGAAATGCTGTAGGGGAAGCACAAGGGTCAGTGGCAGGGAGACAGCAGGGGGCCTGGATTCATGGCAGGGTGCCGGAGCGAGGATCTGTCCTCAGGACTGCAAGCAGCAGTGACGTTGAGTCTGTCAAGAGGAGAGGCTGAGCCAGAGAAATGTTGTGTGGGGCTCTGCAAAGGAATTACTGCCTGACTCCCTAAAGAAGCAAAGCAATGTCAGCAGGCTGTCTGTGTCTGCCTGCCTGTCTCTGGCCTCCAGCAAGTCTTGAATCTATGGGCCTGTTTCCGGCACAGCTGATAAAGCGGTGGAGGCCTCCGAGATAATGGGATCCAGCTGGTTTTGTGACTCTAGGTGACTGCCTTAATGAGAGGGGCCTGTGAAGACCTCCCCTGAGGAAGGAGTCCATGAGCTGCCCTGTAACTAGCTGACAGACAGGCCGTGCAGAGAGAGCTGTTGGAAACTGGCCTTCATTAGTTCTGCCACTTACGGGATGGCTTTAGGAATTGGGGGAGGGGGAATCCTGCAGTTTAAATGGCACTGGACCCCTCTGCATCCAGCACGGACCCCATATTGACACCCTTCAAATAGGATATTGTTAGCATTGGGAACATTGTCAAATGCAGCTGGTCATGCTCTCTTGGGGAATCCAGCCCTGGTCCAGACTTTGCCTGACAAATATCTCTTCTTTTTTAACTACCTAGCTCGGGGATAGCCTGGGTTTGAGCCTTTCCAGCTGCCTAGCAACACCTCCTCTCGTGTGAGCAGCAGAACATGTACCTCGTGCCTTCCAGAGACAGGTGAGGAGCTCCTGCAACAGGGGAGGCAGGAGTTCCAGAGGGTGCCACTTTGAGTCAGATAACAGCAGACCAAAAGAAGCATTCAAGAGATGACCCTACACCAGTGTGTACAGCAACCTCTGGCAGCAGGTTTCCTTCCAGAGTAGAGTATGTGCTATTCCACAGCCTACTGTAGCAATAGTGACGATGTCCTGGGATTGTCCTGATGGTGTCTGGTTTTTTTTTGGAGAGCTGAACTGGGAATAGCACGAGTCAATCCCCACTTGCTGGGCTTATCACCGTCTTTATTTTTGCTAAATGAAATTCAAGCCTTCCAAGTAAGAATTTAGGATAATTTGTGTGGATTTTCTTCCAACCTGAGGCAGTAGCCCAAAGGAAGGAAAACGGTAATGGTCACCTTACCTATCTATTTATGGCAAACCCAGTGTCAGGGCTGCCTGCTTGTTTCACGCTAATCTGCTCAGTTTATGCTGCTGTCAAATTTCCGCCCCATCACACCAGAGTGTTAGTGGATTCAGGGAGCTGCCACAGGAATTGGGTCAGGTTTGCAGGGAGGAACAAATGCTTTGCTTTGTTAGTTGCAAACCAGAAAAACGGGACAAACATGCTGCCAGAGCCAGCTGCACAGATGACCAGAGGTGACAAGCTGGCTGCCCCTTCGTGCCCTCCAGTGAACATGGGATCTGCTCTCCCTGGACCTCTGTAGGAGGACACTGCTGCTGAAAGAACTGGAGAAACACTTGGGTAATGGGATGAAATGATATCCAGTGCTATCTAGATAGCCAAATGCTATCTCAGTGCCATCACTGTACAGGAGTTGCTAAATTTTCCTGGCTGCCCCCTGAGCTGCTCTGCTGCCCAGCCCTCTCTTTTTGAATGTTGCAGTGCAATGTAGTGTTTCTCCCTTCCAGCTCCACAACAGGAGAGGAGGGAAGTTTGGGAGTCAGGAGACATAGCTTATCTCAGCTTTCCTGCATCATTGACCTACTGCCTTGTGTTCCAAATCTTTCTGCATTCAGAAGCAAACATTGCCAGGACAACAGCTAGACAAGGCGCTGGATTTCATGGCTGGATGTTGAGTTGGTTTAGAAATTATGCAGGCTATGCAGTTTATGGGTAGCACCTTGGCATGTTCAGAGATCCCTTACATCCCTACTCCCCTGTTAGTTGTGGCAGGGAACAGGCAAAAGGGATGTGGATGTGAAGATGTAGGGAGGACTGGCAGAAATACATAGCTGCACAGCTTATTTCTCTCTGCTCCATGGAGGGGAGTCTACTGCAAATTGTACTGATTATATCTGAAAACTTGCAGCCAGCTTTCGCTGCTGCCTTCCCTGAGGCATGAGAATCCGTGCATGTCTTGCAATCCCAGACATCATTTTGGTGCCCTTTAGTTTTGCCTTCTCTGTGTAATACTCAAGTTTGTATAATACATAGGATTGCCTCCCATAGGAGTTTTCAGTGCTCCAGCTTTAGAGCACTTTGATTTCCATGCACATCACGCAAGGCAAAACCACAAAACCTTGAGATTTTACAGCAAACAGCACACAGCATTATGTGAGGGTCAAGTAATTTTATGTATTTCCAGAAAGTAATGCCAAAAGAAGAAAAGACCTGCCCTCACTGCTGATACCAGAAAAGGTTGTTACTTGTATCAATAGGAGCAGGACAGTAGGTAGCATTCTCCAATGCAGTACCGGCTGCTGAGAAAAAGACTTTTGAGGTTTCAAAGATGAGATTTTATGTGGAAAGATATGCAGAAAACAAGGCAGGATGAGGGGTTGTTGTGAAGCACATCAGCTCCCCACCTAGCATCAGGGCAATCTTTCTGCTTGTTTCCCAGAACGTGTGTAATGCTCTCTTTGGGCAGTAGGGCATTATGGACATGGAGCTGCATGCACAGCTCTTCTCTGCAGGAGGAAGCTTGTTCTTCCATACAGAGGTGTTTTGTCATTGAATTGTTCATGGTTTCAACTTTCACAGGCTGGCTGGGAAAGTCCCAGTTCCCACCAAGGGACACCAGACAGTCATGGCTCAATAGGGGCCAGGGGAGGAAGCAGCCAAGGGAGAGCTGCAGTGGGCAGTTCCTTTGCAAAGGCAAGGAGCCGGGATACCTCTTTTCTGTCATGTGTACAATCACTCATATCTCACTGCAGACACTGCACTGTTTCCATGCAGTCCCACCAGTGCAGAGCAGGCACAGCATCTGGCAGGACCTTGGGATCCCGTGCAGACCTGGCACCACTTTGGTGTGTCAAGTCACACTCGGTCCTGGACATCCGGGTGCACGCAGAGACTCAGAAATGCTCCGGATGTCTGTGTTTACTCTGTGTTGGGGGTCCAACTTCTCAGCACCAGATGCTGCCAGAGATGAGAAACAGCCCTTTCCACTGCCTAATTTCCTAATTTTAGCTCTCCACCTTGAGGCCCTGCATTGCTGGTTGCCATGGTGATCCTTCACCACTGGCATTGCCTCTGGCTTTTTCGCCTGCGGGTGCCTTGGAAATGTCTTTTTCCTCCTTGCTCCTCAGGAGACAACAGCTGAGGCGGAGGCATTGCATGTGACTCTCTGCACTGTCAGCTCAGGTCTTCTGCTTAGTGTTTGCCTGTTAACATGCAAGAACCTTCATCCACGGGGTTACACTTCCCAGCCCTCCAAAAGCATTGTGCATTCCCATCCCCATTCAGTAGACAAGCTGGGCTATGTATACATGACACTACCAGCTGCCCTGAACTTCTGGCCCTTGAGCTGTTGAGAACAGCTTTCTCCATGATCTTTGCCAGAGAAGATGTCTGGGAAGGTCGTGCCCCTGCAGGGTGAAGAGTCAGAATACCCCTGTGCTGTGGCAGACATTCCAAAGGCACAGGCGCTCTTGCCCTGGCTTCATCCTCACTGCTTTTACACCTTCCTCCTTGCTCTCTGGGCAGCAAAGGAGTATGTAAAAGCATTGCCCAGAGAGAGCTTGGGCACCTCACTCGAGGCAGAAGAGAGGAACTGCCTTGCCAAGGCTTGCAGTGGAAATGCCACTGTGCAGCAATTAATAACAACTCTCTGCCCTTTCCCTTCCGCCTGCCCGAGCGCGCTGTGGACTGGAACGGGTGACACTTCCCAAGCGCAGGATGACAGAAAAGGCAGTGGCAGCTCTCAGAGACAAAGCAGTGTAAAAGTTGTGATTCCAGTCCCCAAATCCTGATATTAATTAATTTAAGGGCAATGATGTTGAAACACTGTGGAGTATTTTTTTTTCATTTAAAATTTAAAATTTTAAAAATTTGTGGTTTATATTTTTAAGCTTTTACAAGGCAGCGGCAAGGATGGGCTATTTAATATTAAAGTGGCAGTTGCCATCCTCACTCACATGACTCCAGCAGGTGACGCTTTATAAAAAGCAAATGTGACAAGATCCAAGGTAAGACTGGAGTATCTGTCACAAGAAACCAGTTTGGCTGGTAGATTCTGGGAGATCACCAGAGAATTGGGAGATTATAAAGCCTCATTTGCAGACCCCCACTGTACTCATCCAGTCATCCACCTCTGTACACTGTCAGTTGTGCACAGGAGACTCCCACATTTGCTGGGAAGGCAGCCAGGAGCTGCTGGAAAGAGCTCCCACCCTGTGGTACACCACAGCTGGGTTGAGAAACCCTGTGCCAGAGTGAGAGGGCAGGCAGGCAGAGCAGCTTGCTTCATTTCTTCCTCTGGCTGAATCCTGAAGTGGAGAAAGCCATGTGGCAATCAGCCCCAACCCCCTGTTAACTAAGGGCAACTTAAGGCAACAAGAAGAAGCAACCAGAAAATTGTATTGCTTTGATTAATAAGAAAAATCAGAGTAATGTGGCCTTCTAGCCTGGCAGGTGGCAGGGTGTCTTCAGAAGCTGTTCTGATGATGTCACCCTGCCAGCATCCCCATCCCAAGTTCCAATGAAAGAGCTGTGGGATGGTTCCTGGGCATTAGCACTACCAGGCAGGGAGCTGTGGATGGCCACATTGGAGACTGGGTTTTCAAGTGAGCTCCCTTGGGGAGAGGAGTCCAGCAATCTGAGCTTGGGCACTGCAGATGCTTGTTGAGGCCAGCTGCATTTTAGCAGTGCCTTAAATCCCAGCCAGGAATCAAAAGCCAGGCTTGGCATTGGTGAGCATGGACAGGAGGTGGCTGCTTGGCAGTCCTGCCTGTCCAAGGGAGAGGCAGAGTACTGCCATCTATTGCCAGGCCCCTGGATTACAGACCTCACTGGGTGGCCATTCAAAGCTGTGCCCAGCTGGTTTTTTTTGTCTTTGACTGCTTGAAGTGATTGACAAGTTGTTCAAACCCCCTTCAATGGATCAGCACTTTGGTAGCTACGTTGCATTTTAGGTGTGTGGGTGCCCAAAGTCAGACTCCAGCCTTGGACAATTTGGGTTTTTCTTTGTGCATTTTGCAAAATGAGCTATTCTTCCTTCCCTGCCCAGAGTTGCACGAGGTTGCTTTGTGCAGTGAAGTACTCCTGCTGATCCATCCCACCCCAGAAGCGCCCAGTTCATTTGCCCCAGCCCTCCACTGGAAGGTGACTAGAGAGAGGTAGATGCAGTAGAAGGGATAGTGTGTCACTAGTGTGTTCTGTCACTCAGAAACAAAATGTGAAAGGAGATGAAAAGGCAGAAGGAAGGTAACTCTGTCTTCATGGGGAGAACAGGCCTGGGACATGGAACACATTTCTCAGCTAAGACTGGCATGTCCAAACACTGTATTTGATAGAATAAGCAGCAAAATAGGAACACCTGCAGAGAATCCAAAAGATGTTTGTCACTATGTGAACCTGGAGGGATTCCTGCAGTGCTTTGAAAAGACCTTCTCAGGTTTGATGAATTGTGCTGTAGGCCAGCAAACAAACTGTTCCAAAGACCAGGGCAAGGTTATTCAGAAAATGATCTGGCTGTCTCTGTGGGCTGTTCAGTAAAGACAGCATCTCTCTGTGAAATTGTGGTTTAAAAGCAAAACAAACAAAAAACTAGAATAAAGAAGAAACAGGAGGAAAAATTGTGTTCAGCATTTGTCAATGATGCTTGCTCTTCTGACAATTTCTGTTCCTTTTTCATCACCTGTTTTCAAAAATTTGTGATGGAGGTACACAGATGCCACAAATGAGCAGAGTATAAGAATAATACTCTGATGAGAAGGTGAAAAAACATTTTTGTATTACATGGAAGAAACACAGTAGATGTGATTGACTTATCTCACTGATTATTTTTCATTCCTCATTCTTCTTTCTGATGCAAAACTGTTGCAGAAGCCAGTTGGCTGGCATAAACCAGATACTCAACACACAGGTGCAAAATGTTAGGTGAAATGAGAGTCACAAAGGAAATTAATGACAAAGCAGGGAATTAAGCCAGGCTCTTCAAAGTCTGAACCTTGGAACTACCTTCTCTTTTAAAAGTCCATTTAAAAAGGCTTTAAATGGATAAAAATAAGTGCTAGTTGTATCAAAACCATGATATGGAAATATTCCACACTAGGTGGTGTCACCAGATTAGGAATGCTGTGGGACACCAAGAAAAAAAAAAGAAAATATTTGACAATTATGTGAACAACAATACTTGTGATGACTTTGGCTAGGAGAGAACTGTAAAGTATATAAATTGTGCTGCAGGACATAAGTCAACTGCAGGCTGTCAGGAACCAGGAAGGAATTCTTATTATGGGAGGATTACTGGATAATTATCTCATCCATGACAGTGTTCGTCCTTTAAAGTGTTTGATCTTGACTAGTGAAAGCAAGATAATGGGTCAGTTTTTTTTGTGACAAGGACATTATCTGGTGCCTGATGGCAATTTCTTCTGCCTGTTTGTATTGTACCTTTCTCTAGGGATATGTTCACCTTCTTCCTAAGTGTCTCAAGCAAAGACATTTCTGCTCCCTACCCTCTGTGAAAAGAAATTTTAAAGACAGCAGTCCTTGACATGAGCAAATTATTCTTGTCATTCATGCTAGACTTCCTCTTGCTCATGTTTGCTTCACTTCTCTCAGGTGATTTTCCAGGAATGACCTGAAGGAAACCCTGTATTCTTGGGACTGTAGCTCTTGTTCTTGTGTCTGCTGCTTCTTATCATCTGAGCTGTCCATCTATTGAAGTCATGTCTCTTTTGTTCTGTCACCCCCACCTTAACACCGTGGTACCTTTTTGGTCCTGATACCAGTTAAATGTGCTATTTTTGTAAACTGTGTTGCTACTCTTCTGGGTAATGGTGTATTTTGTGTCTCTGATTTTGTATCTTGTAGGAAGAGCCAAGGAGCAAATCTAAGATCTGTGCCAATGTTTTCTGTGGAGCTGGGCGTGAGTGTGCAGTGACAGAGAAGGGAGAGCCAACCTGCCTCTGCATTGAGGTACGTGAGCAGCACAGGTTCTGTGTCTGGGACAGGTGTCACCACCACCCCCCCACCCCCCGATGGGTTTCTGTCACTGGAAGGATCCCGTGATGGAATAAGGGTGTGGCTGTTTTGAAGCAGCTGCAAATTCACAGTGGCTCTTCAAACAGCAGGACTGTTGCCAGTGTTGTGTGGGGGAAGAGCCCTTTAGGGTAGATAGAGTCTGGGACTCACAGCTGTGCTGCTTGCAGGACTGCCTTGGGTCTTTAGATGCACAGGAGACTTTTGTTGGGAAAGCCCAGTGGGGTATGGATGTGCAGCTGGCTTTGAAGGGCACTCTAGGGAGTGGTCTGTGAGCTCCAAGACAGCCTGCCCTCACTGGCGCCTTGTTTGAGGAGGTTACAAGCGCCCTGCTAAAAATCAGCTTTTGTAAAATGGAAATAATTGTGGTAGAGTGCTGTAAGGATGACTAGCTTTATCCAGCAGGGAGTCAGAGATGATTAGAAGAGTCTTTTCCAGCTGTAGGGACACAATGTCTCCCTACTGCGCTCTTCTCTGTGCCTTCAAAACATTTATTCCTGGCTCCTGGGAATGGCCATGTGGCTCTTTGTTCCCCCTTTCCTCAGAGGAGGCAGCTCTGGCATGACCAGCCTGGGCACTGGAGAGTGAAATGCCCTGTTAGTAGGAAGAGAGTCTGTCACTCTGGCTAGGCTTGGGCAGACCAAAAGGGACAGAAGAACAGTGCCTGAACAGTGGCACTGGTGAACTGTCTCTTTGCTGTAGGCTGTGCTGTTCGTTCATGGCTGATGGCTTATTCTGCCATTTGGTTGCAGAAGGGTGGAGGAGAGTCTGCAGAGAGATGCAATGGAGCCAAGCAAGTGCAGGTGCAGAGAGACCAGAGGCACAGAAACATCTCTGGGCAGGCATGGCCACAGCACATGGAGCAGCAGTTGCATGATTATGCTCCATATTTATGCTGAGCACTGATTTCTCTGCAAGGGTCTGCTTTCAGAAAGACTCCTGTCATGCTGGTGGTGATGGAAACTGGGATGAAGTGAGGCCTTTGAACTCACACCCCCAGACTTCCCTGTGTGGGTTTTTCTGGGGTAATGATGGGTGAGTTAGCCTGTTCCAAACACAGGGCCAAGGGGACTATGCCAAGGACTTCTCCTGAGCTGGGCTGATGGTTGGACTCACCAAGCTGTCCCAAGGGGGCAGGTGAAACGCTGTTTTCTCTGGCTCTCCCACAGAAATGCAAACCTCACAAGAGGCCTGTGTGCGGGAGCAATGGCAAGACGTACCTGAACCACTGTGAGCTGCACCGTGACGCCTGCCTCACCGGCTCCAAGATCCAGGTGGATTACGATGGCCACTGCAAAGGTAACCCTGGCAAGGAGGGCTGGCTACACTCTCAGGGAAAAAGAATTGGAAGAGAAGCATGATAACAATGCAAAGCAGAGGCCTCACCAGCCAAGACCTTGTCCCACAGTTGCTGAGTGGGGTAAACAAGGCAAGCCTCTGAACAGTAGCCAGATTCAAGCAAGAGTCCAGATGACCAGGCAAGCTGGCAGTGATGAAGTAGGCCTGAAATCAAGTTGTGAAGTCAAGGCTGGTAATTCTGGTAACCAGAATCAGACAAGAGCCAGATGAGCATAGTCATGCAGTCTGTAGCAGGGCTGAGATCAAGGTGGGAACACAGTTACCAGGTCAGGGCCTGGATCAACAGCCTGTGGAAAAGAGTGATTGCAGCAGAGCTGGAGACAGGCACGGCTACAACATAATAATCACAGGCAAGGACTAGAAGTTGAGGCTTCAGATATGAAATGGAGCCTCATGGCTTACGGTTAGAGAGTTTGCATGGAGGCTCTAGGTGAGGCCAGCAGGGTCATTAAGGCCCTCATTAGTGCACTCAAAACCCTGACACCTTGACTTGGGGGGGACCTTGGAGCTATTGGCTCCCCAAGCTTCTGGGAGTGTGGCACTCAGGAGAGCAGGGCAACTTTTTGCTCCTGTTGCCTCACTCTAAGCTTTTGGATTCAGCCAGGTAAGTGTCTCAATTTAACTGCTGAGGAAGAGTCATGCTCTGAGGATAAACTGTTAAAACAAATCCTATAATCCATGTTTATAAGGAACCTCAATAACTTTAGGGCAAGGATTTTGCCTCATCAGTGGGCCTGTTTAACTCACATACACACACATCAGCTGTGTGGTTTTCTTGTGTTCAGATGGAGTTTCATGTGTTTAAATGTGTACCCACTGTCTCTTGCCCTGTCACTGAATACCATGGATAAAAGTCTGCTGCAGTCTTCCTCATTTCCTTCCATCATTGATGAGATTGTCCCTGAGCCTTCAATTCTTCAGTCTAAACTGTCCTCAGTATCTCCTCATGGTCCAGGGAATTCCAGCCCCTCAATCATGTATGTGGCCCTCATAAATCCAAAGACTCCCAGATTGTAAAAGTCTGCTTTTACGCATGGTGGGAAGAGATTTGTATTGCTTCACACTGCATCAGAAATGTCCTCTTCTGTCTTTCCATTAACAGAGAAGAAGTCTGAGAATCCAGCTGCAAGTCCAGGTAAGAAGCTGTCTCCTGTCTGGCTGAGGCCTCTGTATGAATTTGTGTGCTCTGGGAGATGGGCAGAGGGTGTGCTGGGGGAGTGCAAAGTTCTGTGTAAAAGTCATATCCTGCATGGGCTGTAGAAGAGTCTGAGTCGATAAATCAGCTGAAATGTGATTGCCCAGCTCTTTACTCTTGGGTAACCTTTCAGGGCTCATATATCTCCTGGGCTTTTCACTGTGCTGGGATGTCTCAGGGACTCAGCATAGACAAGGTGCAGTGAAACCCAGTTTGCCCCCAGGGACTCAAACTGTGTTCATCACCCAGACTAAGAGATGGAGCGCTCTTTTGAAAGGAAACTTTGCTCTAGGAGTGATGAACAAATGGGTGCAGAGGCAGAGTCAGGAGGTACAGCTGAACTGCCTCTACCACCAGCCAACAAGGTGATCTTGAGTCTCTTCTAAGCTAAATGATTGTATGATCACCTAAATTTTAATTCTCTTTGATTCCCTGTGCTTGGTTTCTCCCCTTATGTATTGCCATGTATACTTAACACTGGATTTTAGGGCCATGGCTTGTCATCAGGAGAGCCTTTTCCTACTCATGACCTCTAAGTACTGGAGCTGTATAATCATCAACTTTAGCTTCCTAGGACAGATGAGAGCAAAGCCTCATACAAACTAAAGAGGAAGGACCATGTCAGAGCACAGCCACCACTCTAAAGCAGTTTTAAAGAAGCACAAAATTAAACATGCAGAACCCCTACAGAGCTGATTTTTTTTTTCATCTCTCCGTCTGGCTGTGATAGTAGTCACTGGATTCAGAAGATCCTTAGTGTGTGCAAGTGACATAAGTGCACACTGATTCCTTTTCTGGAATTCTTTTTCTGCCCACTGACCACTGGGCAGGTGTGACAATTCCCAGCTAGGCTTTCAGTTTTGTTTCTAAATGCACAGTTTGTACTAGCACACAAAGTGATAACTGCCCTGGAGAAACCTGTGACACTGGCAAGCGCTGTGAGTGAACAAGCCCAACCCGACCCCCTCTCATTTCCAGTCAGAGTGGACAAATGAGGGCTTTGAAGAAACAGTATTTCCTGAGATATTAGGCCCTAAAATTCAAGTCTTGGAGACAGAGTGGTGGAAAGGCTTGCTCAGTCTAGTCTAGTCTTCTCCCTTGCAGAGGATAGAGGTTTTGGTATTTTAGGGTTGACAGCTGAATGAGAATTCTACACAGTGTTGGGAAGCCTGGGGACATTGTCAGTTACCTTCCTCCCTCAGTCTGGGATTCTTCACACCAAGATGAGTCAGCTGCGGGTTGTTCTTCCACAAGCTTCAGGAATGGGAAGGAAGAGCTTTGGCGGTGTGTTGTTTTCCGGCCGTGCCACATGGTGTCACCAACAGCCCATCCACTGTTCAGCACATGAGATATTTGCTTGGCTCTGGCAGTGATGTAACTCCAAGGACTGGACCGAGGGGCTGCAAGCTGCCATCAGGGCAAGCTGGCTGGCTTTTATTTCCTCTCTTTGTGATCTCCCTGCCAGCTTGATTTCTCTCACTCTTGTTTTTCCTTCTACTGTGCTGTCTCCCATCAGTTGTCTGCTACCAGTCAGACAGGGACGAGCTTCGTCGCCGGGTCATCCAGTGGCTGGAAGCTGAGATTATCCCAGATGGGTGGTTCTCCAAGGGCAGTAACTACAGTGAAGTCCTGGACAAATATTTCAAGGCAAGTAGAGCAGCACCTGCCTCACTCCAGTGTGTGATGTGCCTGTTGAGCTGGGGACCAGAGGGATCTGATAAGTCCTGCAGCCTGATGTGTTATGGGCTGACTGCAGCAGCCACTGACACAGCTTGTGACAACCAGATGTGGAGCATCTCTGACTCCTGGTGTCTGACCTGCCCTGTGGAAAAGGAGGAGGGCAAGCCACATGTGCCTGAAGCAGAGTAGAGAACTAATCTCAGGGGTAAAAAGCCAGAGGAAAAGAGGTGAAAGTGCTGGAAATGCAGGAAGCTGTGGCAGGGGCTGTTGATCCTTTGGTCTAGATAGTCCCAAGGGCCATGCTGAGATGGGTATAAGGGACACTTGGGGGCTTCAAGGAATATGTCCCTTGTTGTGGCTGAGAGCTGGCAGTTCCCTACTACTCTGCAGAGTGAAAGGAGCCACTTGAGTCTTGGGCCTTGCAATAATCCTGTTCCTCACTCCTTCCTGTCAGTCTGTCCCTCAGCCCATCTGCACCCCCTTCTGTAACCATCCGATCCCAAGCTTCTCCCATGCTCCTGCCACATGCACTGCTGTGTCCCACCCCCTCATTCCTGGCTCCTGACAGAGACTTCAAAGCTTTCAGGATGGAGCTGGAGGAGCAGGTGGGGAAGAGGGGAGAGCATTTAAATCATGAGCTGTTGACAGCCAGAGATTAATGGTGTCTGACAGGAGTTAGCACTGCAAGCAAATTTGCCATGGCAATGGCACCCCCTGGTGAGACAGAGGAGCTGGTCCCCTCGCTCCACAGAGCATCCTCACATTTGCAGCCTGTAATGCTGCTCTGTCTGTGGAAATCCACTGCCCTGGGCACTCCTGTCAGTGCCTGCCAGTGCCCAAAAGCAGCCATGTCCTGTGTCAGTCCCTCTCCCTGCAAATGTCCTGTCCCCAGACACTTTTGCAGGGTCTCCCCAGGTCATGGGTTTTGCTGAAATGCATGAGCCAGCCACAGGCTTGTTCCACTGTCACTGCACAAGCCGTTCACACCCACTGTCCCCACGCCTGTCAGCATGCTGGTGATATCCTGAGGCTGCAGCTCAGAAGCAGGCAGCCTCACGTTCTCTTTACTGTCCCACTTTTTCTGGAGCACTGATTCCAGCCACTGGGTGAGAGTTCTTATGGCAAAGAAATACCTCTGCTTGTACCAAAGGGAGAATTTCCATGGTCAAGGTCAACAGTATGAGATTCAGAAGGGCAAGTGTCGGGTCCTGCATTTGGGTCACAACAATCCCAGGCAGAACTACAGGCTGGGAAAGGAGTGGCTGCCAAGGGAGGTGGTGGAGTCACCATCCCTGGAAGGGTTCAAGAAACCACTGGATGTGGCACTTGCTGCTGTGGTTTGGTTGATAAGGTGGTGTTCAAACAAAGGTTGGACTCGATGATCTTGGAGGTCTTTTCCAACCTTAATGATTCTGTGACTCTCTATCAGGTGGTAATCCACCTTTTCAACTACCTTATTCTTACAACTTTGAAAGATTTTTAAAGCAGAATCCAGAGTTTGGAACAACTTGAGACAAATCAAGGCAAAGCAAACTAAATGGCTTCAAACACAAAGAAATTTGTGTCAGCAATGAGTGTCTGCTGTAACTGGAGGAATTTTGTCATGCCAGGCTGTGGGGCTCTTCATGCCCTGCATTCTTGCAAATGGCCTGATTCCTGTCCTGCACGTAGGAAACACTGGAGGCATAGTTGAAATGAAGCTTTTCCCTTTTCTCCTTGATGGGGAGGTTTGTAGATGTGGCATTAAGCTATTTCCCTCCTGGAAGCTTGACCTGTGGGGCTCACTGGGATGTGCATTGTTCGTCAGGCAGGTCATGACCCTGAAGGACATTATTTCAAGAGGAGCAAGAGTGGTAGTGGGAATCTGCTCCATTTTGGAGAATCTCTGTGGGAATGCCTTAATGTAGACCATAACTTTGAAAGGCAAGAAAACTCACTTAACAGTCTGGGTCATTAAGAGAACTACAGTCATTTTCACAATAAAAAGCAGGACAGGAGGCTTCAAAGTCTCGTGGAAGTTGACATGTGGAGCAGTTACACAGGATTATTTCCCTAGCTCTAGATGTTTCTCCTGAAACACACAAAGGTAACAACAGGCAGTGTCTATTCCAGCCTTCCTGAGAGCACTGCACAAGGAGCCACAGCGACCTGCCCCAATCACACAGCAAAAATTAGGTGGCAGCAGTCTGTGTGCAGGATTAATTTTCCACTCACAGGAATGCAGCTGTCTCTGAGGGGGCACAGCAGTTCCTGCTGAGGGCCCGGCACTGCAGTGTCACATCTCTAAACAGAAAAGCAAAATGCAATTATTTCTTTGGGAGTACAGCCAGGATTTTGGGGCTAAAAATGCTGCTCTTCAGTGCCAGGAGTCTTGTCAGGACCTTAAGAAGTTGATGGTGAGGTGTTGTGCTATTGCATTAAATTTTTTCCCTGGTATCAGCAGAAAATTGCTTCCTGTGATTTTTTTCCCTTTTGTCACTGTCAGAGTCCAGGCACAGCTTTGGATTTACACATATTGGAAAGCTGACACCTCCTTGAATGCAGCTGGTCTGCTTTAAGGCAGGAGGTATATAAGAAAGCTAAGAGCTGGCTGAAACAAAGAGAAAAAATAGGGTTAGAGCCATAAATCAAGCAGCAGGAGGTGAATGAGAGGCAGTGCAGCTTATCTGTGAGAACAAGGCTAGGATCATTTCTCTCTTATTCTGAGGCTAATGTGGATATGTTGCTGCTTTTTTCTGAGCCTCTTTCTTTGTGAAAAGCAGGGATAATGGAACTTGTCTCACTAAAGCTTCAAAATGCTATGTACGTATGGAAGAGGAAGAAGGAAGGGGTACTTTGAACTGATAAATGAGAGCCTCTCACATCTTCCCATCTTCCCCTACAGAGCTTTGATGATGGTGATTCTCGCTTGGACTCCACTGAATTCCTGAAGTTTGTGGAGCAGAATGAGACTGCCATCAACATCACCACCTACATGGACCAGGAGACCAACAAGTTGCTCAGGTGGGCAGTGGACAGGATGCCAGAGGGAGGTCCAGGGGAGCAGATGTGGTAGAATGGAACATGGAAATTCACTCATGGTAAATATCAGCTGGGGCTTGCACTGCCAGAGTTAACTGTGTGTGAAGTGGCTTCCAACTTAAATAGGTGTGAACACCACAAGAGGAGCAGTCCTATCTCTACCCTTCATGTTAGGCACGTATTCCAATCCTGTTTTGCCCTAAATCTAGCACTTGTGCAGCCAGAAGGGAGTTGGGTAACAGAAGATTTGTCGTCTTCTTTCTATTTCCTAATAAATTGGCTTTCCTGGGGACTGCCCTCACCTTTTGCCTAATAGCTAGATCCAGTGCAAGGAAGATGGTGGGAAAACACCATTCATACACAGCCTATAGTTTGAGAGATTTCCCTCTTTCTTTGTCTACCACTGTGTGAAAAAAGGCTGTTTGTGGTTATGCTGTACTTGCATCTCTGCCTGTGTGACAGCATGTAGATGTCAACAAATGTGGATTTCCCATTCCTGCTGTTCTGAATATCCCCCCACTGCCCAGCCCGTTTCCAGACAGAGAGTATTTTCTGACTGTTTTTCTTTTCTGTATCCCATGAGGTTTCCTTAGAGAAGCCACTTCTGCCAGACATCTTGGAGTCTCTGTAGTTATTACTGTTTTTACTCACCTGCACTCTGAAGACAGTAGAGCAGGCACTGGCCCAGCACAGCCCTGTGCAGAACAAGCCTCTGTGTTTCCTTTCAGGGGACTCTGCGTAGATGCCCTCATCGAGCTGTCAGATGAAAATGCTGACTGGAAACTCAGCTTCAATGAATTTCTCAAGTGCCTCAGCCCATCCTTCAACCCACCAGAGAAAAGTAGGAACTCCTCACTTATCTTGGCGAACAAGGAGGGGTCCTGGGATGATGGCAGGAAAGAAAAGAGATCAGCTTCAGGCCAGGCATTGGGTGCTGTAACTCCACGGCCAGAGATAATTTTAATATATGCCTGCCTCTCATCCAATAGCACCCTTTGTTCCTGCATTGTTGAAAGTACTGCTTTTACTGTCCCAGAGCTCCTGCAGCTCTTGTAATAAGAAAGGTTTGGATTTTAGAAGCAAGGACGTAGGCTCAATGGGTATGGTATGCTTGTAAGGTCAACACATGTATTTAACAGTGCAGAGGTCAATCATGTGAGGAGTTCATGGCCGGATAACTTAGGAAAGTCAGATCAGACCAAAGTCCTGCTATGCTCTGCCTTTCACACAGAGAGCCTCCCTGATGACCATCTCAAAGTTCACTATCCTTCCAAATAAAATCCCCAACTTACTCCCACCTGGATCAGAAAAGCCCAAGCTTTTATTTCAAGGGTTCTTTTCTTTGTGTAACAAATAAGGAAATTCAAACAAATCCAACACTGAGATTTCATTTGGAATTGAGAAATTGAAATGTGTTGTTCTGAGGAAGAAAAACAAAGGCTTTGACTTTCCCAAATTATATTTTGGCTAATTTCACTCACCAAATTCAGCAGGAATATTTTAGTCATGAGGAAACTTCTGGTGGCTGGGGGAAGGAAGGCTTTCCCTTCAACCTCATCTTCTCAAGGCAACTCCAAAGTATGTTGTCTTTAGCCTGCTCGCTGTCTCACAAGCACTGCCCTTGTTTTGTGCCTCTTCAGAGTGTGCCCTGGAAGATGAGACCTATGAGGATGGAGCAGAGACCCAGGTGGAGTGCAACCGCTGCGTCTGTGCCTGTGGGAACTGGGTGTGCACCGCAATGACGTGCGAGGGTCCGTATGCTCTCCAGAAAATTACTGTGTTTGGGGTTGGACAGAAGGAATTCTCACTCTGTGTCTTTCCAAAGACACCAACTATCCAGGGTTCCTCTCTCTTCAGCTTTTTCTCAGCTTCTCCATGGCTGGCTTCTGCATAACCCTCACATGTTCCATGTTAGTCAAACCCAACTGGTACTGTTCCAGAGGTCAGAAAGTATGTAACTGGGCTCGGGGCAATGCTGCTGTGGTTTGTAGTTTGGATTTGGTGTCATGAAAATTCACTAAATCTTCCAGAGTTACTCTGCATCCAGCTGGTGCAGACCAAATAGGTCACTGGCTGCTACTGTATGTGTAGGAGTGAGCAAGTCAGCTTTCCTGTATATGTGTCCATATCCTCACTGTATCTGTGTTTATGGAATTTGTAAAACAGGATCTAAGATCCTGTCTCGATCAAGAGGGGATATAGGAACCTTCATTCAATGCCAAGAAAGCACTTTAGCTTCTTGCCACAAAAACTGTAGAATAATGCTGATGAAGGGAGGTGGTACTATAGTAAGGGAGGGTTGTTTGTTCCTCCTTTGGAAGGCCCTTAAACTTGCACAGCCAGGTACAATTGTGAGAGGTCATGGTGCAGTTGTGAACAACAGCTCTCTGTTTCACCTTCTCACTCATAGTTCAGGGCCAGTGGAATGCCTCCTTTTCCCTGTGTTGGCAAATGTATGGGTCCTTCCCAAGGAGCCACATCCATCCTCCCAGCATGGTGCTGCATTTCTCTGGGCTTCTCCCCTAGAAACCCAGTCCTTGCTGCATTTTTATATCCATCTTCCCTAGAAACCAGGCCCTTGCAGAAGCTTTATTTCAGTGCTGTGTGGGACCTGCCAGGAGTACTATGTTTCAGATCTATAGTCAGTAGCTTGAGCAGAGTAGGAGAGAGGGAAACGGCAGCAGTGTGTACAGAGCTTTTCATGTTTATCTGATCTTCTGCAGCAGAGGCTTCAGGATCACCTCAGCTCAGACTTAGCTGTAGCAGCAGGAACTCACCTGAGAAAAGACAACTGTAGTATTAATAGAGCTGCTAGAGGAGCTGCGTGGAGGTGTCATGGATTAAGCAACAGAATGAGAGACTCTTTTTGTTGCCTCCCCAGAAACAACCTTCAAAGTTGCTGTGCAACACCTGTTCTTGCTGCCTGCTTTGTTCCCTACATCCACGACAGAAGCATGCAGTGGGATAACTATTCCTTGACTTTCTGCCCATGTCAGAGCAGCAGAGGGGTTAGAGGCTATTGTTAGAGGAATAATGAAACTGAAGAATCAGATCAAACACATCAGCAAGTTACTTCTTCATTGAGCGAAATTACCTCTTCATTAGATATCAGTTATTGTACTTGGGTAGCAGTAAGCTTCCATTTATTCCCTACAAGAGGCCAAGATGTTTGAACTAATTATAGATGTTTCTTTTCAATAATATGCAGCCTCTTCTATGTGGCTTTATCATCAGTCACGTGGGAGGGAGAGACAGGGACAGACTGCACACCCAAGTTGTGAAGTCCCAGGCAGCCACAAGGCCTGTTCTCTTTCTAAGAAGCCAATCCATACTGTCCTCCAGCAAAGGCTTCCTAAGCTTGGGGGATGCTGTGGCTGACCTGCCTCTCTTTGTTCTTCATGGTTCATCATCTGAAATTTGCATCCTCTATTTGTGAAACACTAAACTCCATTTCTGCTTTCAGGGAGGAATGAGAAGGTGCCTGCTCAGAGACACCGACCTGATCAAGATTTGACTGAGGAGGAGATGGCCAGATACGTTGAGGAACTGCAGAAGCATCAGGTTAGCATGAAGCTGGGAAGGTCTGCTTGCACTGAGCCTCCCCTTGCCAGATGGGTTCCTTCTATTTCTGTCACTTGGAGACTTCTAGAAGAAGTAGAAGGGTATAAGAGGTAGAAGGCGGAGCAGAATAAATCTCTTGCCTGTGGGGACAAATACAGATGTGGGGCTTTCAGATACAAGCCAGTGTTGGCATTGCCTGTGGATGGACCAAAGGCTTCATAGCACTACCAATTCTTGTGTCAGCACAGAGCTTCACTTCTGTGCTCTCTTTTCTCTAGGAGACGGCTGAGAAGACCAAGAGAATGAGCACCAAGGAGATGTAAGGGGCCTCCACAGCGGAGGAGCCCAGGAGGATGGGCCCAACCTGCCATCCTGTCCTCCAGTGCTGATCTCAGTATGCACAAGTGTCTGCTACAGTTGCCCAGTCACAGATATTTACATGTATAGCGATGGGTTATTTGTTTTGTAATACACAAAGAATGGGGCCAGGAAAGGGGAGCAGAGCCCACCTGTTCAGGGAGCTTCATTGCTGGGACCTTGGAAGGCTGGGAGGGACTTACAGCAGCCTCTGGGACCCTTCCCCAGAGCAGACAGCTGCTCCCTCCAAAAGCTAACAGGGATTTCTTGTTCCTCTGGATCTGGGGAAAGGATGGAGGTCAATGCTGGATAGAAAAGGGGGTCTTCAGTCAATACAGTTGTCAGCACCACCCTTGGCTGCAGAAATACAGGTCTGGCAGTTTTGTGGCTGAACACGTGTGCTGCAGGGCATCACTATCCAAGGACCTTCCCCTTTCCTTTGAGCTCCTCAAAGCTGGTCAGCCTGGTGTGACACCTGGGAGTCGTGGTGCCATGCTGCTGGCATGAGTCCAGCACATTCCTCCTTGCTTTCCACCAGACTGTCCCCAGCAGCTCCTCCAGTACATTGTGGGCTCCAACACAACATGGTTCCTTTTGACCTCATCTCACTCTTACTCTCCCTGCCCCCTCCTTAGAGGTGCTATCATATTTTTTTCTTATCACATTCACATGCTGACTCCCCCTTTTTTTTTTTTTGTTTCAGTTTTTTTATTATTTTATTTCCTATGGTAGTGATTCAGCTTTTGTATGTTTTGTAGCTCTAGATCTTTCAAGAAAACCCAGTGTGTGGGTTTTTGTTGTTGACAGTGCTGTAATGCCCATGCACAGTTTGTATTGCACTGCGCTCAGCTGCCACAAACACCACAGGCAAATTGTGAGCCTTGCACTACAGGGTATTTCCCAGCTGGGGGATAGCAGTGTCCCTCGTGGGAAGAAGAGACAGGGTTGGATGTAATTAGTTTCACCAGACACAGATTGCCACTGCAGCTCTCTAGCTCTCGCTCTCTTAGCTAGCATTGACCATGTGCTCAAAGTCTGTGCTCGTGCCTCTCTAAATTGCTCAAAGCAGTCTAGAGACGGAGGGACCAGGCAATCCCATTAGTACAGTATCTTAAAAAGCTTAACTGTGTAGAACTGTTTAGTTGGCATCATCTTGGGGTTTTCATCTTCCTCTGGGGTGAGGCAGCAGCATTATTCTTTGATTCCAGGTATGAGTTTGGAGTCAGGGCTGGAAGCCTCATTACTGACACATTTCTCAATGTCATTGATCAGACCACCTTTGACCACTCTCACATTCCTTCATGGGTCGGTTTCATCCCACACGTTTCTCAGAGCATTGGTCCTAGATGTAAATGAAATGCTCTTTTGTTGATAGTCACTGCTGTAGCCTGAAGCCCAGCTGATTTTCTTATGCAGTTGTCAAATGTACTTCATGCACACCTGAACATCCATGTTCCCTTCATGCCTGTGCTGAGCTTCCCAAGCAGTTGCATGTGCCCTGATCGACTGCTTGTGACTTCCATCTTTCTGTTTGTGAGCAACTTCAGCAGTTGTTGCTGTGTATCTTGCAGTCTCTATTGCTTACTCTAGCAAAATTCCAATTGCATCTGCAAAAGCTTGTCTGGTTTGAGTGAAGATCAGCAGGACTTGAGTCCCAAACTTCCCCTTCTTGCACAGTGCTTTCCTTGGAGAGGAGGAATGAGCTGGTACCTAGAAGTATAGGAAAAGAAGGAAGCTTGGTCCCTCCTGTGCTCTTTCCCATGAGCCAGATGTGTTAAAGACTGTCTGGTCTTCGAGCTGTTTTCCTGATTTGAAGCCAGAGGACTTCCATTGACTTCAGCATAGTGCCACTTTTCCAGTGAGAGCTATAATGTACCCTGGTATTGAGGTTTTGGCATCGTAAATACAGGAGACTGGTTGTTTTTTTCCTGTGAGGGCCTGGATTTGAGTAGCTGTCACCCGTGAAGGAGAGGAATGAGTCCATATGAGCTGAGGGTAATGTGGACAATGCTACACTGGGACAGAGTCATTGTTTGTGTTCTGGTGGCACTGGAAGAAGTGGTTGGTGAAATAGGAGCACCCATTCGACATAGGCTTGCTCCTTCTCAAGAGTATGAGCGAAAGGGCTTCATGTACTGGATCTGGAGTCACAGGAACATCGCTAATAAATGTTTTGCTTTATTCCAGCCCTGCTCTAAAAGGTAGTTAGTGCCTCCCAGATCACTTCCTTCCAGCTTGGGTTGTTAAAGTGCCTTAGACAAAACACAACAGCTTGCCTTAAAGGCTTTCCCTGGACAGGGATAACATCTTGTTCAGTCAGGAATATCTCCAACTGTGAAAACCAGAGCACGTGCAGGAATGGGAGGCAAATGCACGGCTTCAGGGCTTCTGTAGGCTGCACTGTGATGTGTTCTCTGTCCCCTCCTGCCCGCTGTGGCTGTGCAGCCGTGTGGATGGGAGATGTGTGCTGGCAGCTGAGGTTTACAGAGCTTGCTCTTGCACTGAAGGCGGAGGGACGGGCTGCGGTCTCCGGCAAGCGGAGCTCTCCGAGAAGCCATACAACAGATCCCAGGGTAGCCTAGGGCAGCAGGCTGGGAGTGCAACAACAGTGCCTCTGGAAAAGGCTGCTGCCTGTGGAGCCTCTTCCTCCTTGTGCCCCGACAAAGGGACGTGGTGGAAAGTGGGGCCCGTTCTAAGGGCAGCAGTTCTCAAAGGGGACCAAAACATCTCGGCTCCCTGCTCAGAGAGGAAGGGCAGCCCAGACTGAGCAACGTTCAGGCTTCTGCAGCCTGGTCAGTCACTAACTCCTGCAGGGTGACCTGGCTGCTGGGGAAGGAAGTGCTGAATTTCAGCCATTGCCCTCTGGGACGATTGCTGTACAGACTACAAGGGGCAGGGAAGGTGTTTTGTTTTGTTTTTCCCAAAAAACCAAATTTAAGCAACAAACAAAAAAGTCCCACTCCTCCCTCTATATTCCCTCCTGTACGTGTGTGAAATTTATCAGTATTCTGTAGGTTTCCTTAGTGCACTTATTTTACTTGATTTTGTAATTTTTTTGAAGCAGGGGGGTTTGGATATTACTGCCAAATAAATGAAACAAAATCTAAAAAATAATACTTGTTTGGTTTATTTTTCACAAGTCACACAACTTGTTTTCAAAAAAAAAATCATCTGTCTTTGCACATTCGTACACAGATCTCAGTGTGTTGGACAAATGTAAGACGTGACTGTTTCTGTTTTATAGCTGGGGAATCAGATGGAAAGAACCCACAGGCAAGTAAAAACAATAACTAAAGGCCTTGAAAATGTGACTGAATGGTGAAATAGCCTTCAATGGTGTTGTATGACAGGAGGAGGTGCCCTACTATTCATCTCCCCAGCAATGCCACTGCTGTGAGTGCTTCTGTGCAGATAATGCTCTGACAGAAGAGAAAGCTGCCTTGCTTTGTTCCACTTGGTGTGCTCCTTCCAAAGCTGTTTAAAAAAGAAAACCAAACAACTCACAAACGTTGGCTCTTCCATGTTGTTTTTCACACCAAATGGCCTCTTTAGCATGTACCAGCTGCTGCACATGCAGTCTTTTCTGTGGCGTTCCCTGTCCATTTACTGCTCAACTGCAAAGTGAGGCTGCTTTATTACTGCAATTTCTACTGCGAGGATTTTCCAGGATTTTGAGAAGAAATGAATGGAAGCAGCAGCCACAAATTTAGCTAGGTGGCACTACAAATATTTTGCCTTGTGGTCCCTGCATATTTACTGAAGCAAAGTGGTTTTGAGGTGGGAGAGAGGAAAAGCAAAAATTCTGTTGCCTTCTGCTTGTAGAGGCCTGGGAAAAGCTCTGACCTGTTTATGGAGTTGTGCACATCTGAGTATTAAATTACTGCACTATAGTTACATACCTTTAATCACAGTTCTCCAGTGCTGTTAAGCTTCAGGTTGAGAAATAGGCTATTTAAGTGGTAGATCAAGAGACCGAACTGCATTTGTAAGGTATTTATTAACTTTAGTTCTGAAGACATGAGCAGATTGATCTATAATAAGACTCAGTTCCTGAACTGTGTTACAGGACACACCTTGAGGAGAACCAGGTTTAAAGCACTACAAAAGACAAGAGCAAAATCCAGATGTCCTTACTCTTGTGGTTACGTAAACTCTCCTAAAACTGTCCTGGAACAGCACAATGTTTGTAAAGTGGGAAAAATATGTTGATAAGAAGTTAACGATACTGGTGAAGTGTCTGTTCTGCAGCTATCTCTGGGTTCACATCAGGGCTTATACTTGTGAATGCACAGACTCTTGGAAAACATAAAACAAGTCCAATGGAAACTGACTTGTTCATTCCTACCCACTGTGGCACACTTTCTTGAAGGCTGGGCATAGCCCTGACAACTTCCTCATCTCAGCAACAGGAGCTGTCATGTCAAAATATTTGTTGTGATCAAATCCAGAGTTCATAGGAGCACCACAGGAAGGACAAGTGGATGATGGGTTTCATCCATAGTATTCTGGACACCCTTGAAATCAGCATTGTTGCTACTTCGCACGTTTTAAACTCTTGGCTGGTACCTGCAAACTGTGATTTTGTTTGTGTTTCTTTCAGTCTAAGATGACAGAGGCATTTATGTACGTGAATGTTTTGAGCAGGTGGGAGATTGCTATTCCCTTCTTTTTGGCTTCTCTATGCATCACAAGGAAGCAAGTTTGCTTCTTAAGTCTGGACTTAGTCGGGGCAAAAGTTCCCTTGGGTTGTGAATCTTCTCACTGTTATCACACATGGCTGCTGCTTCTTCTTCTTCTGATTACTGCCTACACTGATGTTACCCTGCGTTCAAAGAGCAATGAACTGAGATCACCGATCCTGACTTGCCTGTTTGCGTATGTACGGTACAACAGGGGTCAGCTCCATGTCGATCAGTGACCAGCGTCAGACCACTTCGCCTGGCAGACTTGTGTGTTATGGATTAACTCCTGCCAATGCCTCGGCTCAAGACCAAAGCTGTCTTTTCACATCCAGGCAAGGACACGCACTGAGGTACTTCTGGGAGTGTCTCCCTTTTGGTGCTCCACGGCAGCACCTCGCAGAACCACAGAATGTTTTGGGTTGGAAGGGACCTCAAAGATCGCTCAGTTCCAACCTCCCTTTCTGCAGGGACCAAAACAAATCAACCCTTGGACAAAACACTCGCTGACCAGGGATGCTGGGCCGGGCTCCCCCACCAGCTGCCACAAGGGAGAGGCCGTGGGTCACAAGGGCTGAGGCAGCACCTCTCCTTCGGGCTCCGAGGATGAGCAAAAGGGGCACGGGAAAGGCTATGGTTCAATTTTACACTTAGCAGCTCTGGTGTCCCGAGCTTGGAGTAAAACACTTGGCAGGGAGCAGGTAGCATTTCCAGCCGGCGGCTCCGCATCATCCCGGCAGGCCAGGCCGGCCGGTGCAGACCGCGGCCGCAGCCGGGTCGAGCAGCGGGCAGCGCCCGCCATGGCCCCGCCTCCCGCCCCGCCTGCGCGCCGCCCTCCCGTGCTCGTTCCGGGGCCGCCGAACGCTCCCTCTCTCTCCGGCGCCCATCCGCAGGTGCCCCGCAACCTGCATAAGAGCGCTCGCCTCTCTGGGGCCGCTGGGGCCTCGGCCGGCGGCGCGCCCGGGATCGAGCATGACGCGGGGGGCGGCGGGGCTATGCAGGTTCCGGGGCGGGGCGGGCCGGGCCGGGGTGACGCGCGGGGCAGTCGGTCGGTGCGGGCGGGATGGCGGCGGCTGGCGGGGAGGGCCCCGAGCTGGAGCCGGGACCGGAGCTGGCGATGGAGCCGGAGCCGGAGTCGGAGCCCGAGCCGGAGCCCGAGCCCGAGGCCGAGCCGGCGCTGGCGGCGGAGCTGTCGGCGCGGCGCAGCGCGGAGGCGCGGCGGCTGGTGCTGTCGCCGCGGCGGCTGTCGGGCCCGCTGCCCGCCGGGCTGTCGCAGTGGTTCCCGGCGCTGGAGGTGCTGGACGTGAGCGGGACGGGGCTGACGGAGATGGGCACGGAGTTGCTGTCCCTGCCGTGCCTCCACACGTTGCTGGCCAAGAACAACCGGCTTGGCGGGCCCGGCTCGCTGCCCAAGGGGCTGGAGCAGGCGCCGCTCGCCCGCTCCCTCCGCGTCCTCAACCTCAGCGGGAATCGCTTCTCCGAGGTGCCGCCCGCGCTGCTCCAGCTCCGCGGGCTGCGCAGCCTCAGCCTCGGCGGCAACCGGCTCCACGGCATCCCGCCCGACATCCAGGAGCTCCACAGGTGAGGGACGGGCCCCGCGGGAAGAGGGACAGTCTCGGCAAGCCCGGCCGGGTTTTCTGCCACGCTCCCCCTCGGGGGGTCAGTTCTCTCCAGCCTCAGGTGTCTCCAAGCACTGCTGCCGCTAACGTGGCTCTTCCTCTTCGTCATGTTGAATTACCACAACTCCAGGACGTTCTTTACCTCATCCACATACATATATATAAAAGTATTTAAAGGGTGAGCGCTGAGGATGAAGTCAGGCTCTTCTTGGTGGTGCCAAGCAGTAGTACAAGAGGCAACAGGCAGAAAATGATGATGCACAGGAAGTTCCTCCTGAATGTGAAGGAGAACCTTAACGTGGGGGTGACCAGCCACTGGAACAAGTTGCCCAGAGTGGTTGTGGAGTCTCCCTCACTGAAGGACACACTCCAGTGGACACAGCTCTGTGCCGTGTGCTCTAGGGTGGCCCTGCTTGAGTAGGGAGGCTGGAACAGATGACCTGCTGTGGTCCCTTCCAACCCAGCCGTGTATCCTGTGTATTCTTCAGGCAATGATGGGCCTTCTGTGCTCACAAACTGGGTGCCTCTTGGCACTGCCCAGTCCCTGGGCTGCCCTGGTGCAGGGCTGCTCTCCTGGTGATGCTGTGGTTGGTGTGCGTGTTGACAGGAGGAAGGCTCTCCGTGGTTTTCCTCTCAGGCACATCTCTGGGTGACAGCGAGATAAACCCCATGTGTCCTGCAGCTCATGGCTGCATGATGGGTTGCTCAGGAGGATAAAGATGTGTTTGTGGCTCGTGCAAACAAAAGGGTCTTTCTGCCCATAACAGCTGCAGTCCCGCTGGGTGCTTGCTGTCTTGGATGGGGTTTTGTGGTGTTTCTCTCCACCGGTCAGCTTGTGTAGATCTGACAGATACCAACAGACCCGAGGTGTGGAGCCCCGGGCTGCGCTCAGGTGCGGTGGTACATCTGGCTCTGGGGCTGCATCCGGCCACCGCAGGCCGCTCATACGGAAAGCTGTGGCTGAATCACAGCAATTGGAACAGTAGTGGGGTGGGAACAGGCCTTAGACAGCACATGGAATTGGCTGCCTGCATAGGCCTGGGCTGGCTACCCCTGAAGCCTGGTGTCCTCCTGGACAAGCAGGATGCTTGTTGTGGCTTAAGTGACACAGGCACCTCAGTGTGTTCTGCTGCATTCCCAAGCCCCAGGCTGGCCTTCATGTGGGTCCCTGCTAAGACTTTGGATCTGAACTTTGTTTGCTCCAGCTCTTTGCCAAGGGACTTGCCAGAAGCAGCCTCTCTTATGCAAATTCCAACAGCCTTGACCCTAAATACCTGGATTTGCTCTGATGGCTCAGCAGAGCTGCATCCAGTGGAAGCACAAGGATATGTGGAGTGATGTCTCCCATGGGTATAGGTGGGAGGTATCCGAACTGCATGAGTGCTGTTGGGGAAAGGTTTCATCTGCTGCAGTATAATACAATTGGGTTTGTAGCTTTTGTCCAGGTAGCATAGCATGCACCTCTTAAGGATTTGAAGCAATTCTGGGTTAAGCTCTCTGGGCTGAGAGATGCTATGAGACATTTTGAGTGATGGAGAATGCCCATATCCTTGGCAGAGTTATGATACATCCCGGGCTGGGGCTGTCATGAGGAAGAGAAAGCTCAGCTTTTTTTCTGTCTGGGAACAGAAATCTTCAGGGATGAAAAAGGAAATGAGGCAAGGGAGAGGAGGCCAATGGAGGAGGGCAGTTGCATGAGGAAGATGATCCACATTGTCTCCACAGCATGTCTGATAGCATCCAGGATGTGGTTGGGATCTGATAGTTGCTTCCACCTCTGACTCAGAGGCTCCCTGCTGCTATTTCTATGGTGTCTGTTGGTTGTGGGTTTTTCTCTCTCTTTCCTTTTTTTTTTCCCCCAAGAAAGCAAACCTCAGCCCTGCTGTTCTTCTGTGATGTCCCCAGGAAGGTACTGGGCTGTGTAGCAGAGCACATGGTGCCCCAGCAGGCTGTGACAGCGGTGCTCCATACTGCACCTCTGTCACTCTGCTTTGTTCCTCTGACCTGCCCTGAAGCAGGGCTCCTTGTTGTCCTGTCCTGCAGCTTTTCTTGGACCAGTCATGCTGGAACCCCCAGCAGGAGAATTCGGAGAGAGCAAATGCAAACAAAGCTGTTGAACTGTCTGTTCATCATTGCACAGTGACGTGTTGGGTTGAAAAGTTAAGCTTAGGCGCAGCTTCTCTCTGCTGCCCATGTCACCACTGCTACCTCATTGAACTTCTGCTAACATGTCAACAGAATATAATTGAACTTTAGCTCAAGATAGCAAATCTGTGCCCCACCAGGATTGTAAGCTTCTTTACCACTCTGCCATCGGTGACTTCTGTATCTGGGACTGTTAAAGTAATGAAAGGGAGCTGCACACGGCTTTGCCAGCGCTGGGAGAAAACAACACTTTATAATGTGTTGTTCCTCCAGAGGGACTCCTGAATCTGTTCATTGGGACCCAGATAACCAGTGACCCTTCCCAAAAACATAGAAAGTGCATTGTGGAAAGAAACTGCTGCCAGACTCTGCTCCTACCTGCTGACAGGAGAGGTGTCCTCAGTGTGAGCATGCTTCCTGTGGAAGTGGGTAAAATGAGCCTGAGCAAGGACAGAGCAGAGCCAGCTGTTACAGCACAGCATCATACAGACCTCTGTTAGTTTCTGAGCTCTAGAAGTTAGAGGTGGGACCTGGTGTTGTGGCTTCCATTAACCTCACAGCTCAATCTGCAAATGCCAGTCTTGCTGTTGCTGACAAGCCAAGACCTTGACCATTTTTCCACGTGCAATATCTCATAAAAAGAAATTTTTCTTTTATCTTAGGGGCTCTGAGCTGACAGGGGAATGCAGGCAGCACTCTTACTGATTCCAGAAGCTCCTCCTGCTGCTACTAGAGTTCCTGAGACCAGCAGTTCTCTTCCTGTGACCCTGGCAACTTCCCATTTGCTCCAGTCACTGATTATAAAGCAGACTGGAGTTTCAGAAATCTAGAAATGATTCTTGGATTTCCAGGGAATGTCTGAGCTGTGATGAGGGTCATGTCTTTCCTCTGCACCACATAGTTTCTTGTTTTAGTTTTTGAAGGGACAGCATGTCAGTTTTAGTGAAGGCCAGGAATGTAGCAGATAAGGAGTCTGTCTATGTGGTAAAGCATATTGGAAAAGTATAAAAAGCTGATGGGTCTGAGCTGCCAAATGAGAAGGAACATGCTGGTGACTACGAATGCGAACATCCTGGAATGGGACGTGTGTGCCGTGTATTATTACACACACTAAGATAATAAATCCACCACTTCACACAAGCTGTATTTGGGTCAGATGTATTGTGCAGAAACTTCCCTGCCATGTTCCTGGTGTCTTGGCAAGTTCATGAACTTGGTGATAAGAACCACAGCCAGTCCTGCTGCTGTCATGTCCTGCTCCTTCCGGCTTCAGCCATCTACCCCATCCTTGCCCACACGAATGTTTTGTGTGCAGTGCAAGATCCTGCATGAAAAGTGAGTGCTGTGTTCCTGATTATTGGTTATCTCCTAGGCTGTTGTGGAAGGACCCCCAATATGCTTGAAGCTTCCTTTGCATGGCTCCATAAGTGTATGATCATGATTGCTCTGGTGATGGCAGTAGGATGATGCGAATCATAGCAAGCTGGCACCAGGGATGAATATCCTCTGCTTCATGTTTTCCATTAGGAAAATTCAGTGCTCTTTCATCATAGTTTCACTATAAGCATTCAGTGTGACCAGCAATAGCCTTGTGTGTTTCTGAGAAATGTAGGTGTTGACCCTGCTGAGGGCTTTTTCTTGATCATGTTGAGGCCATGCCAGGTCCTTCTGTATGTCCAGCATCCCCAGTTCCTGTCAGCTGGTGTGTCAGTGCAGTGCAAGACCTGAGTATTGGCTCTTGCTGTGAAGTTAGAGTGAGGAATGCACCAGACATGTGAGAGCAGCCTTCTTAGTATTGCTTTCCTGTTTGTTGCCAGATAAAATACGAGCTTAGCGTAGGCAGACGCAAGTGTTATCTTCTCTGTAGTTCTCCCTGCTGACCTTGCTCTGTTTCCAGTGGGAGATGTTATGGTCAGTCACTCTCTCTCAGACTCAATTCACAGCCCTCAGCAGCTCCTGAACTGTGATCTGCAGAGAGATCCCATTGCACATTGGTTCTGCATATCTTCCCTCTGCTGATCGAACTGGGGATGCACAGCGGGGCAAGGTGTATTACAGCTAGTGAGTTAGAATTGTGGCCATCTACTTGTGCCCGTCCTGGTACAAAATTTGTAGGGCAAATCTGGTCAGACATAGCTCTGATCTTCACGGCGCAGCTGTGCGTTTTGGCTTAAAGGGTGCAAGATTTACCCTGCTCAGTGTGCAGGCCTGGCGAAACGTCCTGCAAGTGTCCTGTAAAATGAATAATTCTCAAGGGCTTAGCGAAATGCAGCTGATACTTCAAGTCTCCCATGGGAACTTTGAGTTTAGTCATACTCTTCTGGTGAATACTCTCATGCTCTGTAGCGCACTGGGAGCAGGCAGAGCTTGGAAAAGACCCGTGCATGTTCCTTTCCTTCTTGCTGGTATTCCTGTAATAAAGCCTGGCTGTGCGAGGGCTGGGATCAAAGCCCTCAGACGCCTAACTGGATTCATGCAAGGTTTGTGTAAAGGCTTAGATGCATTGAAAACCAGAGCGTTTGCTTTCATTCGTGGGTAGCATTAAGCATGTTAGACAAGCATACGCTTAAAGGACGGCTGCTAGTGTGGGAAAAAGGGCGAGCAGAGCTTTGATAAAGATACAGCATTAGGAAATCTGCTTGTGTCTCCCTTCTTCTTCCCCTCTTCAAACGTTTTGCAAATAGTGTTCAGACGACCGTTTGATCTTAAATTTGCGTGTCAGCAAAGGCTATGCAGTTCTCTCAGGAATTAGCAAATCGTAGAACAGGGTTAACAGGAGTGTATTGTGGGCTGCTTTGAAATTCCTCCCTTGCATGAGCCTCAAAACTGCCCTGGAAATTTCTTGCTAAAAAGTTTATCTTAAAAAGACCCGGAGCTATTTCAGGCACCATTGTTGGTTTGGTTTTTTTTATATTACCTATTTAGATGCATCTGTTTGATGTCAGCTGTTAAATTTTATCCAAAGAAGAATCTGTGGGGAAGCAAGGTGGATTGAAAATTTGAGTATCTCCTATGCCTGAAGATATCTCCTTGAAATATAACTATGGGAGTGCTGTGTTAATTGATAGGGTATAAAAAATACCTCTAGTGCTCAGAGTGGCTCTTCTTATTTACTGAATGTTTGGGGGCTTTTGGATTTGATTTGTGCTATATGACATCCTGAAAACATCAAGGACGTACTCAAGCTAGAAGGTACAGTCTTTGCATGTTGAACTTTGCTGCCACCCCCTGAATGGATCATAGTTGTTTGAGCATTTCTCCACTCATTTTCTAGTGGTAAAAGTATTTTCATTGCCACCCTATAGCCCAGTGGTGTGAAATATGCTGCTAGAGAGGAGCACCACACGATGGGCTCAGCGTGCTGGCTGTTCTTGGCAGCAATTAGGACGGGCTGTGCTGAGCAGGGGGCTGCTGGGTGTGAGGCTGAAAGGGACTCTGGCCTTTTATTAGTGTATTTGTCAACATTGCTAAAAGGCAGGAGAGAAAGTGTCAACCCTCATTAGTAACTCTGTCACACGGTTGTTGGGGTTTTTTTTCAGATTCTGTTGAGATTGATTTTGTTAGTGTTTGTCCTCTCTTGAAACTCATTCAGCCGAGTCTGTGTGGCAGGTTGGAAATAAATCACTCTAGCTTCAAAAATTGGAACTGAGCTTATATTTGTTTGATGATAGTTGATCTCTGGCTTTTTGAAGATTCTGGACTTTTGAAAGTGCAAAAAAAAGTCCAGTTCTACCTCTGTGTACACAGCAGTTCACAAGACCTTAGCTGGTCGATCAAAATGACTGTACAGATTAATGACTGTCAGAAGGACTAGGTCTAAGTGTGAACGATTAGTTAGAAGCATTCACCTAGCTCAGTGCCATCCCTGCTGTGGTCCTCATGCAAAAACCTGGGCTGAACATTGTGGCTTGCCCTACTGCGGGCTCTTGTGTGAAGAGGTCAGAGCTGAGCAGTGCTTTTGCTTGTCTTACCGAGCAGCAAACTGCCCTGCCCTGAGCAGGACAACTCGAGAGCCAGCATCACCTTTGCCTCCAGATACAGGCTTGGTATGAGTGTGACATGAATATCAGGCCAGGAGCAGATGAGCTGGGAACAAACTGCATCCCAGTGCTGCGGTCAGTGCTCTTGATAAAAGGGTGATGCCTCTTGAAAATCCTTTCCTGTGTCATGATTAGCTTTGCTCAGACAATTCTTGACACTTCAGTTTGATGCAGAAATGGCTGTTGTTGATTCCTTCATCTTCATTAGCTTAGATCGTTCTTCCTATCAAATTGTACTTCGAAGGATGAGAGTTACGGATTTTGTTTTCCCGCTGAGCAGTGTTTCAGTGGAAGCTATAAGAATATCTTTCCTATGTTTTAAATAAGTTTCTTTGTAGTTTCAAAACCTCTTCCCTGTGTTTTTTTAATAAATTAATCATCTAATTAATACCATAAATTGATGTGGAAATTCTGAATTTGCTGTACCAGACTGGGCCCCATGAGTTTTCAGTCTACTGACCTCAAAAAGGTGATTCAGAAGATGAGTAAAAAGAAAACATTTTTTAGAGAAGCATTTTGTTGCCAGCGAAGGAGTTACCTTATTTAGTGGGATTTTAGTTAGAGACAGTTTGTATTCTGATGTTAGGTCTTTATATCCTTCCTGGTATCACCGAGTGTTCTCATTACAGACTTTACAAAGAACAGATTTGAAGCTGTAAGAAGTTTGTAGGCAGTGTTTTTGCACACTAAGTTTGTACAGTAGGCTGCTCTTGAAACATATGCATTTTATACCTTGAAATGAATTCCCAAAACATTTTTACTGTATAACTTGTGCCCCTTTCTCCTTCCCTGGTAGGAGGTGCCTACCTTTTTTTATGCCATGTCACTTTACAGGCATTAGTGTCCTCAAACACAAAGGATGAGGAGTTAATTATTCACTTTTCCTAGGAAGTGCAAACTCGTACACATCTAAACCTTGTTTAAATATTGAAATCCACATTGCTAGAATTCCCTTGCCCAACAGCTTTTGGTGTGGGCTCCAGCAGTGTTAGGAATTGTATGGAGTTAGGAACTGTATGGAATTGTATACTCAGCAGTTAAGTCCCTAATGAGAGCCAAGCAGCATAAATACACCTCAGGAAACAGTGGAGGTTTGAAGGAGGAATTTTGGTTAAAAACTCAGGGCTTTGTTAGGGGATCAAAAGTTAATTAAAAATAATCTCTCCTTGACATGGTCTCTGCACAGCAGCCTTCCTCCTGCCCCCACTCCTCAACATACAAGTTGTCAGAGTAGAAGAGAGGTTAAGGTTACTTTGAAGCAATGGCAAATAGTGGTGGTTTTTCATGTGCGCTTTCTTGCACCTTCAGAGTAACCTCCAAATGTGCTGTCCCACTTGGTCTGTAGGTACTGCCTTCCATATAATCAAATTCAGTTTAAGGCTCAATTTTCTGCCCACTTTGTTCAATTTCTATTATTTAGCTTGCCTTTGAGGTACTTGAAAAATATAAGGGAATCCAGGAAAAGCTGAGCCCTGCAAGCATCTCCTGGTGTGTTGCAAAGGTCTGTCATTCTGTCCTTGCTGTTGGGCAAGTGCATTTGTGCTGCAGTAGTGGCCTCTGTAGCCCAAGCAGATGCTGTCATTGGATCTCTGGGGTTCAAGTTTCTTGCAAGAGCTGAGTGAAACAGACTCACTGCTATTCTCCTGCTCCATCGCAGGGGAACTCTCGGGGGAGCTTCTCTGCGCTCCACATATGCTGTGGCACAGAGTTTCAGGGCTCGGACCTTGTCTGGGTGGATCACCATGTCCTTTGGGTGCTCTGTTCCTGTGTTTCTGTGTCAGTTGTATCCATAGCATTTCTCAGTTGCTGGGGTGAGATGAAGGTGTCTCCTACTCCAAGGAAATTATAACCTATACTTATAGAAAGGCTGATGGAGCCTGGATGAGTTCACTTTGCCTGGCCTGTGGGCAATGCTTGCTGGATCAGAGAAGGCCAAGGTGCTTTGTAGTTAGGCAGCCTGAGTGTGTACTGGAGATACTGAACCAGGACTGTGGAATCCACCTTTTTCAAACATGGGAAAAAATCTTGGCTGGACTGTGGTTAGCAAGATGTACCCAAACTGAGCCTGCCTTTGCTCCTCTTTCAGACAATATCTGAGAACAGGCAAAGAAAGCTATGTGAGTTTGTGGAATTGGAATTTTAAGGTATTATGTCAAAGAGAAATGCTTGCCAATTTTTCTTCCTAGAAGGGCAGAGATGCACAGCACACACTGGCTCCTCCTGGCAGAAGGGATCTAGTGCCTCTCTCTGTTCCTGAGTCCCATCCACTGAGTTTTCACAGGACATCCAGTGATTCTTTTATTTGGTCCCAAACTGCAGTGAAGCCCAGCTATGGTTTCTGGTTTGGGCTTCATGACTGCAGAGTAGTGAAATCAATCTCTGAGAAATTGCATGCGTGTACTTGCATGGCTTAGGTGCACTTGTGTGCTGATGCAGCTGTGGTGTTGGTATGTGAATTGTATCAAAGGGGGACTGGCTGCCTCTGACTAATGGTTCCAGTTAGTCACCAAGGAGTCAGATGATTCCACAAAGAGCAACTAGTGATGGTCAGGGCCAGGATTTCCAGGGAGAGACTCTGCGCTCATTCTTCACTCCTGCTGGAACTGAGAGCTCCCACTAGCTGCAACAGGATCTGTGGAGGTGCTGCAGACCCTGTGTTTGCAGGCTGCACATCCTTGGAAATATGAGCAGGAGCTTTGCATAAGGGGTTGGTGTAGGAATACACAGTTGTCTGGTGCCTACCTGCAGGTGTAATGGTGACTGCAGGAGTCTGGAGGTAAAAATCTTAACATTATCTATTGTGAAACAGCAGCTCTGTTGTAATTTTGATGTGCAACTCAGCTTTTTTTCCTGCTCTCAGCAAATTACCTCATAGGTAGTCATCTTTTCTTTAAGAAATGCAGTACCTGTGAAAACCCAGGTGTTAAAGGAAACTTGGAAATTAATGAAATAATGCACTCTTTTCTCTTCTGTTTTTCAGTTTAGAGTTTCTATACCTTGGAGGGAATTTCATTACGGCAATTCCACCTGAATTAGCAAAACTGCCTTCTCTGAGGTATCTAGTTCTGTGTGACAACAAGATCCAGAGCATTCCACCCCAGCTGGCACAGTGAGTATTTACTGTCATCAGCCACCAGCTGTAATTAACTCTTTGAACTTTTACTTCTGTGGATAAAAGTACCTGGGAGGACCTATTTGTCCTTCAGTTTGTTAATGTGACTGGATTTGAAAAAGAACAACCGTGGCATGGTGCACTGCAGGCAGGCCATGAATATATGATCTGGAAAACTCAATGAAAGGGTTATGTTAAAAAACCATCACTGAGATTGCACCTTACAGTGAATTAATAGATTTGTATAGAGGACCCTGAAAAGTACCTGGGCAACTTGGAAAAGAGAAATTGCTACCTTAAGAAGTAAGAATGCCTTTCGTCCAAAACCTTTTTGTGTGTACTTTTGTCTTGTACCATCTCCTGTGTTCCTTTGGCATTCCTTACCTAAGGATCTCAGAGTGTTTGTGTAGTCCTATAGCACAGTTCAAGTGGCTAGGCTACTGCTTTATCTGTTCTAATGGGGAGGACACCGCAGTTCTGTGTGTGTAGCCTAAGATGGGAGATGAAGATGGGATGTATAGCTGTAATCCTCAAAACAATTGAATGGCAGCATGGAGTTCTCCAAGTTGGAATTTGATGGTGTAGTGGGGTTATTCTTAAAGTACAATGTCTTGTAACTTTTACAAGTTTGGAAGTTTGGGAGCAGCCCTGGGTGCTGTGCTGGAGCATTGCATTGTGCTTCCTGAGAGGGGAAAGCCTTGTCCAAAAGCAAAATAATTGCTTGTCCCCTGTGCCGCTGCTGGCCTGGCCTGACCTCGTTCAGATCTGGTGGTATCAGCGTGAGGTGGTGCAGCCGCAAGCAATGAAAACATGGGGCTTTCCAGGGCTGGCTCCCTCCCAGCAATCATCTTTAATGCATGAGACAGAGCAGGTGACTTATTCAGAGCACTGCATGGGACTGTTCTTGATGTGTGTGCTGGGTACAAGGAAACGTTATGTCCCCTGAAAGCACTCAGTTTGTACCATTTTGTTCTACCTTTTTTGGGCGGTGTGTGTGGGGAATACTGAGAGGGATAGCAGCATGTTTAAGACCGTGTTTCTTTAGCAGGTATTCTGGTGCTGAGTCGAGTTTTCTAGTGCATTGTGTGTACTGGAGTAAGAACAGTTCTTTGAGCATGAATTTATGTTTTAAAAGGGAGAAAAGCCAAAGAAAAAGAAATTGGTGGGAGCTGGGAGAGTAATTAGGTCTGCTTAATGCAGCTGTGGGGCAATTTTGCTTGCACATCTTGACAGGGTATCCATCTCCATCCTTAGGCTGCATTCCCTGCGTTCCCTTAGCCTGCACAATAACCTGCTGACTTACCTTCCCCGAGAGATCCTTAACCTGGTTCACCTCGACGAGCTGAGCTTGCGTGGGAACCCGCTGGTGGTGCGGTTCGTGCGTGACCTGACCTACAATCCCCCGAGCCTTCAGGAGCTGGCTGGACGCACGATTAAAACTCGCAACGTTCCCTACGCTCCCAGCGATCTCCCAGAGAGCCTTGTCCGGTACCTGAGCTTGGCCAGCAACTGCCCCAATCCTAAATGTGGGGGTAAGTTCACCTTTACAGCTCTGCTTCCTGCTCTTACCTTATGGTTTCCTTTCCCTCTGACTTGCCGTGACTTTATAAGCACACTCAGGTTCAAAGTGTTACTCACTGCAGCCACATTCTGGCTGTATTTCCCTGGCTCCAGGTCTCCTGGAAACTTGTCTTTAAGGAGCTTTGTTCACTTAGGAACAGTATTCAGAGTTGCAGTGCTGGTTTACTGTATTTGCATGGGAATGTAAGACAGCACTTCTGTCAGAGTCTTTGTAGCTCATCCCAGCACTCCACTGTGATTTTATGATCAGAAGTTTCCGATCCACTTGCCCTGAAACAGCTCAGAGCAAGTGATGGGACAGCAGAACTTCTGCACACACTCTTGCTGAATGGTGAGCATCATTTCTGGGTGGAAGAGAGGAGAGTGGCTCTAGTGCTTAGCAGTTACCAACAGCAGCTTGTTTAGCTCTAGCTTGGGACCACTAGCCTGCAGTTCATGGAAGGAGAGGACTTGATAAAACAGCCTGGAATGCTTGGGCTTAATCTGGCTCAATGCTTAATCTTTACCCAGAGTAAATGATCTGCACATTTAGCATTTAGAAGATTAAGGGGGAAAAATCATTAATTAGTATCTACCCTGCAGTTATAATGCAAACTGTTACCTTCTTACAGGACAATATCAAAGCATGCTCCATAAGCAAAGATAGAAGGGCTGGAACTTACATCGAGAGGGAAAGAAAAGTTTCTTTTTTTGAGAGTTTTGCACAGCTTGGATAACAGTGCTTTTGTGCTTTTTCACTATGCCATATGAACTTGCACAGTACTGTAGCATTGCTCTAGCACTGCAGGAGAAAAGTTTTCTCCTGACCAGCTAGGACTTTAAACACTGCTGGAAACTTCTGAAAATGTCAGCATCTAAAATCTCTTGCTGTGACAGGAAGAGAACATAATTGTGTGTTACAGCAAGACTGTTGCCATGGAAAGTAGCATCCAAGCTCAGCATGGTGGCTTCACTCAAGCAGAAGAAAAGTAGAGCTGTGAAGGTCTATTTGTGAATGCATTTTTACTAGCTGGTAGAAGAGGTTTTACAGGTTTGAAAATAGAGTGCATTAATTCATTTGATGTTTAAGAAGTTTGCAAATTCCCAGCCTGAGTTTTCTCCCTAATGGTTAGAAGAAATTGCCGCGTTATTTGGAAGTAACTGCCCTCTGTCTTTATGTGAAGAGTGCTGTTCTGAGTCACCTACCAAATACAGTTTTACAGGAATTTTTTACTAAGAAAAGAAATTCCACATTTTCAGAGGTATCCTGGCTCCTTCCCCTCCACCAGCATCCCTTGTGCTCCTACATATAGTGCAGTGCAGTGCCAGTGAAATCCTAATTGAAGGCATATGCTCCAGGCACAAGAGCCCTGCGGAGTTTGCAGGTCCCTAGGCACAGGGTCTCATGTTTTTCTGTTCCCTCTCCCTCACAGGTGTGTACTTTGACAGCTGCGTCAGACAGATCAAATTCGTTGACTTCTGTGGGAAGTATCGGCTCCCGCTGATGCACTACCTGTGCTCCCCAGAGTGCTCCTCTCCCTTCAGCTCTGCCTCCCAGAGCTCCACTTCCCAGAGCGAGTCTGACTCTGAGGATGAGGCCAGCGTCGCCGCGCACAGGATGCAGAAAGTCCTTCTGGGATAACGGGCAGCCACAGGGGAAGACGGGAAGGAAAATGGATTTGAAAAGCAATAATGGAATGGTGAAGCATGAGCCACCAGCCTGAAGGGCTCATGAGAAATTGTCCCCAAGTCCATGCAGGGACAGAACATCTTAGCAGGCCTGGACTTGCTTGGTGCAGTGCTGCTTAGGAGATCTAACTCAGTAGCATGCTGCCCATAGGTTGCCTGGGGTTGTTAGAAATGTCTCCTGGCTGGGAGGCACCCCCTCCTTCCTCAGATGGGCTGGGAGAGGGATTTGTTCTCACTGGCGGATTCAGAAGGATTTTAAAATATGAAACTTGACTGGACTTCAGTCATCCTGCAGAGCAAAGGAGACTGTCCAGATCCTTTAACACTGTGGTAAATCAGAAGCAGGCTAATGATGCCATGTGAGTATGTATGGACCCCAGTGTTTTATATAGCAGTTTGATTCCTTTCTGTCTCCTTTGATCTCAGTTACAGATTTTACACCCATCCACTGAAAATGAAAGTTGAATTTTTTTTATTCAGGACTAGATTTTTCCAAACTCTGGTTACTCTTCCTTTGCCTAGAGGTGTAGGGTTTCTGTACTGTTACAGATGTTACAGCCATCGTAGAACTGAGCCACCCTTTTTTTCCCTTGTTATACTGAGCTGCTCTTAGTGTCTCCTTCTAACAATATTTGTTATTTTTCCTCCTTCTCCCTCTTCTCATTACACCTGAAGTGTTGCTGTCTTTACGGTGCCTTCAGAAAACAGACAAGTTGTTCTGTTATAATTGATATTACTTCAGACCTGTGGCCTGTGCAAAGGACCAGATGTGATGCTCCGTATCATACTTTTGAGTCTCAGCTTACTGGAGCAAATCTACTTTTATAGCTGTGAACTGTAGGAAAGGTCTCAGTTGATATTTTTTGTTTGTAAACAGCCACATTTCCCCACAGTTTGCTCTGCTGTGCTTGGTAGAGTTACTTTCCATCTTTAAGGTCATGGGCCTAAGGTACGTAGCAACTCAGTGAATTGAAAGTACCCAGAGAAGTGCTGTGGAGAATGTCTTTTTTTTCCTGATTCCGAACCGGAGAGGAAAATCTGGTGGGGAGGCAAAGGCATGTTATCTGAGTTTCTTGCACAAGGTGCTTTTGAAATGTCTTCCTTATTTGTTTGCATTTGCTCTCGTGGCAATAGCTTTGGCAGTCTGTTCATGGTTCAAATAATACACTCAGTTATCTTAAACTATGTTTAAGGGAAAGCTGCAGAAAATAGCTCGGAATTTTTAAGCATCAAGAAATATCTTATTAATATTACAAATTGACAGCTATCTGTAAATCTACTTTATGAGGCTGCTGTGTCCTTCACTCAGTGAGAGCTGCCCCTTTATTAATATTTCATGGTAGACTGTTCTTTTGATGCAGTTTCTGATAGAGCAAATCCAACTGTGCCTTTGAATGCATGAACAGAGCAAAACCATCACATTAAGAAGCTGAAATGAACAAGAAAAACTTTCTTAACCCACTTTGGCCCTACAGGGTAATTTAAAAACCTGTGCTTCTCTCCTGCATTCAGAAAACACATATACCTATTTGAACATCTTATGGCAGCTCTGTGTTAATGGTCCTGTTTAATTATGTTTGACACTTTATGTATTAAAGCACTTTGATAATTCTGCTCTTTATAACTAGCTTTAGTGATTTTTTTTTTAATTAGGCTACAATTTCTGCTTTCATGTGACCTGAAGAACATGGTCTGTGAAACTTTGTCTTGTTCCAGCAAGTTGAATTTGTTGTCTTGCATTTCCTTGACAGAACTCTTTATTTCCCCAGTTTCCCTTGGAAAGAACTGGAATTTGAAATTATCTGATAGTAAAACAATACCCTGTCCATTGTTAATCATTGCAACTTAGTTCCCACACACACATGTGATTCCCTGTGTGCATTGATCCACAAGGAATTAATTGCATGTGCTCTATGCCTTTCCAAATAATTTTTTGAGTATATTTTAAGACACAATGAGGTGTATGTGCCAAGCAACTGGATGTCATTTTAGCAGATTCTATGAGGTTTGCTTGGGAAGAAGAACCTACAGGTTTTGAGAGAAACCAACTGCATGCTGTTAGTGAAATTGCAACCAGTGAGTGGCCTGTTTTGTTCATCTCCTCTTTCAGATGCTTCTTGCTGTCCCAAGTGAACATGGGCACAGCAATGCTGGTGACAGTAAGATGATTCCAGAGCCACAGTTTTAACTTGCCTGCTGGTATAACCGTAGCAATCAACTGAGTGATCTAGAGCTTAAACTCCTGCCAGCAAAAGTGAGCCACACAAGTTGAGATCTCGAGATCTTTTGAGCTCAGGGCCATGAGGTACCACCTTCCTTTCTTGTCTTCAGCAGCAGCTGCCTTGAAGTCATGCATTTTTTCACTTCACAAAGCTAGATTTCATCAGAGTTCCTGCTTGCACAGTAGCGCCTCTGTGTGTGATGAGTTCAGACCAGTGGTGGCTGGTTCTAATTTAGCTTGATCCTTAACTGCAGTTTCTTTCCTGACTGAACAGGCATCTCACTTCTGCCCAAATATTATATGGTCTATTAGGGTAATCTTTGGTTTTTTTCACAGATTCTTCACTATAGCCAGGTCAAAACTTGACAGCTTACACAGTTGATATCTATGCATTTTTTGGCTTGATAAAATGTGTCTTAAAAATTGTTTTTTATATATATATATATATATTCCTGAATATAGCTACCAAGTTTTCTTTTTGCTGCTGGGCTTTAAAGTGCAATTCAAGCAAGTCAGAATTTAAAACAATCAAGAACTTGTATGAAAAACAAATTGTTGGTTGGTTGGTTGGATTTGAGGTTTTTTTCCCTCTGAGGTAGTTTTGAGAGGACTAGGGATGCAGATATATACTGTAGTCCCTAACACATTGAGCCCCTGTGAGCTGTTTTTCAGCAGTTGTTCACCCCCAAAGACTTGAAAATGTACTGGGCAATAAAATAGGTGAGACACAACTTGAAAATATGCAGGTGGATGATAGGCACTAGTTTCTACCATCCCTTTCTCAGGGGTCCTGAGAAGTAGGCAGTGTTTTTGCCACTGTCTGTCTGTTTGTTTGTTTGTTTGTTTTCTGTCAGATTTAGCAGATTTCAGCTCCTAAAGACGCATCTTCAAGTAAAGTCTTCAGTCAGTGTTTTGGTATCAGTCCCCTTGTTGCTGCCGCAGCCCAGCATGACCAGCTTCTCAAGCTGTTCTTCAGCTGAGACACAAGTGTGTAAAGCAGAGTTGCTCATTCCTTCTTCCATGTGGGGCCTGGGGCCCTGCCTGCATTCATCCACTGTCCCACCAAGCCTCTGCCAGGGAGAGCTGCTGGTGTGTTTCTGAATGCAGGTACTTGATGGGAACAGTGGGGTCATGTTAAAAAGAAGCAAAATACCAATTCGATGGGAAGCAACTTAGACAGCTGCCAATTCTTTTATGTTTTTCTTTAATAAGAGGTGAGACCTGAGGAAGTCAGTAATGAATATTTAAACATACTCTGAAGTGGCCAGATGCACTGTTTCATGGGCTTCTGTCCTGGTCATTTTAAGTCTTTGAAATCTTGTGTTGAATTATAATGGGAGTGGGGGGGAGGGAAGGGAGAACCAACTCCTTTTTGTTCCTTACTCTTGTTGGCAATAATGAATGGAAGGAATTTAATCCAATGAAAGTAATGAAACTTAATCCTTGCAATGCATCTTTGTTGCCCAGTTCAAAGAACTATTTTAATGCATCTTATTCACACTGTGCCCTCCCTCCCCAGCTGAAGACACTTCAAATAGACTGCTCCAGAGTGCACACTAGTACAGCAGTAACTCTGTCTTGGAAACCTTTCTATTGATTATTTCACTTGCTTGCCTGACTAGAGAATTGATCATTCACTGACCAGAACACTAACGGTAGAAAAGGGTCTCATCCAGCCCTCTTGTTGAATTTTTATATAAGCATTTGTTTTAAGACATCTTAAAGTGCCTTATGATTTTAAAACTGTATTTTGCCTGAAACATATGAATGTAGACTATCTCTAACAGTATTTCATTATAAGCTGTAAAACAAATTGCAAACACTAAACCTACAAAAAATGTTGTTTCTGCTGTTGTCTGTCCATTATTTCCTGACATCTCAGTTCTGGTGTTTCTGCAGACAGAACTCTTTTAGGATTGGAAGCGTTAAAATGGGGCTGTACTTGGTCGGGGAGTGGGTGGGATTTGACCTGTGCTGTGTAAAACCAAGAGTAGGTGAGACTTCCAAAGGGACTGCTGAAACTCCTGGCTCTTGAGGCCCACTTGTGACAGACCAGTGTGTGTTACAGAACCAGACCCTGTTTTATTTCTGGCAGAGTGTTGCAGAGATTTGCTCCACAGCTCAGAGGCAGAAGTAACTCACTTAACTGCAGTTTAAGTGAGGCTTAAGACAGGAGAAATACCCGAACAAGAGCAGGTAACGTCATGGTGGAGTTTTCCAACAATGTGGAACAACAGTTCTAAACTTTGTGAATTGTTTCTCTCTTAATACGCTAACCTTGACACCTGTAAATGATTTTTTGAATGCTAATTTTCTGATTGTGTTAACTGGCTAATGTGTTCCCATTTCTTGAGTAATCCCATGTTTCCTCCTACATCCTGAAGAGATTTGTGATCGATTGCCAAAATGTTTTGGATCCTGCCATGCAGTTACCAGTTGTCAGTGCAGAAATGTGGTGTATTGGAAAATAGGACAGTGGGAAACAAGAATGACTTGGTACTAACTTCAGTAGGAACTATTTCAGAGATGGTTCAACTTCATATGTAAGGAAAAACCTCTCAAATTATGCAGCAGCTCCATTTTGAGTAACATAAAGTACAGAAGAGTGCAGTGACCTTGCAGGTCATAGCCAGGCTGAGAATATTCTTATTTCTTTCTGTTAACTAATTTAAGGATACACTTTTCTTTGCCTTCTTAATGCCTACCTTATATGTGGAAACAAAATCTTCGAAGTGATGATTCTTGACACAAGTTGCCCATGTTTTGGTCTTTAGGAGCAAATCTTGGCTCTCAAGACTCTCTCCTCTGCCTTCAGCACTAAAACAGCAGGAAGAGTGCAGAGGAAATGTGAGTGACTAGATGGCTGAACCAGATGCTCAGAATGTCAGATTGACATTTTAGGCTCATGCAGTTGTACAGATCTAAAGGGAAGTGTTATGTTGATGCACTGGAAGTGTGTCATCATAAAGTGAAGCTGTACTTCTCTTACTCAGACATGCTGCCTTAGGTGATCAAGACAGTTAGAGCTGAATGTATGCACCTTTTTCTCTGCACTAAGGTTATGAGTTGCAGTTACCCGCCTTTAAAAATAAAATTTTGAGAGAAAGTCCAAGTTCTGCATTGAAGAAGGGCAGGGCCATCTCTTTGTCCTGGCCTGGGACTTACAGGTAGCAGCTCAGAGCTACTCTCAGAGTGGTAAAGGATTAATGTATCTTCAGAGTGTTGTCCAAGTGCCCTGTCTGCAACCCCTTCTTGACTCCATGGAAAAAGCAGGACCCAAAGTCAATACTGGTAAGTGAGTTGCATATTTATCCTAAACATTACCCTTTCAGCAGAGTGTCAAAAGGCTGGCTGCCATTTTACACACCTCTGAAGACCATTGTGTTGGCAAATAAATTATTTCATCAAGCTCTGTCACTCCTTGTGTAAGGGAATGAGATGGACCGGAGTGTTACAGGGTCCTTGCCGGAGCTTGACTTGGGCACTGCTGAACAGGTGAGTTGGGAAGGCAAACAAACCCTTCACCTGGGTGATAGCTTAGCAGGGGCAGGGGGTCACAGAGTGAGCCCAGCAGGTCAGCATGTCACCCTTTGCATCTGCAAGGACACAGACACTTACTGCTGGTGAAAGGACATGTATGAAATGCACAGCATTGTTTTGTTGGGGAGTTGTCCCTGAAAGAGTAAATTTCAGGCTAATGCCTTTGAAAATGGATAGGAAAATTCCATTGTGGAAAAATGTTTTTCAGTAATTCCTGGTGTTCCTGGCATCCCTAGTAAAAGTTGGCACAACAAACATGCACAGTATTCAGCAGTGTCCTTTTTGCCAGCCAATGTTATGTGGGTGCTCTAAAGCCCTGCTTTGCAAATGCTGTTTGTTGACTTGGAAGGGCAGCCTGTGGTTCCTCAGGAACAGCCCTGTGATGGATGTAGGTGACCTAATGGATTCTCCTTGTGAGCAGGGGAACACTGAACAAATCTTGACCAAACTGGCATTTCATAGGAATGGGGCAGAATGTGGATGGGGACCTGGATGCTAGAAATCAGAGACCTTGCATTTCCCTTAACAATAACCCTCTGCTTCAAACATGCTGGCTATTTCTTGAAGGCTGGGGTAAACCTGTCCTTTTGGGGACATCCTTTGTATCAGATTAATGCATCACTGCAAGTTGTGTACTTTCTTGGCGGCAGATCCCCCTGGGCCACTCAAGACAGGGCTTTGTTTCCCTGTGGATTGTCCTGCTCTCCCTCAGAGGGCCCTGAACTCAACCGCTGCTCATAAAACCTCCCCACAGGCACAGGGGGCCTGGTGAAAGCACCGGCTGAACCCAGAACTTTGTTTCTGTTGTGACTAGCACTGCTGAAAGGGCCTTGCTGGAAGACTTTAAAACATCCCTTGCATTTATATAACCAAACACCCTTTATCATCTAAATCAGACCCGAGTGGTTTGCAGCAGTGGTTTTTATCTTCAAATAAACACTGCAGTGTGTTTTCCAAAGCTGGGTTCCCTACTTACTCTCTTCAGGCATTTGGAGTTAAATTGCATCTTTTTGTTTGTTTTTCTTTCTTTAAAGCAGTCCTGAGTCTTTGACTGAGAGATATAATCATAAAAGGCCTTGCAGAAAACCCCATGCAACTGGGCTCGTCAAAACACGTTTTGAAATGGTCCAGGAATGTCTGAAACTTTATGTTGGTCTTTCACAACTTGAAACCCCATCTGGCTGCCTTGCACTTTGAAAACCTGTTCAGAGATGACCCTTTGCCATGGTTTGTAGGGAAAGCCCACACTGTGGTGCCTGGCCACAGCTCATCCCTAGTCCCACGCACAGCCCTCCAATAATCCTGCCTAGAAACACTCCGTAGTGCTTCTAGGAAAACACATTTTGTTTGGTGTGTATGTGGAGGGGAGAAGTATGGCCTTGGGAGGCAAAAGCTGCCCTTGACTGAGTGCTGACAGCTGGCATAGGCCAGGTGTGTCGTGGCAACAGGTATTTTCAACCCTGTGCTACAACTGTGGACCATGAGGAAGAAAACCACTGTGCAGCATGTCCAGGAGCATCTTGTTTGCTTCCACACCTCTCGATAGAGGGCTGTGGGCATGTTATATTTAAACTCTGAGTGAATAAGGGATCTGCTTTGGTTTATTGCTATAAATGTGGTCTGCATTAATAGTGGCTGGCAAAGTCCAGATGAGGTATATTCCCGCTCCTGTGATCCCACTTCAAGCAGGGCATCGTGGCTAGTGAATTCCCCACAGGAAAGAGGGCAAAGGCAGAGCGTCTCCCAGGGCCAGCGTGTTCCTGCGGCAAGGAGGAGCCTGAGCTTGTGCTTGTTTACCTGCACCAGTTGCACATAATGCCACTTGCACAGGAGGGGATTAGCAGGGCTTGTCTTCCACCAGCAGCCTGGAAAAGGGCATGTGCAAGGGCAGGGGGTGTTACTGTAATTGCTGCTGATGCTGCAGGTGGCTGGCCCAAAAACAAGTTCTAAGAGCTGGCCTGGCTGCTGCTGAGGATGTCAAAAGGGCCCATCCCTGCATGGTCCAAGGGAGGCTCGAGAGGTGTCTCCTTAGGACTGGGAAATGGCAGATGCCTTTGCCATTATACAGGTGAGTTTTTGCATCCAAAAAGTCATTTCTTGTGGAGAAAGAGGTTCACCAGTGGCTACCTGCTTCTGCTCTGGGTTGTCACAGGAGCTTTGCTCCCACAGTCACAGATCTGCCCCTCCAAGGTGACCCCCTTTGAGAAGCGTATTGAAAATGGATAGCAAAAGTGTCACTTTGGTGTCACACTGCTAGTTACCTACGTTTTTTGAGGATTCACATTATGAAATAATATTGACCCCAAATAATATTTTGAGGTAATTCCTCAAAGACAACACCAACTTCTGAACCAAGGGTGTCCTGACAGAGAACACCTTCTAACACCATTTGTGGTCTCCTGGCAAATAGAGAACACGAGGGGTGATCTGTGCCATCCATCATGGGCTTCTATACCAAGTGAGTGAGAAGGAAACATCCTCTTTAATGGCATTTTCTGAACGCCACTCCCTCTTCAGGCAGCTTTTCAACAAAGATGCTTACTACACCATTCCACACATCACAAGTGTCTAGTGAGGGTGTCTCACATGATGCTTTTTAAACCATCATGGTGTTGTCCCCGGATTTCTGTGGCCAAAGGTGAAGCTGATGATAATTTGACATGACAAGATGAGGCCCTGGTCTGACATGACCAAATAGCAACAGTAGTGTGACAAAGGGCCTTTGGATAGAGCAGAACATATTTCATCATGTGTAGAGGTAATAGATGTTGATTTTTCCATGGAAAGGGATGTAGGAATATGGAAATATGCCCCACAAATAATTCTTTCACATTCATTAATGCACCAACAGATGAATCCTCCAGTGATACCTGGGATGGATGAGGAGGTTCATGGTTATCATGACCCAGCAAATCTTTAAGGTGATGGCTGATTCATCACCAGCAGAAAAGCTTTTCGTCCTTCCACAGGCTCTGCAGACAACTTTATGTTGGTTATAGTCTCAGCTCAGGCAACCACAGGAGTTGTGCATGAGTCTGCAGTAACTTTGCTCATTCAGTGCATTCATTTCTGAAGTCCAGAGTAATAGTCTGGCAGCAAAAAGGCTGGAATGACATTTGAAAAGGCTGTTCCAGTCATCTTTTGCTACAGCTCCAGGTGCCAGCATAATGTATTTTCCCAAGCCTGCTTCCCAGAAGCCTGGTACATCCTTGGGTTTAACTAACCATTGCAGAAGCTGAGTTGCTGTTTCATGAGAAGACATCAATGCTGGCACTCCTGGCTACAGTGATAAAAACATCCTCCTTTGCCTGTGCTTTCTCCTTGTCATAATGTGCCTGAACATCCCAGATCTGAGAGCTATTCCATGTGACTGTTGAGTTGTGCATGGCAGCCCAGCCATTTCCTCCCCTCTTCTCTCCTCTCTTTTTACAGTAACAACCTTTCCATACTTGCAAGTCCTGTTGCTTTTGTCACAAACTTCAGAATTCTCCAGGGTGAATAAAGCTGAGAAATGTCTTGTCTTCACCATCTTTTATTCAGCAACAAGTGTCTTCTTCATGCAAATTTCATTGGCAAGCATCTAGTCAAACTTTTTCAAAGACATCCATTTTTTCAATTTCTTTTTAAGAAAAGAAAGGTGTGTTTCTTTTATTTTTAAAGCAGCTCATGATGAATGGGCTTTCAGAACCTTCAGAGAGACTGAGGAGTTCACAACTTCAAGGCTGGTGTGTGTTGTCCTATGAAGCCTGTGATTATAATCCCTTTAAAGGACAGTAAGCAGAAACTCTTCTGAGTTGTACAATATTTTCCCATCTCAGATTCTAAATGTTGGGGTAAAGCAATCAGCAGTTGCTGCTTTGAATTTCATAGTGGCAACAAAGCAGTGAGCTTATTGATCAAAGTGCTTCACTGCATAGTTAAAAATTCTGTACTAAAGGTCTGTGATTTTTCAGGTACATGTCCTTGACTCAAAATAGCTTTAAAGGCCATGGAAAATCTATCATGTGACTTGTAAAATGCAGGCATATTTAGATCAGCATCCACCAAGGGTAAGGTGTACTTTAGTGGTTGTTAAATTGGGTGTTGCACATCCATGGAAAGCTGTATTGGAAACAATAGTTATGCTTCTAAAATTTGTTTGTGCCAGCTTTTACAGAGAATAAGAAACAACTGTTTCCTTGCATGCCAGGCTTGCATTTGCCTTGTTTCTCAGTTGTCACCCCTCCTCTTCCTGCTCTTCTTTCCTTGTTCACTTCAGCTGATGAGCTCCTGGCTTTTAACTTCCTATTTACTAAGTTATTCTTGGCATTATGGATGCCCAAACATAGATGATGGTAACTTCCATTTCCTGGCTCTGTTTCTCATAACCCCTTCTGCCTTTGTCTCTGAAGTCAGTAGTGCTGTCCTTCTAAAAGCCAAGGCCTTACACTGATTTAGTAGTTTTTCAGCATTACTGGCTTATCTTTACTCCCATTTGCCTCCACACAGCACCTCCTTCCTGTCTTCTTGTTCTTCCTTCTGCACAAGGATTTTTCCATGACCCCATGGTAACCCTTTTCCCTTCCATTCCTCACCCAGCAGCCCCTTCTCTGGCAGCCAGCATAGACATCCACTATGCCAAGGAGCCCACTCATGGGTGTGCTTTTCTACAGGGCTTGTTGGTGCAAGTTGTTTGTGGCCTTTCCTTCTGTCCTCACATCTTAGTGCCTCCTCTTCTTCCTCCTAATGAGCCCAGAAACACCTTCCACAGCTGGGCCCCAGCACTCCATAGCTGTTCCCACAGGAACAGATAAGGACACAGCGGGTCTCTGCTCCAAGATGGCCCATTCAGGATGGATGTGGGACCTTTCTCATCCAACACACTCCCACCAGTATCAGGAACTAATTTTGATTGAGGAACATCTCCCACCAATGCCCTCTGCACCACATGGTTCTCAGTCTCAAACTAAAGTCTTTGTTTCTAAGGACTGCCATGAGCAAGAGGGCATTGTCTGTGAGGATCTGGAAACAGGGATGTGCAGTCCTTACCTGGCAGCAGAGTGCTTAGCATCCAGGGAGACAAGGGCCAGGCCCCTGCTGTGACAAGGGGACACCTTAAAAGGAAGACAGTGGCCGGTCTTTCCTGTTCTTGGAAAAATACTTCAGATGTGGCAGCTAGAGCCAGAAACAAGAGATGCTTCTGTTGTGCACTGCATGTGCATTAGATCTGTATTAATGGGGATTTGGGGTTGGTTTTACTCTCTACTGTTAGAAAGAAAAACATCTTCACTGTGTCAGGTAGAAGAAAGAACATGGTGACTAACTGAGATGAGATCATTATATGACTTCATGAGTAGTCATGGACTGCTACAATTGAAGGAAACTATCATTTACCACTTGTTATTTAGCAGATGGACACAGCTGAAACTCGGCTCCATTGCAAACTTTATTGTTTCCCTGTCAAATCCTAAGAGGCTGAGATACCTCCCAGGAGACCGCTAATCACTGCTGGCACTGGGCGTTGCTGGCAGCACGAAGGGAACCTTAAAAGCTTGTGTGGTTCAGACTAGCACCCAAAGGGCTGCATGTTTCCTCTGGGTTCCAGGTCATACTAAACATTTAAAAATTTTAATGTAGGATTTAAAAATCCTACATTAAGACTCAGTATGAAAAGAAAGAGTGGGCAAGCTTACTAACTACATCTGGCATGACCAGTCCCTTACCTAAAATTAGCTGAACTCCTGCTCTCCTGTGTCAGCATGCACTAGAGCTTGGGCAGAGCCTGGCTGGTCCTTCAGGAGCTTGGACCTCTGCAGGCTTTTCTGCAGTGTGGTAGCAGGCATGGCCTTTCACTGAAGCACCATCTAACCTTGGAGGGTATTTGTTATTCCCTCACCAAAAACAGGCACTGATGAGAACCAAGTCTCCAATGGAAAATACAAGTGGAAAAAAAACAAGAAGAAAACTGTGTGGTTCTTCTGCTCCCCTCCACCCCACCTGCCTACCCTCCCGCACTATTTTTTATATTTTGGTAAATACAACATGTCAACCTGTGGACAGCTCAGTCAAGGATGTCCTGTCCTCCCACTGGCAGAACCTGTGCTTTGCCATAAAGTATGATTCTGCCCCACCCCATCCCTGTGAGAGGGATTTGTGGATGTTTAATAAAAGCTGTGCATGTGCTCCAATCCCCATGTGGGAGAGGGAATGATCCACCAAGTTTCTCTCTCCTTTTTGTGCTGGTTTTGGCTGGGGTAGAGTTAAGTTTCTTCACAGTGACTGGTATGGGTCTGCATTTTGAAGATGTTCTTGTTATTGCTGAGCAGATTTTACACAGAGCCAAGGCCTTTTCTGCTTTTCAGGCTGCCAGGCTGGGGAGGAGGCTGGGGAGTCCTGGGGGGCTGGTCACAGCCAGGACAGGTGACCTCAAATGACCAAAGGGATATTCAACACCCTGTGACCTCATGCTCAGTGGGTAAAGTGGAGGGAAGAAAGAGGAATGGGATGATATTTGGAGCGATGGTTCTAACTGTTTGGAAAGGATCTTGTCAAAGATTAGGCCATTTGCCTCTGAGTCCCAGGACCAATTCTGTATGAACATCCTTGCTTGTCAGAGCCAGAGAGCTGCTTGGTGCCTCCTCTACCAGAAAGCTTGGTCACAGGCTCACTTCATTCCCACACACTCTGGCTACACACTGTGGCGTAGGATCATCCTGCTGCTTTCTCAGAAGCTCTACCCCGGCTCCCTTTTCCTTGCCACAGTACCTAATTCATAACCTTGTGTTTTCCCCTTGATGCTATCCCCCAAAAAAGCAGTAATTAGAAAGCATGTGGGAAACCAGCTTACAAAAGGTTGTCAGCCTCTCTCCCACATCCGACAGACTGACTGAGGGTTTTCTCCATCCAGCTGGTCCCCATCCAGCAATGCCACTGGCAGGATGCAAAAAGTCTTCACACAAAGTTTCTAACACTTCACAGATTGGCTTCATGGATGGAGCAGAAACAATTAGGGAGAGTTGAAGCAGACCAGCCTTTCTTCCAGTAGTGACCACCAGCTCCACTTCTACAGGGAGCTGCCAAACAGCAGCTTTGAAGGAGGTCATGTCTCAGGCCCAAGCCCTCTGTGACTTTCTGACCTGGCCCCCTGTCAGGTGATTCTGGGATGAGCCTTACTTTGCATGAGAGACAGGCAGGATGAGCAGGGTGTTGCTAACAAACCAGTTTTCATGGGTGGGAGTGAGCTGCAGTTCTAGGCATGGTGGAAACCACGCTGGAGCTGATCTTCCTGCCCTAGACAAGTTCAAAGTGCTGTAGCTTCTACTACAAGGGAATGTGGGTCATATGTCACTTTCCTTCACATGGTGTTACTCTTCCACCATATTCTTGATCCCTCTGGTTTTCCCCACTCTTTCCTATTCCTTTTTCCACCTGGGTCACTCCTAAGATCTTGGCTTGTCCGTCTAGCAACAGTGGGGTCCACATCAACCATACAAAGATCATCTTTCTGAGAGACTGATTCAAATCTGGGAAGATGCAGAGCCTTGTACTACAAAGAAAGGGTTTTTAACTTGCCCTGAATGGACAGGCACTAACTGGGCTCAAAATTTTCTGTGGCATGAGTGAGTTACAAAATTATCTTAAAGCAGTTCACAGAGCCATAGAAAATGGACTTCAAAGGGAATGTGACCCGGTTCTTACTCATGTCCTCAGCTGCACCTAACTACTCCTGGTAGAGATTTCACCATGTGAATGGACAGTCTTCCAGGATGTACTGGGAGGAATAGAGTGAGCAGTGGGAATCTCCCTGAGGGCAGTTCTTTGTGTAAGAATAGTCCACACATGTTCCCAGTTGCCTTATCAAGGTAAGTGGTTATAATGGGGAGCTTCTGTCAAGGGGAATAAAGAGGAGTTGAGAAGAGGTTGTTTGGAAAGTGTCAGAAAGCCAACAGAATAGTGTGGGAATAGCAAAAGATTGGTCAGGCCTTCAGAAATCTCAGCAAAGTAGAAAAAAAGTCCAAGGTCCCGCTCCTGAGAGTTGGAGAATAGAAACTCCTGAAGGTTGAAGAAGTGGCTGGTGTTTGCTGAGAAGGCTTCACTGTGTGGGGCATAAGCCCTGGTTCTTGCGGATGGGTTCTCTGGATGGCTGCCTGTCCAAAGTCCAGTGCCCAACCTCATGGCCTGGAACTGGGCTGGGAAAGGCAGCATGACTTTAATGAACCTTCAAATGGGTAAAATTTAAACACTTTACACCCAAGGGACCATGGAATAGGTGGGTGTGTGAAAAGAAAATGATCAGTTGTTTAAACTCCCAAATAGGAAACTTTTTAAGAAGAAAACGTGAAAAAGTTTCCCTTTTAGGAATGAATGGAACAAAACTGGTACTGCCAAAGCGTGGCTACACGATTTTTTAAAGGGGGATGTTAAACTGCTGGCTGCCACATGCTGAGAAAGGAGAGAGTGCCTGAAAGAGAGAAGGGTGGTGCTTCATGCTGATAGCAACATTACCCGTTCTACAGCGGGGACTCGGAGCAGACTATGCAGATCAGGAAAGCCCAAGAGGGAGCCCTGTGTGCCAGCCTGTGTGTACCTGACTGCCTCATCAAACAAGGCCCAGCACGGGTCTCTCTCTCTACAGGCTCATTTGCAACGTGTGAAAAGAAAACTGTATTTGCATAGATAATTTAATTCTGGGACACATCTGTGGAGATTGCCTGCAGGCCACAGTCAAGTCTCATGAGAGTTTCTAAGTGTGCTGGATGATAATTTCCCAGCAGAGGATGTGTCCATCCAGCACACCCCGTCTCCCTTTTAGATTCTTCATGATGGGTAGAAACAGTGGAGCTGAGCAGTTGCAAAGTCAGGACAATCATAAGTAGTCATATATGAATTTGGCTTTTCCAAGACACTCATTTTCCCCAAGATGAAGCAAAAAACCGAATGCAATTCATCCTAAAGAAAACTTGGGCAAATTTAGTAAAATTTGACTGCTATGTGAGTTGCTTAAGAAGAGTTTAGCAGACGACCAAAAGACACAGTTAAAGTAGAGGGTCTTTTTGTGACATCCTGGTTGGGTGTGAATCCTTGAGGATGGACAAAGGATAAGCGTTAAATGGGCTAAAACCCTGAGCCAGACCCCAGAAGAGAAGTGTTATTGCTAATGACTGGCAAGCAGGGGGGTCTCAGTCCACAAAGATCAGCTCCAAGACCCCATTTTTCAACAGTAAACTTGAAACAAGGATCCAAACTTTGTGTATGTCTTGGAGCAAATGACCTGGGCCAGACCTCCAAAATGAGGTGCTGTATCCCAGGTGATCACAGCTCCCACAAGGGATCCAGCAGCTGTAACTTGCAAGTAGCAGGATGAACAAGGTGCTGAGGACAAAGAGCAGCAGCGAAGAGGCATGAGCAGGTGGTTTATCCTTCTTATCAGGCAGTGTTGTGATGGATACTGAACCCCTCCAGGGAGCTCTGAATTCAACTCTTCAACAGGATGTTTAAAAAGAGTAAGGGCTGAGAAAAGACATGGAAGACAGATGGAGAAAATTACAGTTTCAAATGAGTTCAGCTTTTGCTTTCCCTTCCTAGGACCTAGCCTTGGGCTGAGCCATGCTGCTGCTGGGTTCCAGCTATTCTCTGGCACGCGGTGATGTGTTCCCAACACGGGGTTACTGACTGCGCTTTAAGCACAGCAGGACCCTCATCCCTGCAGAGTTTGTAACACAGCCCACCTTAACTATGGGCTATCTGCCCTCATTTGTGCCTTTCCAGACCTCCATTCCTTCCTGTTCAGCAGCACAAATCCTCCTTTGGTGCGTACCTGTAGTGCAGCAGGCACTTTCCTGCCTCCAGACAAAACACCCACTTCACTCCTGCTCCTGTGTGAACAGTCAGGGTCTCACTCCTCTCCCCTGACTTCCTGCTGAGAGATGTTCCTACTTATGGTCCTGGTTCCAAGGAGGGGGAGACCAGATGTTAAATTCAGCCTAAAAGCCTGCGTGTTTTAAAAGAGATCAGATTTCCAGAGATACTCAAACATGGGGACCTTCATTACAGCAACTGTGAACTGCAGATAATCTGCACCTCTGCAAATTGGAGGGTTGCTTTCAGTGCCAAAATTCAGAATAAATCCATTGGTCTTCATATTTTAAATCACTGGACCTTTCTCTTCCAAGGTGCTTTTTCATTACATGGCAGTAGCAAGGCTCCTGCCTCCTTCACCTGCTCTGAATGTGACCCTTGGCCCCACTGAGCCATCATCACCCACCACTGCCCAGGCTGGAAAACACTTTCTGGAGGGTGGTGTAAGACTCCCTGGGAAAGGTACGTGCCTCTGTTTAGCCTCAGAGGAGGATGGGAAAAGGGAGTGGAGCGGTCCTACAGCAGCTTCTCCTCTGGGACATCAGTCAAATCTAGTAAAGGGGAGTAGGAGCTGCTGCCAGAGCCAGAGGCTGCAAACTGGATGCTTTTACCAGGTTTGGGAAGTAACAGGTCATTGTTTTCTTCTGAGGGTGCTGTGGGGCACAGTGTGGCCAACAGTGCTGCGCAAACCTCTCTGCTCCCGTTGAGACCACAGCCGCTGTTGGTCCATGGCTCTGCAGGTCTGGGAATGGGCAGGAGTGAAAAATTAGCACTGCTCATGCCAAGGCCTAGTGGAGTTGGGTAAATGAGGTAAACAGAATGGTGTAAAGAGAGAAAACATGCACGGCCTTATACCCGTCTGCAAACAGCCCTTTCTAGCAGCACCTGGCACTTGGCTGCAGGCTGGGAGAGAAATTACGGTGCTGGAGCAGAGCTTTTGGCTTTCAGAGTTGGGGGAAAATTCCAGTAAAATGGAGTGGGTGTCTTGAGAAGAGAGAGCACAAAGTTGATGCGAGGGAGCTGCAGGACCGTGGGAGGCAAGACAGGGAAGCGGTCAGCACAGGGATGCTGTCAGTGACGGTGGGTCTGTCCGCAAGACACCGAGCGCTGCTCACACAAACATACCGATTGCAGTAGTCACGCTGGCTACCACTAGCCATGGGGCGGCACAAGCAGGTCACGGAGCACGAGGTTGGCCGCCCTCGCCTTTACTCACCTTCTCGGGCCGGTTTTGCCACAGACGTGGGGCTTTGTGCTGCCTCAGCTGCCAGGAGCACCCGAGCGAGGCGGCCCGTTCCCGGCCGGGCGCTTCCCGCCGGCAGCAGCGGGACAGGGGCCGGAGAGGAGCTCGGCCGCGGCAGCGCGGGGCTGAGGGGCTGCGGCGCGGCCAGGTCAGCCGGGGGCTGTGCCGGGGGTCCGCTCTCCCGGCTCCGGGTGGTTCTGGGGAGGGTTCCATGCCGTTCTCGTCTGGAGAAGCCGCCGGCGTGAAACGGGGTCCAGCCCTGCAGGGACAGCCCCGGCCCCCGGGCTTTTTCCCCGCTGCCGAAAAGTTTTGTCCCGGGTCAGACGGGAGCGGGGCCGGCACCGCCGCCCCGGCGGGAGGAGCGCGGCCGCCCGGGCCCCTCCCGCCGCCCGCCTCCGCCGGGCCGGGCCGGGCCGGGCGGAGCCGGGGCGCTGAGGGGCGGCCGCCGGCGCCGAGCTCCGCGTCCCGCGGCGGCTGCGGGGCTGCTCCGGGGCCGGGCGCGCCGCTCCTGCCAGGCTCCCGCAGGTATCCGCAGGTTTCCGCAGGTTAGCACCCTGGGTACGGGTGCCGTCCCCGCAGGTAGGTCGGGGCTCCGCCGGGCGCGGTGTGGGGAGACAGGGGCCGGCAGCCGTGCTTGGGGCTGCGAGCGGGATGGATGAGAAGAGGGCGCCCAGGTTACCTCCCGAGCTGCTTTCCTGCCCTGGCGCTGTTGGCTTTGGTGGTTTTGCTGCCCGTGCCCCTCTGCCCGCAGCCCGCGGGGTGCCGCAGGTGCCCCCGGCCGGAGCACGGCGCGGCGAGGCCGCGGGATGGGCTGGCAGCCCCCAGCGCTCCCGCCCTGCGGCACGGAGCCGTGCTCTGGGCGCGATTTTGGGGGATGCAGAGCTCCTCGTTCGCCCTTCGCTGGCTTGGCTGTGCCCGGAGTGCACCCCTGAGCTCGAAACGGGACGGGCTGGGGCCGGTGTTTTGTAGCTCCACAGAAAATACCGTCCCAAAGGTTCCAAGCAGCCCTCGGCAGGCGCCTGTGGGAGCGGGAACCTGCCAGCACCTGGCAAAGGGCTGCCTTGCAGGATGCAAAGATGTGAAGCTGCAGTGCTAGGTCAATTTGTGCTAACCAAACTGCTATTATCGGGGTGAGCCGTGTGCCTTTCGGAGTTCAAAACTGGGAAGAAAAGTTGCAACCAACTCCACAGTGCTGGGTGGAGAGGGAGAGAGAGGAACCCGTGTGCCCTGGATTCACAGTGCTGCTAAGGGATGAGACCCCCTCCCCCCAGGACACACTCCAGGACCCAGCTTGTTTGCTTCTCCTTGGCTGCCAGAGGTGAGCATGACACAACTCCCAGGGACTTGGTCATCTCTCAGGGAAGGGTGGCTCATGGACCCAGAGCTGGATTTTCCGCTGCCCCACAGGTGCTCTGCATCCTCAGAGGGGCAGGGAGGAGGCCAAGGGAACCAGATCCAGGTAACCGGGAGCTGCCAGTGTTGAGTTGCAGCTGGCATTTCTAATGCAGCCTTGGCGCAGCTGCCACATCCCCTCACCCACCTGCTGCCAAGGCACTACTCCGCTCTTACTGCAGACCCTGTGCTGACACAGTTTACAAACAGCACTTTCCACGCGGGTTTGGTTGTGCCTCCAGTTTTGGAGCTGCCCCTCTCCACCCCTGAGCAAGCCTCACTGCTGTCTGCAGGGAGCCAGGCTGGCAGACCTCGTGGAAACCTTGATGTGGCCCTGCCCCTTGGTGGGGGGCTTGTTTTTGCCCAGCAAGGAGGCTAGAAGCCTGAGCAGGGCAGCACTGGGTGCAGCTTGGCAGCCTGTGGTACCCGGGAGGGGAGCCAGAGGAGCCGTGGACATCTCTGGCTTTCAGAGCCTTAAGTCAAATCTGTCTCCTAGGGGAAAATTTTCCCTGCTGCTTGGTCATCAGGGGTAAGGTGAAAGAGCTGTAGTGCTCTGTTTTCCTGCCCGTGTAAGGACTAAATGTGTCACTTGATTTCCAAAATCCTGCCAGATTAAAAAAAAAAAAAAAAAGTAAAACAGAGAAAAAAACCTGCTGACCTTGTTAGTGCTAGGAGCTGTCCCCATGCTTGGGGCTGTGTGGCTTTGCAGCCTGGCCATCCTAGCCCTGTTTGTGAAAACACAGGTGTGCTGGTGCTGTGAGGGGATGGTGTCTGATTGCATGAAGGAGCAGCTGCAGCTTTCTGCCAGCTTTGGAAAGGGAGAGCTCTTGAAGGCATATGCTTAATGTGAAACATAACTTAGTGGAAATATTCCTTCTGAGGTCTCTTCCTCCTCTGCATTTGATAGCTCGGCAGCAAACAGCTTCAGTGGGAGTGAGCTTCTGCTTTTAATTAAGTCATACACACCTCAACCACAAGGTAGATCTCCCTTGTAAATCAAACTTCTAAATCATCAGGCTTTTTTATCTCTTATTCATGGTGGCTCTCCAAAGGTGGTACAGTTAAGACAGAAAAAAAAAATCGCAGGCTACACCTTCCTGTAGGGCTGTTTAGCATGCTCCTGTTTGTTAGGCTGGTGCTAACACCCCGAAGGCTGAGGGAGCTGGTGGAAGGAAGGGATGTTGGAGCCTCCAGCAGTAGTGCTTGGAGCTGAGCTGTGCCTTAGAGCAGCATATTGGGGCACATGCCCAAAGGAGAATGGAAATGGCCTGGGAAAAGGCAGGTTTCTGAGGCAGGTGGATGGATGGGACCAAGTATAAAGGCAACAGAGGCACCAGGAATGGGCAGAGAGCCCTGAGACCTGGCTGCACCAGTCACAGTACCTTGAATCAGCGTCCTGGTGGAAAAGTGTGAGTGTCACACAGCCACAGTGGAGTCCTGCAGCCTGCTTGTCCTGTGACAAGGTGCCAGCCTCTCTGGGGCAGGGATGTGGGTGTGATCTGTGGCAGGGATTCAGGATTGACCAGCCTGGCAGACGGGGGGGCTCATGGTTTGCCTGCAGCAACTACCAGGGCAAATTGTGAAGCAGATGCTTGGGGATATTTGCACACCTCCAAAATTGCTTTCTCTTTGGCTGTGCCTGGCAGTGTGGCAGGCAGGAGCTGTGTTTCTGGGGGCATGGTGGCCACACAGTTTGGCCCTGTAGCCAGCCCTGGCCACTTCTGCCTCTTTGTGGTGAAGGTGCAGTGCAGCATGAAACTGGCTGTGTGTTTCTGGAGAGGTAGCCCCTGCCATCCCACTTCCAGGTCATCTGCCACATGCCCAACACTTGGGATGGAGACCTTCCTGACTCAGGGCTTGGGAATGAGCAGGGAGGTTGTCCCATGGAGGCAAAACAACACCTACACGTGTGGTCTCCCACTAATAAATGAAATGATTGATGAAGTTGTTATGGAGTGAAGAAAACCCAGGATTTTTCCCAAAGTGGTGAAAAGCCTCTGTGTGTCCTTCCTGTCCATGCAGCACAGCTGCTGGGGCATTATGCACCCCAGCCCCCGGTGTGGGCAGAGGCTTGGGCATGGGAGCAGCACTGCTCCTTCTCAGAGCAGTGCTTGGGGTATGCCCCCTGCCCATTTCTGGGGGAGGCAGCTGTGCCCTCCTCGGCCCCAAGTGGTGAGGCTTCTGTCTCACAGCAGAGATCCATCCCACTGCCTCTCTCACTGGCTGCATGAAGGTGAGCTTCCACCTGGGGTACCGTGGTGTCACTAAAATTCAGCTGGAAGGACTTTTCTGGCTGTTTCTGCTGTCGTGAGGCTCTGTGTGAGGAGCCTGCCAGGCCACCTGGCCAAGCAGGGATGAGCTCAGCACGAGGGGCAGACCCCTGGACTCCCAACCCCTTTGGGGAGGCAGAAACCTGGAGGTTTCTGCTCATTTCATCCACGTGCTGCTCAGCAGCTGCTGCAGCTGGACACGAGGGAGGGCTCAGATCTTGGAGTGGCAGCTCCAAGGATTTGGTTTACCTCCTCATCGGCTCTGGTCATATTGGCCTCATCTGTGGCATGCCTCTTGGTATTCCCTCCTAATTTTCCTTCCTTTGAGCATCTCCAATCTGTTCTGTCTCTGTTTCTCACATGCCTGTCATTGTATAGCAATTATGTTTAGAGAGTTAAAAGCCTTATCAGCTCCTTAGTGGGAGAAGTGTGAGTCAGCTCCTTTCAGGACTGTGTGGTGGTTCAAAAAAAGTAATGTGGTTTTTTGGGGAGTTTGTTTTTTTTTGCGCATGGAGGTTTCTTTAATTCAAAATGTAAACCACAGAACTGAAAAAAAGCCAGGTGGGTATTCAGCCTGCACTTAAAAAGTTAAAAAGTCTAGAGGTAGAGCTAAATGTGCCAACCTCACGCCATCCTCCCAAGCTGAGCGAGCTACAGTGGACAGACAAGCAGTAAGATCAACATTCAGAAGTTATTGCCTTCATGATATTGGGACATGCTTTCCAAAATGATAGAAAGCTTGAAAATCTCACCTAGGTTCAGTCAACACGAAATTTCAGGTTTAAGTCACACAGCGAGCTCCCCATGCACACAGAGTCAGAAGCACCTTGTCCTGCATCTCCCTCCTTTGTGTGCAGAAGGTCCTGCAGCTCCTGGTGGTTATTTTCACGGAGCTTGCTGTCTGTGAGGTATGAAGATATCTGAGGGGCCTGGAAGTGGCTCTGAAAATCCCAGGGACAGGAGAAGAATGAAGCACGAGCATAGGACAGACCCTGAGAGGAAGGGTGACAACTTTGTAGCTCCCCAGTGTTCCTGGGGATTGAGCCTTTGTAACCCAGGTTTTAGGATGATGGGTTTCTTGGTTTTCTTTCTTTTTCCTTTTGTGTTTGCAGGGAAAAGCATGAAAATGTCAGTGCTGAAGTTTTAAATATAAATTAAAAATAATCTTGAGATACGCTGTGTGTTTTAACTCACAGTTTTTAAGTAGCTTCATTGCGGGGGGGTGTCGCAGTAAGTCTGGCTTGTGACTTTTTTTGATCGTCTTGGGGATGGCAATATTGCAGGTTTCTCAGGCCAGACTAGAAGGGATCTTGTTGGACAAGAAGAGCAGAGGGGAAAAGCAGGAGCCTGTCTTGGAAGCACCAGATTTTGAATTGCAAAAACCCATCCCGCGGTGTTCATGTTGCTGGAACAGTTATCCGACTGATTTCCCAGTGTGCAGCCCGGTGTCCTGTCAGCTGAGGCTGCTCTGCACCAGCAGAGCTCCATGTCCCACCAGGACTGGCAGTAGCAGCACAGACCCATCATGGGTGAGCCGAGGTCTTCTCTCCCCTCCTGTGGCAGCAGGAGTGGCTCTGCCCTTTGCACATTGCTCCTTCTCCCCTGCTGTTCTTCTCTGCCTCTGGCCACACAGCTGCCTTCCCTAAAGTTCTTCTCAGCAGATGTTTCTCTAGATGTGCTCCTTGCAGAGGTGTGCATGTACCATTTCTCTGTCGGGGCTGGTGTGACTGGACAGGATTGCAGAGCTCATGAAGACTGGCACGTTTCTGAATGCGATTGTTCTGTTGTCTGTGATTTGACATCTTCAGTTCTGCACCTTTTGATTCACCGAGCAGCAATGTCACCCTTGGGAAGAAGCCTCTCTTTCAACACTACATCAAAATGAATGTGTTGGGGTGAGAAGTTCATTCTGCCCGCCCTGGGTCTATAGATGCTGCACCAATTTTTCATCTTCTTTAAAGGCTTTTTTTCTCTGTTTTTTTTCCCAAAATAAATGTTTTGAAAGGGAAGAAGAAACTTTGAGAGAGTCAAGATGTGCATTTAGATGACATCAACTGCATCTATTTTGAGGGCTGTTTATGCGGTAGTCTACAGTTACTCAGCGTTGTTAGATATTGGACTCGGTGTTCTTGGAGGTGTTTCCAGCCTTAGTGATTCTATGATTCTGTAGCTGTCCCTTGAAGTGTTCAACAAACATGTAGATACCGTGCTTAAGGACATGGTTTAGTGGAGGGATTGGCAGTGCTGGGTTAATTGTTGGACTTGATGATCCAAGAGCTCTTTTCCAACCTAAATGATTTTATGCCAAGTATTCCTGGGTCTCAACAGATTTAAGGAAACAGGTTTTCCAGGCCTGGAGATCAACCATTGAGGTGACCACAAATTGCTTTTATCCAAATACTGTTCCTAGCAGTCAGTGCTTCCCTTTTATCTGAGATGATGATGGTGCTAATATTTTTCATGTGGTCCAGTCACTTGTTTCCTATTGACTTTCGGCTTTTTGGATCGTGTCTGCGTACAAGCTGATCCTCCTCTGTGGCCAGATACTCTGCACCATGTCCCAGACAGCCAGCAGGTGCGAGGCCACAGAGACCAAGGGCAGAGCAAGGCAAGCAGAGCTCTCGGGTCTCTTCCAACCCAAGCCATTCTATGATTCTGCTGTGGAAGTGATCCATCAGAATTGGTTGGCATTTTAGTCTTAAAACACCCCCAAAAAAACAAACCCCACAAGTCCCTGTTCTCAACAGTCCCTTAAATTTTAAGGATGTGGGGTTTTACCTGTGTTGTTGTCTGTCCTGACAACCAGCGCCCAGCCTCACCCTGGAGGTCAGTGACCCCCCCCAAAGTGCTGGTCCCCCTTGGATCCTCTCCAGGCTACAGAGAAGCATTCCTGCCAGCTCTCACAAGAGGCAGGAGCTGGGCTGGAAATGCCTGTTGCCTTTCAGCAACAACTGCACTGGTGCTTGCTTTGTTGCATACTAATGAACACTAATTAGCTTCAGCTTGTTATCAACCTTGTGTGGGAGCCGTTTGCAGAATGCAGGAGTGGGGGAGGAGACCCCAAGGGGCTTCTGCCCTCCTCCAAGGAGTGGCCTCCTGGGTGGATGAGGGCTCAACTGGTGCTCCTTGTGGTAACACCTCCATTTGTGAGCCACAGGAAGGCTGTGCCTGCTGGCGTCATGCCAGCCTTGGTAGTGGTCCACCTGCCAGGTGTGTTCCCCCTCTGACGTGGCAGAAGGTTACAAGGAGTTAATAGGAGGTTTTGTCCTTAAACCCACTGGGGGAATGGGGAATAGCTGAGCCCCTTGGAGGCTGGGCAGTGCTCATCCTCAGGTTTTCTCAGCATCAAAGGTTCAGTGCCCCTCTCCTACCCCCATCCCCACCCACTCCCTCCACACTGTCCATTGGTCTCTGAATTGTTCAGCTGGAGCCTGTCTTCTCCTCTCCACTGCGCTTCCAGCATTGTAGCAATCCTGGCATTCACTGCAGCAGCTGGATATCTCCTGGAGCCATGGCTCTTGTCCAGTCACTCAGCCTGAGCTATGGAGGGCATGAAAACTCCAAGAGGATGAGCCTGCTGCAGAGGGGAAACACCACCACGGTTTGCCACAAGCTAGAGAGAAGGTGACTTGATGGAGCTGGGTGGCTTCAGCACTCTTGAAAAACACGTCTTTACACATCATGTGTGCAAAATCATCAGTCTGGCTGATGTGTGACACTGTGTTTGTAGGACACAGCGAGCCGATCTCATGCTGGGGGAAGTTTTGGCAAGGGCAGGACAGTGCCTGCAGTACCTGAAGGCTTCTGCCAGCAGGAGAGCTGGGGTTATTGCTTCAGAGGTGGGACTGCTAATTTTCAACAAGTAGCCCACTTAGCTTGATGTGCTTGGGCTGGGACTTGTAAGCAACTACTCTAAAGCTGAAAAATCAGCCTACACTTGAGCTGAGAATAACATCTGTAGTTTTTCTGGCATTTGAATCCCGATTATGCCCTGTGACAAACACCAAGTTTCAGACCAGGTCCTGGTCACCATGCTTCTTTTTAATTTACTGTTTCTTTGCTCACATAATGACAGGAGTTTTTCCAAATAAAGGACTTGGAAGGAGAGGGCATCAAAGGGTCAGGAGCAGCAACAGGGAAGGTTGCAGCACTGGCCCGGTACAGGGGATGCTCGGCCAGGGAGCAGCACCGAGGAGCTTGATATGGATAATTTTTTCCTCCCACCTGTTGTTGGGAGCAAATAGGGAGTGAGCTGTTGCACCTCCTCCCCAGCTGCTAACGACAGGAGACTTGCTTATGGTCGTGCGCTGGAAGCTAATTAAACCTGGTGACAATGGTAATTGAGTAAGGATGCTTGAGGATAAGTATGACCTCATGTCTAAAATGGTAATGAGGCCTATTAAAATCCACACCAAAAAGAGAAATGAAAGGGGGAACAGAGGCAAAGGTGGTGCAAAGGGAGCAGGAGCAGGCAGGGACAATACCTGGCAGCCAGAGCACCGGGAGGGAGGGAGGGAGAGCACAGAGGTGTCAGGCTTCTACATCTCCTTAATAAATAGCCAGCTCTTCGGGTAGCCAGGCTGCATCTTGGGCCGAGTCAGCCAAAACCCTGCGTCCAAGCACCTTCCCCTTTGCTCAGCTAGGTCTGGGTGTAGGTCCTGGTAAGTGATGGCAACACTTGTTGCTCTATGTTGTTGTCTTCACTGGTTGGCTCTGCTGGAAGAAAGGGATGTTCCATGAAACCAGCAGTCGCTGCCAGCACAAGGAGGGTACTTGAAAAATGACCCTGAAATTGTTCCAGTGCAGGAAAATACATATTACATTGGCAAAGGAAAGATGCAGCGGGTTCAGGGTGCCAGGGTGCCATGTTCCTTCTTGGACCAGCACAGCACCTCATTTCAGCTCCCAGCTGGGATATAGGTGCTGGGGGCCACTGTGACTCTCCTCGGGTGGTGTTTTGCAGGGTAGTGTAGCAGTGCTGGGGATGCCACCGTGCTCCGTGGGAGTCCAGGTCCTGAGGTGACTCTCCTTGCTGCAGAGGACACCCAAGGGACACTGTCAGGGGGCACTCCCTGTCCTGGCTCTGGATGTGCATCACATCAGTTTGGGTAAGCTCAGCTCCAGGCTGTCCACAGACCCTCCTGTGCTGACGGGGGGATGTAGTGTGTGCCAAAGACTACTTCTCGCTGGAGAAAGCCAACGCTCATCCTTCCAGCAGGGCAAAGGCACGGCTGGATGACGACTGAGGATGTGCTATGGAGCCGGGATTCAACTGCTCTGAGCTCTGCGATGGCAGCTCCAGTTTTGGCGGCCAGGAGCAGCAGCAGCATTCCCTGCAGGAGCTCTGCACTGTGACAGTGGTATGTATGGATGCAGTGGGTTGTATGGGTGCAGAGGAGCATGCTCTGGGGCATGAGATTTGCTCTGCAGAAATAGATTTGGGGGAGGGATGAAGAGAGGGTTGCAGCTGCCAAGCAATCCCAGTCCAGCTGAAGGCAGCGCACTGTCACTGGTTGATAGACAAGACACACCCGGTCTAGGTGACACCCAGCAGTTATCCAGAACGGGGGAAAGCATCCACGACAGCCAAGTCATGTCAAGCAGCCCTCCCATGTGTCAGCCAGCTGCTCACAATTGGCCTGCAATGGCCCCATCTCCCCTTGACCTTTCCTGTGCCCTCTAACTTCAAAGTGCTTTTCAAATATGAGTAGAGCAGGAGTTAATTAAAAGTCATCCTCTGCAATAAATGGTACCTTCCTCGCTCCACCAGTAAGGCAGTAGAAATGACACTGGGATGCACTCAATGGCAGCTGGCACCACGTGGGGCTTCTGGATGGAGCGGCGAGGCTTGGCCCACTCGGCTCTCCATCACGTCCTGCACGACCATGGGCCTTTAATTAAAAGACTGTAAGCTGCTTGGCTCCTCTGGCTCTGGCAGCCAGCTTACAATTAATATTCCTCCTGCCAGGACCAGGATTTACTCCGCTCAGCAGCCAGCAAAGCGCTCCATCAACTTCAAGTAGCATCAACATCCAGGGAAACAGCAGTCAGGTGGGAGGGTGTGTGGGAGAGAAAAAGTGGAGATCATAGGGGTGTTTCTGATCCCTGGGTGGTTGTTGGGAATACGGTGCAGTAATACTTTTGACAGCAGCCAGAGGTGAAAAGATTTTGTTGGTGGGTGCATCTGGGAGTGAAGTGCAGAAGCCCCAGAATGCTGAGTTTGCCCTGCTCACCTCAGTGGCAAAAGCCAGGTGTTACCCTTGGGCTCGAGGAGGCGGGACACAGAAATAGAATGGCATTACAGCCTTGCACCAGCCCTGTCAGCTCCAGACAAGGGGGAGGATGGGCCTCACCTGTGCTGAATGATGGGGTTTTCACACAGGGAGTCCTGGTGTAAGTGGGGGACTGACCTGGCTGACCATCTTCACCATCTGGTGTGGTCTTCATTTCCCAGAGAGGCAAAATTTCCCAGGAAATAGCAAGAGGGAAGAGGAGGGGGGAAGTGGTTTTCAGGAGGGAGATGAGTTATCCCCCCAGGGATCCCTCCACACTGCTGCAAAGGGAGGCTAAGATGTGCACGCAGCTGTATCCCAGCAGCAGCAGCAGCTCTCAGCTGGATATCTCTCCCAGGCAGGGGTTTGCCTTTCCCAGTTGCCCTGTGACCAGCGTGGCACCAGCATGTGAGCTGCCAGGAGCCTGCAGATCAGCTGTGCTCGTGTGGCAGTGACACGTTTTTGTGTCAAGAATTATGTGATGGCTTTAATTCTGCAAGCTGTGCGTTGTTCTTGCTTGCCCAGAGGAGATGAAGCCTGGCTGGGGAAGAGGGACATGAGGCACTGGCTCTAAACAAATGCCTTTCTTCTGCCTGAAGATTTATTTCTAGCAAGGTTGGAAGCAGAAACAGCTCAGACCTTGAAGTAAAAATTGGGAGTCTGGGGCAGTGTCAACTGTCATGAAAAGTAGTCTTCTGCAATAGAAATCGGATGCAGGAATACCTGAGAAAGGACTCAGCACCAGAGGAGTGAGGAGGTGTGTGATCCCAGCTCAAACCCCATTCTCCTCCCTCCCCCCTTAAAGGGGATGTGCCAGCACTTTTAATAAAGTGATGCCTTTTTTGAGGAAAAAAGAAGTTGGTAACCCACACATGCACACCCTGTTAAAAATGCTGGAGCATTTTAGATCAGCAGCGGAAGTGGGTTTCTTGTTTCAGGTGGGATCATTTTATCCGTTTTATGTTAATAAGGAGATAGGCAGAGATTATTTTAAATGGAGATTTAAACCCATAAGGTGGTTTGTGTGTAAGGAGAGAGGTGCTTCCATCATACCCGCTTTGGGAGTGTCCCTCCAAAGCCAGTTCTCAGCTGATGCCTGCCTGGGACCAAGTTAGTTTCCATCCGGCTGGGAGACAGGTGGATTCCAGCTCTGTGTGTCACTGCCTCTGAAAAACGCTGTCACACTCCCTTTGCTGTGCTCCTGCACCGACTGGCAGCTCTGCTGCTGGCTCCCAGTCACGTCTGCCAGCTGATCAGTTGTCTGCTGCAGGGAGGGGTAAGGGTGGGAGCCAAGAAGCATCTAAAGAAGCATGATACCAACTGGGGCACCACGGGGCCTTTCTCCAAAGATTTCTTTCCAGAGGAGAGTGGGGAACCAGTGTCCATGTTCCCCTGTCTCAGAGGCAGGGCTGCCTGAGATTTATGCATCTCTTGTACAGCTTCATTATGGATTTGGCTAGTTGGCCATAAGAAGAGGGCTCTTGGACTGCCGTGTCCTCCTGAACACTCAGCAAGTGACAGAGCACATGTCCTGTCCACACACATCTCAGTGGCCCTACCTGCAGGACTTAGTCTGGTGCCGGAGTGTCTTCTTATTGGGAGCTGTGGTTTCTGGCTGAGCTGGATAACTGTGGGAGGGATCATGCTGGAGTAGGGACCTTCTTTGCTAAGAGCCCCAGCAATGTCGTCTTCTTCCTTATCCCTTTTGCTTCCTGCAGACATCGTTTGACCGCAGTATGAAGAGCTCCCCATCCTTCTCTGCTGGTCTCCTGGGAGTTGTGTGGACATTCCTGACTGGAGGAGTCCTGCTAGCACTCTTCTTTTTCATCTTCACTATTCGCTTCAGGAAAAACAGGTAAGGGCATCTCTCTTCTCCTGGGAGGTTTCCCCTGAGCTGGAGTAGCAGAGTCAGGGGCTCTTTTGAGACCAAGCTCTGAGCTGATGACCAGCTAAGGATCAGGAGGGTGTAAGCCTGAAGGAGCAGCACAGGGCAAGCAAGGGTAATGCCGTGGATGTTGCAGCTTCTTCCATCACACAGAGTTTTGATCACTGGTGGAGACAGTCCTGTTTGGACTGCTCCTTTCCTCCCCAAGGCAGGGAGCTGTAGACAGGATGAAAGGAAATGGCCTCGAGAAATGCATCAGGGGAGGTTCAGGTTGGGCACCAGCGATAATTTTTTCACCGAAAAGGTTGTCAAGCATTGGAACAGGCTGCCCACGGAAGTCATGGAATAATCGTCTCTGGAAGTGTTCAGGACTGCATGTGGCACTTAGTGCTGTGGTTTAGCTCTCATAGTGGTGTTTGGTCAAAGGTTGCACTTGGTGGTCTTGGAGGTGTTTTCCAGCTTTAATGGCTATGCTTTAATTGAATGCTCCTGACAACCACGGTGCAGTCGGGAGGGGCCTGCCCATAAGGGTTTATGTTGAGAGCCCCATGCCTGCTGCGCTGCAGCAGCTGCATGACCTGCATCCCAACTGCATCCCAGTCTGAAGCACTTCATTTACTGAGTGGTGTTGAGTTCAGTGTCCACTTGAATTTATGTTCTTGGAACATGCTGTAATGAAAGCGTGTTATTTATTTGCTCTGCGGTAAATAAATACTGGTCTGCCTCCTGAACTTGGGAGGGCAGAGGAGACCTTTCTCAGTTGCAGCTGAGGGCATGAGCTGGTGAATATCTTTCTCCAAGGGCTGAGATATGGTGAGGAAGGCAGGGAGGTAGACAAGTTGAACCCCAGGCTTTGTGACTGCAAGACAGCAAGCCAGGAAGGACCTCAAGGAGAGAGAAAAGTAATGACTTGGCAGCAGGTCGAAGGGGCAGAGCTGTTGGGGAGGGTGGCAGGAGGTACAGCTTTCACTCAATAGGCTGGCTGGGGAAGGGTGACAGGTCATAAGAGATCAGTGGGTTGATTCTCCCCTCCCTGAATACAGTTACAGGATTATGAGTGATGAGGTGAAATTACAGAGGGGAGACTGTAACCTGAACATTGCTGGCAGCTTCCTGCGCTGAGTGTGGCGATATCTCCTCAGAGGAAGGAGCAGTGGGAAGGGCCTGTTCCTGGAGGCACACGTAGCTCTTGCACCTAAAGCTTACTGCTGGGGACTGTCACCCAGGGCTGTGTTGGTGTGGTTTTCCACCTTTGCCCCTCTGCAGCAGAAGTGTTGGCATAGGGTTAAATGAATACTTGAAGGATTGTGAAGCACTCCAGCAAGAAAGGGGAGAGGATGGGACCATGGAGTAATGGCTGAGCTTTTGGAGCAGTGGTGAACAGCACAGGCTGGGGGTGGGCAGTGTGTCAGCATTCCTTGTGACCGTCATCACCCCTGTAAGGGGACCTCACCCCTGTGCTGCCAGGTCATGATGCCCAGTAACTGTCACCAAATCCCCTGCTTTGTTTCCTGGAGGATTGTGAAGATGTCCAGCCCCAATCTCAACATTGTGACCCTGCTGGGCAGTGGCTTGACTTACACAAGCGCTTACCTCTTTGGGATTCAGGAGCAGAGCCTACCATCTGGAGACTCAATGGAAAAGCTAATTCAGGTGAGCAGGGGTTTTGCTGGGATGGGCACCTTGACACAAGCACAGGCCTGTTTGTACGTGCTCTCTTCCAACCAGCTGTCACCTGTACATGCTCTGTCCCAGCCACAGCCTGTCACCACCACGTTGCTCAGCTGGGCTGTGGCTTTCACATACACAAAAGGCAGCCAGACACTTTCTGTCTGAATGGCCTTTTCTGTTTTGCAAACCACATCTGCACTGAGGTCCCTGGGGGACAGGTCCTGCAGGCGGGCAGGCTGCTGGGCTTGTGGAAGTGCAGCAGGCAGAGGAGAGCACACAGGGAGATGGGATCCGCCACATAGCTACCACTGCCTGACACAGCACAGGTGGTGTGTTTAAGTTTTTTGGCTGCAGAGTAGATCTTCATCAAAACACTCACCTGTGTGGTGAACCCCCATGTCCTGGCCTGAAGCAGCCACCCTGCCAGACTGAGGACTGGGCATGAAGCTGTGTGGGAGAGTGGGATGGTGCACACCCTGCATCCTGCTCAGCCACTGGGCTGAGGATAATTAACGGAGGTGCCAGCAAGTGATTTATGGGTGCTGGGACTTTCTGTGCCCCTGCTGCTCACAAGCTGCCTGTCTCTCCCTGCCTGCCCTTCCAATGAGAGTCTCTAGGTTGGTAGAGAAACATAGGCAGCAGGCATGCCTACAGAGAAGTACTTGCTTTTGAATGTATTTGTAGTCAGCTCTCTAGTATCTGGTATCACCTTCCAGAAGTCAGAAGACTTCTGTCTTCTGCTGTCTTCTTTGGCCAGCCTTACTGCTCCCCACGTTGGGAGGGTGTGTGGTGTCCCTGTGAGCCCCTTTCAGCCCCCTTGCTCTGACCCCTGGCAGGTGAGGCTGTGCCTGCTGTGCGTGGGGACCTCCCTGGTGTTCGGTCCTGTCCTGGGGAAGAGCTGGCGGCTCTACAAGGTGTTCACCCAGCGGGTCCCTGACAAGCGGGTGGTGAGTACCCAGCACCTGAGGTGGGAAGGGGGGAGGACAGACTTTCCATGGAGGGCAAACACCAGCAAGTCCCAAACCAGTGTGGCATAGCAGATGAAACTGGCACGTGGCAGGGATGGATGCCACAATCACAGGTCTGGTTTCACACCTGCCTGGGCATGGGCCCTTCATTTATTCCTGACAGTGAGTCAGGAGCTTTTCCACTCTACAGGCAAGTGGGTGCCCTGCCAGGCTGCCTCTTCCCCAGTGGAGTCCCAGCCCCATCACTAAGCAATGTTCTCATTTTACATTGGCCACATGCCTTCATTATACTACACACCAATGTTTATGTTCAGGTCTATTTTCATCCCACAAAAACAATCAGCTGTTTTTGTGGGATGAAAATAAACCAGGTGTCCTCAAAAGCATCTGATCTAAGGCCCTCCCCAGATGAATCTGTTCTGCTCTTGAAGGCAGGAAGGGAGCACTGGACTCTCCTCTGCAGCACTTAAGGATGGGGATTCAGAAGCTGGGAGGGAAGTGGAAAATTTGTGCACAAAAAAGTGCACTTACAACTTTCAGTGGTCACTTTCCACCAGTGAAAAAAGTAGGTTTCAGATGCAAGATGGGACAAGAGGGTTTGCAGGGAAACTGAGTATCAGCAAGGACTCCTGTTTCACGCTGGGATCTGTGTTAAACTTGCAAAATGATGCTCCTACCAGGTGTTTTTCTCAGCTCTTTTTGTCTCTGCTGATGATATGGTAATAAGGGATGACAGTCTTGTTTTGGAAGAATTGTTTTCTGTCATAGCATTTACCTGCTATCCACACCATCAGGCAGAGTTTATACCTGGTCTCAAGCCTGATAAGATCTCCAAGAATTTGGGAGTTGAAGACAGAGATCTTGTGGCCAACTCAAATGTAGGTGCTGGACACCTCTCTGGGCAAAGTAGTAGGATAGATGTGCCACTTGAAAGAAACAACAGAAAGGGGATGGAGGTCATTGGTGTCCCTTCCTTCTCCATAGTAACTTTTACTTCTTGCATGTTTGCAGATTATCAAAGACCTGCAGTTGCTGGCAATGGTGGCAGCGTTGGTGCTGGCAGACACTGTCTTGCTCTTGACCTGGGTGTTCTCTGACCCAGTCCAGTGCTTCCGAAGCCTCAGTGTCTCACTGCGGGTAAAAGGATGAGGAGGGGCGGTGCGGGGTTTTGCTGTGTCCTGTCTGAGCTCTGTGAACAGAGTTGGTGGGTGGCCAGGCATTTGGAGGTGGTCTTTGAGAACAACAGAAAGAAAAACAAGGCAGAAAACCTTCTGGGCACTCTGGATTTGGTTTATGTCTGGTCTACTACAGAGGTGAGAGTCGCTGCAAAATTTCCACGTCTGTGCAGATCACCTGCATGACACAGGAGAGCTCCAAGGCATCTGCTTCAGAGAAATGTTTAACCAGCCCTGTAGGTAGCAGAAGGCCAAAATCTTCTCACTTTAAGACTCTGCCCCTGGTAGCACCAGCTTTGGCCTCTCCTTTCAGAAATGTACAGAGGAGACCAGTTTCTTCCCATTGGTCTGTGCCAGGCTGCAGCCTTCACTTCTGCCTTTGCCTTGCCTTGTAGGCGACAGAGAAAGGCATGACATGCTCCGTGAGCCGGGTGCAGTCCTGTGCATCGCTCTATTCCGATCTTTGGCTTGTTCTCATTTTAGGGTTTAAGGTATGTAACTTTTTGACTGCTTCTTGCATTGTATCTCACCTCCTCCCTGTCTTTCAGCCTAAACTGTTTCACAGCTTTTGTCATTTCGCTGCCCTCCCAAGCTACATGCCCATTGCAGATCCCAGCTACTCCTGTTCATCTCATAAGCCTACCTATTTCCAGCCCTTCCCATCTTGGGAAGGGTGAAAGCCCTGCTAGCTGCTTTCTCCTTGCTTTACCATCTCCTTTATGTACACTGTGCACATACACTCTCTCTAGATCTCTCCCGACAACCCCCTGAGCTTCATCTCACTTCTCAAAATTCAGCATCTTCCTGGTCTTTATGTCACACTCCTTCCCTAAAGACTCCAGTGAATGGCCACTGCCAAGGTGGCTCAATCCCTGTGTCCTGTGACTTCAAACCAAGGAGGTGCTGATGACAAGTGCTTGGTCCCCACCTTTGCAGGATGCTTATCGGGTTAATTATACCTCTGAGGTGCACTTTCACTGGTAAATCTCTGCACATGGCCAGTCTTCTTCCAGCAGTGTTAGTTACACTGATGTAACTATGTCGGTATAATTATCACTGTAATTATCTGTGGTCTCATGTGTCTCTGGTATGGCAGAGGCTGGACACATTTCAGAAAGCTGATGTTGATGAAGCTTGTGAGATCACAGCCTTTTTTTGGGAATGGCTCAGTCTCTGCGTGCAGCACAGGCACTTTCTTTGTGATTCACTGTAATGTAATACTCACTGACCATCTGCCCAGAATCATAGGAAAAAGAGCAGAAAGGGACCTCACAACACAGCCGAGTCCTTGTGCACCTAATTTCAAAGTCCTTAAAAGTCCTCTGGTGTTAGGGAATGTATGCATTACCTGGGCTTTCAGTGCTGTGTCTCCATCTCTGATTTTGTCTGCAGTTTGTGTTAGGGTTTAGAGAGGTAATGTCTCTACCTACAGCCCTTACTAAATCCTTTTGGAAATAAAACATCCCCATAATCAGTTCCAGGTAATTCTTTTTTTTAATGTTGTGTTGAATCTGGCCCTGTTCCTTCCTGCTTACTGGGGGTCATGGAGTATTTCCTTGGTGATTTCTCTGGAGTTATTCTGGATTTACACTAAAGTGAGTGTAGGCTTTATCTCTGCGTACATAGCACTTCTTAGCATCCACAGCATTAATGTGCTCAGCCCTTTGGGAAGACACTCAGTGTATTATCCTGGTTTTACTGGGCACAGAGCAATGAACAGAAATGACTTGCCAAGGACATGCCTGGAATTAGAAGCAAAGTCCTCTGCTCAAGTTCAAAACAAACAAACAAACAGGCCACTGAGAGTCCTAGTTTAGGAGACGGCAGCACTGTTGTCTGTGTCCCAGATAGACTGTATGAATTTAAATGGAACTTTGGTGATGGTTTTTTTCCTGCTCAGGGATTAGGGGTTGCCTTGCCTTTGGGCTGTTTGGAGGTGCCCCATGGTGGACATGGTTATGACCCAGTGCAGATTCTACAAAGCAGGGTCAGTTCCCAGCAAGGCAGGTTTCACTCTTACAACCCCACCCTGAGACTTCATGCTGCTTTGAAGTTGGGAGTCTCACCAGAGATCTGGACATGAACCTCCCTTGTTCGTGTCCCTCCAGGCCTTAACCCTGGCAGTGGCCATCACAGTCATCAGCCAGGCACAGCACAGAGGGGTTTAGAAGGTTCTAAAAAACATCTGCATCTCGTGTTGCAAAGCACTTCTTGATGCCCAAATAACAGTGACTCTTAGTAAAAGGCTGACACTTACTGGGTAGCACAGGAATAATGTAGGTCACATTCCCCGTATTCCAGGTCCTTGCAGGAGCAGGGACTTTGTTAGATGGTATTTCCAAATGATCCTGAAGGCAGACCATGCTCAGCTCTATGGAGGCAGGCAGAAAATACTTGGTGTTTCCTGCTAGTGTCACCTAGGGAGAAGAGGCTTATCCTGCTGGGTAGTTTTATCCTGAGCACACTGGCAAAATGCATGCATGAGACCCTTGAGGAGGAGGGTGGTGAGACAGCCTGCTCTGAAACAATTGCTCTGCTCAGGGTGAGGGAGAGCCTCTGTGTACAAAGCACTTCTGTAATGCCCTTCCCTGCTGCTGGAGTCAGGAAACAGCTAAGGGAAGAGAAAAGAATTGCACCTGGTAGTTTCCTGGATTATTGCTATTTAAAGAGGCACCAAGTACATCCTCTTCCCTCCAGTCTAAACCTCCATGTCTCCTTGCCTTCTTCTCTGAATTCCTTTTGGATATCTTTCCTGCTCCTTCAGAGGTGTGCTGTTGCTCCTTGATGGCACCCACTGCTGCATCCCTGCAAGGACCCCTGTTTCCTGTCTGTCTGCCTTTGCTTCTCCTGCTCCAGGCTGCCCAAGGGGTGGTTTTCACAATTTCTCCTAGCCATCCCCTGCTCTGTGGCAGCACCCCTGACCTCTGACTCTTGGCTCTTCACGCCCTTTGGTTGGGACCCCCCATGCCAACCAGTGTCCTCACCCCTGCCCCATGTCCCCAGCCCCGCTCCTGGCCTGCAGCAGTGTGCCAGGCGTTTGCCGTGGCGTCACCACCGCACGCTCCAGGTCTGCATTATAGATCAAAGAGCATTAATTAGGATTGCGCTGAGCGTGATCTGAGCTCACCGGGCTTGGTGCGACATGGGGGTTGACACCATCAGGCTGTAATTTTCCACACTCTGGAAACCTCTTTTTTCTGTTTCCAGAGTATACTCCTGCTATACGGGACCTACTTGGCCGGTCTGACCGACAACATCAGCTCCTCACCAGTGAACCAGTCCTTGACACTCATCGTCGGGGTCAACCTCGTTTTCCTGGCTGCTGGTACCATCTGCTTAGTCCACCGTTTCTTCCGTACTTGGCACAATTTGCTGTTTGGTTTTACCTCTGGAGGCATCTTTGTGTGTACAACTACAATCAACTGCTTCATCTTTGTCCCACAGGTATGCTGCCACCTCTGTCCTGTCACTTGGCTGGAAATGGGCACATTTTCGGAGTTTAACAACATCAGCTGCGGGCATCAATGCACTCACTTTCCTGCTTTTTTCCCTCAAATGTTTGGACTCACCTGCACAGCTTGTTCTCCAAGCCCCACCCCACCCCACCCTGGTGGTTCTGCTTCCCCAAGCAAGTTCCCTGGGTCTCAAAGAATCACAGAATTGTTTGTATTGGAAGGGACCTAAAGATCATCTAGTTCCAACACCCCTGCTGTGGGCAGGGAAGCTTCCACCAGACCAGGTTGCTCGAAGTGCCATTCAGACCGACCTTAAACGTTTCCAGGGATTGGGCTATCTACAGCTTCCCTGGGCAAGCCTGATCCAGGGTCTCACCGCTATCATAGTGAAGAATTTCTTCCTTGTATCTAATCTAAACTACCCTCTTTTCAGTTTAAAGGCCTTCTCCTTTGTCCTGTCACTGTGTCCTTGTAAAATGTCCATCTCCAGCTTTCTTGTTCCTTGTCTCCTTTATGTCCTGGAAAGTCTCCAAGGAGTGCAGCACTGCTGCTCAGAAACCCTCCTGCAGGAACGTGCCACAGGTGATAGCCACACAGACAGCACACATGAGGCAAGGCAGCCACTGGCCTCCTCCTCCTGCTCCGTGTAGGTGGTGGGACGTGTCCTTTGTGCAGTTGTCCTTTCCTCATACCTCACGTGCCCACTCGCGCCAGGAGCTTCTGCTGCTGGCAGCGATGGAGCCGGGTGCAGACCATCCAGATGGCCCAGCCACTCTCAGAGATTTCTTTGCTGCCGGTGGTCCCCAGGGGAGGCTGTCCTCCACTGCCCTTCTGGAGAAGGAAGCTGGGCTTTGCCACAAGCGGGGAGGAGGAGGAGGTGGAGGTGTTCAAAGGAAGCCTTTTGTGGTGAGGTGAGGCACTTCTGCTTCCTGTGTCCTCCAGGAGCAGCCTGGTGTGCCTGGCCACCACTAGCAGGAATAATGCTCCCATTGTTAGAAGGAAAGGAAACAGTTATTTACTTAGTTGAATGTTTGGAGGGATGTTTGGGCTCAAGGACATGAGGTGAGAAAGGGAGGAAGAGGTGAAGCTGAGGAAAGCACATCTGTGCAAGGGAGGGCTCAGGGGATCTCAGCAATGTATATAAATATCGATGGGGGTGGAATAGGGAAGGGGGAGCGAGGCTCTTCTCAGTGGTATCACCACTGACAGGACAGGGGACAATGGGCACAAACTGAAACACAGGAAATTCTATTTAAACATGAGGAAAAGGCTGGAGTTTTTTCTGTGAAAGTTGTAAAGCACTGGAGCAGAATGCCCAGAGAGGTGGAGTCTCCATCCTTGGAGATACTCAAGGCCCAGTTGGACACAGTTGTAAGCAGGCTGCTCCCTCAGACATTTCTTGAGCAGGGCACTTGGGGTGATTTCCAGAGGTCCCCTCCTGCCTCAGTTGAGGCAGTGTAACTGCAGAGCCCCAAGCCCTGAGACAAGCAGCCTTTTGGAGCAAGGATCCAAACCTCCTCTGGTGAGCTCCAGGCCTGCTGGAGCACCAGGTCTCTTGGACTGAGGGTAGAGAAGCTGATGAGCTGTACTTTCACTCTGCCTGTACCATTTTTCTTTAGGAGCCTGGGGCCGTTGGGCATTTTATTTAACTTGGATCTTTTAATTCATTACCTTGTTTTTCCTAATGGGCTTGCTTTTCTATAGCTCATCTGAGATCAATAAACAGCTGGAGCTGGGCTGCACAAGGCTTCCAGGCAGACACTAGATGAGAAAATAGATACTAAACATTGCTGGTTTTTAGCTTGTCACCAATGATTCAGGGATAAGGGGGCAGGCATGACACTGTCTTTGTCTGTCATGGAGTCAGGGAGTGGGGAGAAGAGGGAGGAGGCTTTTACAGTGTGCTCAGTAGTCTCAGTGCAGCCAGGCACTGACCCTCTCCTGCATTAAAAGCTGAAGCCAGGAACAGGGTAGGGCTCAGATGAGTGGGAGGCTCCGACTGACACTGCAGCCCCTCGCCCAGCTGTGTCTGGCTGGCTGTCTCTGCTCCCCCGTCACACCCTGCCTTTGTCTCCCCCTCTCCATCCCTTTGTCTCCACGCTTGAGCTGTGCCTGCCTCCCGCTGTGTCGGCTGGGGCTCTGTGGATAACACCCTCTTCTACTCCCCAGCTCAAGCAGTGGAAAGCCTTTGAAGAAGAAAGCCAAACCATGAGCCACATGGCAAAATATTTCACCAGCCCGAGCAGGAGCTGCCGCTCAGTGTACAGCGAGGAGCAGCTCTACCAGCTCATAGGGGAGAAAAACTCTATGAAGCGGCTGCTCACCGAGGTACGGGGCTCTGCCGGCCCCTCTCCTCCAGCTTCTCCCCTTCCCTTTTGTGGGCTGAAGGCTTTGCAGGGTGGGAAGCCCTTTTTTACACCCCTATCCACACTGGTGATCCCTCACCACCCTCTTCCTTCCTGAGGGGAAGAGCTGCCTTGTTTTGTCAAACTCCACCACAATTTAGGCATAATTTGGAGGGCTTAAAAAAATCTGTAGGAAGGAGCACAAGACAGCCTGGCTCCCACAGCCTTGTCAAACATGGTTAATTTAAAGGGGAGATGCTCTGTTTCAAAAAAGCCCCCAGCCTCCCGCTCCGTCACCTGCACTGCATGGGCAGGAACACCCTAGCCTGAAGAGCTGCCTGCCTAGTGAGCCCCTTCCCACACACACATCTGGGGGGCTGCCGGGGAGGCTGAGGTCACATACGCTGCTTCTGTGGCTCTTGCCATGCAGAGAGGGGTGATTTGTTTTCTGGCAGTGCCTGCTTCCAAATTGGCAGCGTTTCCCTCCTCTCTGCCCGCCCCACACTTGACAGGCTTATTTGTTTGACACAGAAAAACGCCGTGATTGAAAGCCTGCAGGAGCAAGTGAGCAGCGCCAAGGAGAAGCTGATGAGGCTGATGTCTGCGGAGAGCGGCTGTGACCCCCATGTGCTGCCAGCAGCTCCCTGCACCTGGAGCCCAGGGCAGCCTGGGGATGCACCAGGGGACTGCTGCCCCCCGGATCCAGAGAGGGATGGGTGGCAGCCCCCCTGCTTGCTGGGTACATCACCTCTTGGCAGCAATGCTCAGGCCCTCCAGAAACATGAAACCCAGGAGCCTGTTTGCACTCAGGTGCTGCTTTTTAATGGAGGGGACAGCACTGAACGAGGCCTGAAAGATGTCCAGGAGTGTGGGACACCTGCAGTGCAGGGGCAGCCTCCGGAGCAGCTGCCGGGCCAGGACAACTCAGCTGGTGTAGCCTGGGAGTCGTCCCCCAAAGTCAGCTATGTAAACAGCGAGAAGCTGTGGGAAATCTTGCAAGAGTTAAGCCTGGATGGCAAAACCTACAGCCCAACCTTATCTGCAAGACCCCCACTTGGCAACCGGGGCACCTCAGGCGAGTGGGGAGAAACACAGGTGGGCCAGGAGGGCTACCCAGGCATCCACACACCCCTCAGCCCCTACCTGGCAAGGCATCAACGGAGGATCCCATTGCCCCCTGCCTCCACACGCTTCCCTGGACACCTATCCCCTCGTGTCAGCTGCAGGGTGAAGGAGGTGGGCAGCTGGGGCCATGGGGAGTCAGCACAAAACTCCCTGGGAATGGGAGGGGACATGGCTGGCAGAGGGCTCCTTCACTGCCCAGCACCATCCCCAGCAGCCATCCCAAGGGAAGCCAGCCTCCAGCCAGAGGAGTGGCTGGGATGGCCCGTGTCCCAGGGTGCTTCATCGTGCATCCCGCAGGAGCGGCTGCGGCGGCAGGGCACCCGGAGGGGTCCCGCTGAGCCCTCCCTGCGCTCACTGTACTATTACCCAGACTCTGACTCCAGCAGCAGCAGCTCTGAGGAGATGTTTCATGGCTGCCACCGACCCTGCTGCGAGGTTTGCTTCCAGAGCCCACGTGGCTCCCTGGACAGCAGCAGCACGGACACGGACACAGAGCCCAGTGACTGTGAGGATCACCATACAGAGCACCACGGTGGGCCCCAGCCTGTGGTGAATTTCAAAGAGGATCTGAAACCCACTTTCGTGTGACTGGAGCACCCCTGCCCCAAAGGCAAGTGCCTTCCCGTCCCCAAAACACTGAGTGTTTTCTGCAATGCTAAAACCCCACTTCCCTCTGGGGAATGTGCCTTGTTCTGGAATTTGGGGATTTGCCCCATTGTGATTTGCAGTGTCAGCCCCAGCCTGGTCAGCCGTGACTGCAGCCTGAGTTTGGCTGAGAAGGGGTTGGCAGCACTCAGGGAGGTGGTGGTGGCCTTGTCCTGGCTACTCTGGGCAGCTGCCTGTGTCCCACAGGTAGCCAGCAGTTCTGTCCATCCTGGTGCCAGCAGTGGAGAAAACGGGACTGGGGGTCTGTGAGAGCCCAAACTTCATCTCCTCAGAGAGCTTTCCCTGTGAGACCTGCATGATTTGCTCTGGCAGGGAGCAGTATCCTGCCTCAGAAACAACCATGGCTTCTTGCACACCTCCCCATATGGACCGACAGAGGACTTCTTCCCCCGAGGCTGCCCAAGCAGAGCATCCCACTGGCATGAGCCCCAGCTGGGCATGGGAAACGGATGCCAGAAGCAGTTGCAGGCTGCCGTGCACCTGGGGTGTGCTGCTTCCAGGCAAAACAAGGACTTTGGAATGGGAGGTGCACAACAGACTTTTGGGTTTTGGTGGGGTTTTTTGTAGCATCTGAACGAGAAAATGGAGTCCAAAGGTGATGTCTGTGGAAGTGTCTTTGCATTTTGTGTTCTTCAGGTGCATCATTGTAGGTGAGACTCAGAGCTGAAGGGAAAGACAAGCTAGCCATTGTAAAGGAGGATCTAAAAAGAAGTTTCTTTTTTTACCTTGATTTCTGGGTCTTGTGCCCTTCTGTCTGTCTTTGTATGGATGATATAGTGTGGAATAAGGTTTGTTTAAATTAATATGCTCTGTTTAATTTTTATCTTAGAAACACCAAGAACAGTAAATCCAGTGTATGTGCCTTTTTGGGATATTTATCATGGCATTTGAGCTTATCATTGCCTCCACAGGAGTTCAGGATGCTGAGATCTGATGCCCCGTGCATCAGGTGCATATAAACCTTCTGGAGAAGGGCTTGATTAAAAAAGCAGGTGTCAGAGGAATCCCAGACCTGGTTTTGAACAAAGCATGTTAGCACTGCCCTCTCCATTACCATTCATGATGGTGAAATCTTTCACTTCTCTCTCCCTTCATTCCTTCACTGGTGTCACCCTTTTCACCCCCGTTTCCTCTGCAGTTTTCCGAGCTTGCATGTACGGCAAATCATCAAACTTAGTAATCTTATGAGGAACAATATTCCCACAGCCCATGTTTGCTTTTAAAATGGAAACACCCCAGACAGAGTGTAATCCTTTTTTTTTTTTTTCTCCCCTCACTTTTTTGCTAATAGAAACCGTTCTCTTTCAGTTTTGTCTGAGCACGTATGGCACTGGCGTGGGAGAAATGCACTGTCTGGGAGGGTCCCCTGAGTGTGCAGGGCAAACCCGGGAGTCCGGCGGCTTCCTGCAGTGGGACTCGGGGTCTCTGTCCCCGTCGCCTGCCAGCCGCCTGCAGTTCTGCAGCGCTCGCAGCAGGTGCTGCTGCTGCCACGCCGGGTGTGCCGGCAAATACCAAATACATCCCACGGCATCGCCACGCTGGGACAAGGAGGGGAGACAAGCACGCTCTAGGGACCCTATTAAATATGGGTCAAAACCTCTCCCCACCCCCAAACGTGTTTAGAATAACACTTTGCTCTGGGGCTGGGAAATACGGCAGCACAGTCAAAGGAAAAGAGCAACTGTGAACCCACCTGGAAGCGGCTGATATAAAAATTAACTTTAAATCCACTGGTGAATGCAGAAAAACTCTCCAGAGGACTTTGAACCTAGGGTTTGTTTGGAAACTCACTGCTGGAATTTGAGGTCATTGCTTTTCTGTGCGGTGACCAGCAGCCACCACCTGAAAACTGCGTAGCCTGTGGATGCACCTACTAAGAAGGCCAAGAGCACTGTGATTTGTGTCATAAATTGTGTGCCCAGCAGGACCAGGGCAATCATCATCCCCCTCTGTTCAGCACTGGTGAGGTCACATCTCCAATCTTGTGTTCAGTTTTGGGCCCTTTCCTTGCTGATGGCTGTTTAGGGGAAGGGTCATGTCAGAGCCAGGATGAGATCTCTCTCCATGCCTGCTTGGTGAGCCTTGGCAAGAGGCAGGAAGGCAAGGAAGTCTTGAGGCTCTTGTGCCACAACCAACTGCCATGGCTCAGTCTGCCTCTGTTTACCCTGTCAGCTTCCCAATGCTTAGGAAATAAAAAAATTTGATTGTGATTCCGCTGCCTAGTTAAAAAAAAAGGGAAAAAAAGATTAAAAGAGCTTTGTTAGCTATGGCAGAGAGGGATTATGACAGGCTCTCTGGCATGAAAGTGCTCACCATTGGTATGGAAGTTTCCCCACTGCCTCATGTTGGCATTAGCAGCTGGGATTTCTGGGAACTTCTTGCTCTGATCTTTGATACTGGGTGCAGTTATGAAAAATAAGGAGTATTTGAAAGTACTGCAGGAGAGAGAACCTCCTGGTGTCCTTTGCCTAGAGTAACCAGACTGTGCAATCCCTGGACACAGTGGTGCCACATGTGCGGAGACATTCCTGTGGCACAGTGGGGAGCAGAAGTCAGGGGTCCTATGACTCCAGGTAGCCTGTGCTGCAGGTTTTGAGGAGGTGAGAGAGCACCCACATCTGTACATGACCTCCACAGATCTGGAAGAAGCTCCAGAAAAGTCTTCCTTGAGTCTGACGGCCATGAGGGTTGTGGAGAAGCGCTCTCCTCCTGAGCAGCGTTGTTCTCCTGAGCCAAGAAACCAGGCCCATCTCTTTCCTTGTCTGGCTTTTCAGGGCTGTCTTCTTGGCCTCTGCCTCCAGCTCTGCACTGCTGAATTGCCAGCTGCTGCTGTTACCCCAAGGTCTGCGCTTGCAGCCACTTGTGAGGCACCAAACCCCTCAGCGTAAGCTACATCCTGATTGCTGGCCTTGTGCTCAGGCAGAAAGTGCTTGGGGAACTCCATGGAGACCAGGAAAAAATACAATTGAAAGAATTGTGGATCCTGGCATGGCAGGAGAACTCTGGATGGCTTAGTGGTTGATGTTAACTGCAGGGACTTTCTGCTACATGACATGGTCATGCCCTATGGACCTGATCGATCCCTGCACACACCTGGCTGAGCAAGTGCATGGGACACTGCCACATGGTTCCAAGAGTTTCTTTCTCTCATGAAGGTTGTGTATTGAAGCTGCTGAAACACATTCACCTTGGAATGTGTACCTCTCAGTGTTTACAGTGGGGTTCCTTGCTTTCACACCCACACCACCACCTTTCCCCTGTGTAGAGGTGCCTGAAGCTGAGCTGGTTTTCTTCTAACTCAGGCATCCGTAGCTGCATGCTTTGTGCTGCCAGAGCACAACCATTTACGTAAGGCTTGTTGATTTTTTTTTTCTACTGGAAGTTCTTGCAGACAGGATGGGTACGAGGGACTTTGTCCTGCCAGGCAGCTAGATAAAGCACTCAGTGATTCAGCATTTATTGCACCCTACACAGATTCCTCTGTTATCATACCAGCAGGAATGTGGGGCTAGAAGGGATCTCCTAGTCATCATCATATTTCCTAGCAATGACAAACAGTGAGTCATAAAGTCCCTCTTGTTAATTTATCACAGTCCATCTTAAGTCATTGGGAATTTTCTTGGCAGGTTATTCAAGAACTTCACTTTGACAGAAGGAAACTTGTTTCTGATTTGCAGCCCACATTTTTTCATAGCCTATTTTTGTCTACTTGTTCTCATGCCAGTGCTATCTTCTAGTTAGTAGCTGTGCTTCCTTCCCTTCTCCAACCTACTCTCTTACATGCCGATGAAGAATGTGGCCTCTTCTTCCCAGGATCCCTGGTCTACTCAGAGAAGAGACTGTCTATTTTTAGTTCCCTCTAGCAGCTCGTACCTACCCCTCTTTCAGTCTGCAGGAAGGCTTTGAGGAAGAGCCCTGGTTTTATTGCTACCAGGTCATACCCTTCCCTTGGCAGCCATGTGAGCATGGCTGTATACACTGTTCCCTGCCTCCAGCAGCACAGGAGGCCCAGGCTTCTGGGACAGGAACATGCTCACCTTTGAAAAGAGAGAAGAAACACTCATTGGGAGTCAGGACATCAGAAAGGCATGGCAGAAGCAGGCAAAATTCCTGAGGGTCACCAGGAAGCTGACATATTCTCTGCAAGTCTGCAATGGCCCTGGGGTTGCCAGCACCCATCGGGTCCTAGATTTACCACCAGTATGTTAAAAATCTCACAGAAGGGAGATTCATCCCTGTTTCCTTTCAACAGCCCTCCTGCAATTGCTGAGAGATGCACCTCTGCCTGGTGAGTGCAGAAAACCATGAAGAGCTTTTATTTCTTAGAGTTTCCCATGGCTTAGAAAATCCATAAGGACTTGAGTTCCTTAGAAAGCCCCTGGTACCTCTTAAGGGGTTCACAGAAGGGGAAAATGAAACCACACCCCTGTGCAGTGTCCTGATGACATGATCCAACATAGGAATAGCGTGGATATTTTATTGGAAAAGGTGAATATAATGAGCAAGGCACCCTTCTGGAGTGGTGCACAGGCTTCCAGGCAATTGCATCTCGTATCTAATCCAAACGAGTTGGGTGATATTTCAAACCAAAGAGAACGGCAGGAATAATATTAGCTGATGCAATCGCACCTTGAATTTACAGCAGTGCTAGGCTGCAAATGCTAGTGCTAGATCCATGAACAGTAGGATACTCTGTACATGATTACAGCAAATTCAAACCCCGTTTGAAAGCAGCTGGGTTTTGGTTGGGTATTTTTTAACAGTCCCTCAAATAGAGGTGGTGGATAAAGACTTCTTTTCCTCTGACAGGTGAATGTTACATTGATGGTGAACTACACTTTGGCAAGTATCAGTTAATTTCCTTGCTATTACAGCCTTTTTCATGCCAGTAACAAAAACACATTTAGTGTTCTCCTGCTTCTGCAGTTTATTCCTCACAACCCTCCAATGGTGAGGCCTTTTTCCTAGTTCTGCAAATAACTGATAGGAGCGTGCTGCAGTCAGTGGGGGAGCCAGGCTCTCCCATCCCTGGAAGCCCAGCATTACTGGGTACCTGCTGTGCCTCAGTACAACACCTTTGGGCTAAATACTCACTGCCTTCTCGTGGAAAAAAGCTCCCAGCCCCCACTGCCTTCAGCCACAGCTGCCTGAGGGCATCTGAATTAAGCCTTTAAAGCAGACAAACCCAACAACAACCAAATGTATCCAAGGATGATGGATGTGGTCTAATTTACTCGAGGAGGAAACTTAGGAGTCAACAGCCTTGTCTCTTCTACTGACTGTTACGTTCATCTCAGGGAGAAAACCCACAGTCTCTTCTGTCACTCACTGGCACCTGGCATTCAAGTGCCACCTCCCTGAGTTGCATCAAGATTTCTTCACTATATCTTTGCAAAACTGGATCTGAGTGTTTCCCCAGCAAGGCCTGAGTGTCTAGTAGGACCCGTGAAAGAACAGGAAGACAGGAGCTGATGCTTCCAAGTGGGTCTTTTTTAACTTCCTTAAACAGCAGGTTTTGGATGGCAGTGAAAATCCCAAATGTCCTCTTAAAAAGTGAGTGAGAGGCCAGAGAAGATGGAGGAGTTCAGACAACAGTCTGGAGTATTAACAGGGGAGACCAATGTTTTTGGTGTTGAGTAGTTGCTATATGTGGGTGGTTTGTTCACAATAGCTGGTTCTAGAGAATTGAATAATATTTCTGTGCATGTTCATGCATATATTTGTGTCTTTACACAGACGAAAAACATCCCACTTTCTCAGGATCATCCCACCGTCTGGAAAAATTGGAATTTGACAATCATCATTTAGAAATAGAAAAGAACCCTGCTCCCCATCAGCAAGTATGCGATTTCTACCACGAGGCAAAGATTTTTATAGATAATGGCAGCATTAGAAACAACCCCACAAGCATGTGAGGTATGTCTGGTAAAGCACTTAAATTTAAAAAATCGTCTTGCAGCTTTCCACTGGGAAAAATTAGTGTCCTGCCACACAATCACACCCTGGGCTGCAGGGGGGCCACACTCCTACAAGGAGAGATGACACCTCTATGCTGGACACAGCAGGGGCCTATTTATTTTACAGAATTGGGCTGTCCTCCCACTAGTCCAGACAGCATCAATCTTGCAGCAGCATCAGCAGCAGGAGGTAGGGTAGGTTCTGCACTGACCACCTACCTTCCGGTACAGCTGGAAATCTAGGAACAATATAGTTTCCAACGTTATTCAGTGGATTTCAAGATCGATGCCAGGCCCTGTGTGGCCAACAGCTGAGCTACAGAGATTCTGTCTCTCCTTTTACAGGATTATTGTAAAATAATTTCTCTCCGTGACCAGTTTAGGCCATTCTAAGGCACAGTCATAAATGAGACATTGACTTCTAAAGATCTTCCTTCCCTTAGGGTGGCAGATGAAAGAATGGGTCACAGCTTTGTTCTGCCGCAACATGCCTGGAAGCGTTGAGAGACACGCTTTCCTCACAGGGAAATTTCCACTGTCTCCTTGAATTTGCAGGTTTGCAACCTACCTGTAGAGTATAAAGGAAATGCTGGGCTGACCAAAACAGATGTAAGAAATCAATTTGCTCATGCCATTCAAGCAGGAAGAGCTGTTCTGCTGATGTCTTTGTCTGTGGGAAAGAGCACAATGACTTCCACTTTTGACATAAACCTTGTGGCTTTTTTTTCAACTTAGCAAGCAAATGCCCAAGACCAGGATAAGAGAAATTCTTATCTGAATTTCCAATAAACCTAAATATCGTCTTTGTTAAAAAAACCTGATCAGTGTAAGGGAAGTTCATGACACTGTGCTGAAAAGGATATTGCTCAGACTAATTCAGCTGCTCAAGCAGATTGTTCCTTTAACACTGCCTATGACTTAAGTCCTCAGTATAATACCACTATTTTTATGACTCAGCAGTCACCAATTGAATAAATTAATTCAGGGGATGTTCCAGCTAATGACAAGTTTGTCCTGCAGCAAAGGTCCCCAATGAAGAGTAAAATATTAGAGGCCCAGAGTATGCAGCAATTAGCAAATTTTGATCATTAACAAGAATAGAAATGAGAAAAACAAAGGTGAAAAAAGTGAAATACTTTATGATTGCATTATCTAACAATTAACATTCTTACACATAGGGGTGCGTAATATCCCCTGCATATTAAGGCTGTGCAGCGTTTCCTATAAAAATATCTTGGATTCACTCACAATTTTCAGAGTGATGAAAAGTTAAAATGAAAGTGATTCAGGATATTAACAAGAAGAAGCCTAAAAAAATGCATTGGTCTCATTTCAAGCATGTCTTAGTTTTTTGTCTGAGACACTTACACCATACAAACTGGAAATTTAGCTTTTATCGGTCTTGACAAAAGCTATCCAAACCGGACCACACTTTATGACTTTGAAAAATCACAGACCACATAGGTCTGTGAAGGCTTCTTAGTGCTTACTGGACAAAAAGCTATCCCCAAATCATCCCTTGGAAGTCCTGGCTGAGTATATTCTGTGTCCCTGCAGCTGCTGGTGCACCCATCACCTGGGCTGTGCACAGGTGGTGGCTGAGCCCATCCCACCTGCCAGGCATTGCAGTGGGAGGCTGCACTGAGGTGAGAGCAAAGCGGGGTTTATCTCATTCAGTGATGACTGCCACACTGGCTGTGAAGCAGCATGGCAGGAGAAGTGGTTGTGATAGCCAGATGTGGGAGGAAAGAGATAAATCTGTTTGAAGAATCTGCTGTGACTGGGGATTGAATAGCTGGGGGAGGAGGTGGTGCAAGAGGGAAAGATGGTGTGACTGGGGCAGAGGCAGGAATGGGGGAAGGCTGAGTTTCTGAATTAACAATGGAAAGCGATGAGAACAGAGAGAATGATTAAGCCACCAAGGATTCAGGGTTTGGGAGCAGCTGTTGAGCAAAAAAGAAGGTGAGGAAGTAGGGAAAATGGCATAAGTAAAAAATAAAAAAAGAAAAGTGTGATGGCAGGACAAGCCCGGGGACTGGGAGGGGGCAGAGTTACAGTGTGGGCATGACTTAAGGTGGGATTTAATTAGTGGAGGCAAGAGTGGGGAGAGGAAACAGAGGAAACTAACTTGATAGTGGTGGGACAGGGAGCAAAAGGGGCTGTTTGCTTTCAAGGGTCTGAAAAAAAGAAGGGGATTGGAGAGAACATGGATGGCAAGAAGCAAAAAGCTCCTGGTGGTACATATTGTTCTCCAGAGTTTGGGATGGAACCAAGGCAATCTTAGATTTTTGTCTTGTCTGCTCCCAGCATGTGGATCTGAAAGGCAAGTTTCTGGTGTATCCCCTCCTACTGCCACCCTAACCTTTGTTAGTTGGAGAGGTCACAGTCACCTTGGTTTTCTCTGCAAGTCCCTGGAAGAGGTCTTTGTCAGGAGGCTCTTACAAGGGGTGAATGTGCATACCATGGCATCCTTGCTAAGCTGGGTTGGCTTTAAAACAAACTGACCAGGATCCTAAAAAGCAGGACACTGTAGTCTGTGCCAAAATGGCTCTGAAATCAAACATTCAGAAAACTGGAATTAAAACAATGTGCACAAACCTAATTTGGCTTAATTTTGGCATGTATGACTGTGGAAAAGAGGCCTGGAAGGGACCTCAAGGAGCCATCTGGGGACTCCAGTCCATCTCTTTCTCCCAAGGCAGGAACAAATATTCCTAGATGATTCTTGACAAATGTTTCTCTAATCTTCTTTTGGGAGACAGACATTAATTACAGGGTCACATATTTTTTTCTTAATGGCATCCTGCCTTAGTGCATAAAATATACTGGGACCATGCTGTGAAGGAGACTGGGAACACAGCTGGAGAAAGGACAGGCTCATGGTTCAGCTTGTGGACTGCTGCCCTGGAGAACTGTCTGTGCTTCAGAGTTCCTGGGTGGTCATGTAAATCTGACTTCTCCCGGGCAGTCATTAATTGTGTTTTCTCCATTTTCTGGGTGCACAGTTTGAAAATACTGACTCTGATTTATTTGTCCATGCTTGGTGCCCTGTTTCGATACAGTCTTAGTGCTTTAATTTCACCACCACCACCCAGACTGCCCAGACTTTGTGGCATTGGTTCTCATAGACCAGGAAATAAAACCAAAGTTCTTGTGTGCCATACTCAGTGCTATCTGTCATGTGTCACTCTTCTCCTACTTCTCATCTGACCCTGCCCTGTGCACTTTGTCAGCTTCCATTTCCCTGGACCTTCCTTATTCTGCTGAAACGTGTGTGGAACCTCACAGTCACGAATGTGATTCCCAGATTCTCTATTTTTTTTTAATGGACAATTCTGAGTATTTTTTAAGTTCAAGTGTCTCCACAACCACCTCATCCTCAGAGGTACATGCATTCAGTGCAATTAATTACACCAGTAATTAATTACCTCAGGGAAAAATGAGCAAAACACGCAAGAACCAAGAGCATACAGGACACCAGGAACTACTGTAGTGGCTCATAAAATCATCACAGGGATGTGGAGGATGGAAGGGACCTCTGGAGATCATCTGGTTCACCCCCCTCTTATGCAAGGTGGGTCAGCTACACCTGGTTATCCAGGACTGAGTCCAGTCAGGTTTTGTACATTTCCATAGATGGAATCATAGAATGGCTTGAATTGGAAGGAACCTTAAAGATCACCTCATTCCAACCCTCCTGCTGTGGCAGAGACACCTCCCACTAGACCAACATGCTCACTGGCCCATCCAACCTGGCCTTGAACACTTCCTCCACAACTTCTCTGGGCAACCTCTTTCAGTGCCTCAACACCCTCACAGTAAAGAATTGGATACACAGTAAAGATGAGACTCCATGACCTCTCCAGATCTCTGATGACCTGCAGAGTAAGATGTTTTCTGGTGTTCCAGTGGAGTTTCATGTGTTAAACAATGCCTATTGCTTCTTGTCCTGTCGGCAGGCACCTATCTCCCTCTTCTTCATTCTCTCCCACTAGATATTTATACACATAGATGAGAATCCTGCTAAGCCTTTTGTTCTCTGGGATGAATAGGATGAACATTCCCAGCTCTCTGTCTTCCCTCACATGAGATGTGCTTCAGTCCCTCAATCATCTTTGTGCCCTTTGCTGGAGTCATTGCAGTATGTCCCTGTCTTTCTTGCACCGAGGAGGCCAGAACTGGGCACAGGACTCCAGGTGAGGCTAACTAGATTCTAATTCCCCAGATGCTTCTTCTTGTAATGTTCAAGATAGGAGTGGCTTTTGGCTTTCTTCCAGGTCTCAAGAACCTCTCCTGATCAGTGCGATAAAAAGTGGCCTTTTAATTACATTATCCAGTTTCCTCAGCACTTTTGGTCCCCTTGCTCAGGGGCCTGCTGAAGGACACTGTCACCAGTAAGGCTTCCTCCTATGCTACCTACCCCTGTTTCCATCTTTTGTGCATTTCCTTTCTATGTCAGAGTTTAGTCGTGACCTCTTTGCTCATCCACACATGCCTCCTGCCACCATTGCTTGATTTTGTTCTTGTCAGGATGAACCACTCTTGAGCTTTAAGGAGATGATTAAACAGCTCAACCCTTCATTTCTAGTTCAAGATCTTGATCCTTATTGTGGCCAGAGCAAGATGTTTCAGAGCATTTTATAAATGTTCCCATACATCCACACTTAGAAAGTGATTTGAATTCAAACAGCACATTTCCAAACAGCACTCTTTACCAAAAAAAGGGATCAGTGTTATCCAGGTTCTTGCCCATCAGTGATATCCTGCATCACTGACTTTCAGAGTCCAGTTAGAAATGTCACTCTCTTCCTGTCACCCCATGGGAGGCTTCTTACTCCAGGGGCCACTTACCAGGCAGATCTTTCTAGAGTCCTTCCATCGGTGTAGAGAAGAGACAGGCTCCTCTAGGGGCAGTTTAGAAACAACCACTCTTGAGAATTAGAATCATCTCCTGGACAGATGTTTCATCTTCCAGTGACTAGCACAAACTTCTACTTTAAGTGCCTGAAATATACAATAACTGCTTGATTTAAAAATACTCCCTTCTACTGCTTTTGAAAGTGCCGCCTTTCCTGTTAATTGCATTGTGCCCTTGTTCCTGTGCTATAAGGCAAAGAGAATATCCTTTTGAACTCAGAATGGCATCATCAGCTTGATATGGCTTAAATCCAGTCCAATTAAAAATACATAAATGTGGCACTTCCCTTAAGTCAGATGTCCTGAAATGACTCCTTTATAAAAAGGCGCTGTTAATTCTGCCAGGCCTTTTCTGCTTGCAGACTCTTTTCTTCGGGGTCATTTGTAGTGTCTCCTGCTCCTATCACGATAACCTGGTTTAAGCTCACCCATTTCCTTTCTGTGTCCTTACATGCCTGCGCATTGTTGCCTGTTGAGTTCAACCTTGCTCACGCTGCTGGCTTGCAGCCTCTGCAGGGTCTGAGAGGAGTGCTCATCCAAGTCTTGCAGAACAGCATGTGAGCAATAGCGGCTGGGCTAGATCAGGAGATAAGCTTTGCTGACCATTAGCAAAACAATGGACTGTACGCTCAGTGCTGCTAAATACACAAAATAAACCGGCAGAGGAAAAAAATAGGTTCCTCGTAACAATCACGGTCACAAAATGTTCAGGAGGAAAAGAGATTCTGGAAAAGATTGGTTGGGCTTATTTTTTTAAGGAATGCAATTGTTTCCATTGATTTCTAGGGCTTTTTGGTGCTTTCATGCTACCATGTTCCTTGTTTCCAGCCGGTTAGATCTTGCTGCCTGATCCTGAATTCTGCCTTTTAAAAAGGCTTTTGAATTATGTCTAATAGGCTGAAGCAAAAGCAACATGGGTTGTTAGCCTGATCAAATTAGGTGTGCAGAGTGTAAAAGATTTTATGATGTCAAGCAGTCTACAGGGAATTAGAGGAAAGAGTCATGTTTTATGGGAAACACCCAGGACCTGTGTTTTAAAGACACAGCAGATAGTCTTCTCTGTTCTGTTTCCTGTGTATACTTTTAAGTTTTATGTTTGCAGACTCTCTAGCCTGTCCACACATTTGCTAACTTTTTATATTTGATAGCTCAGTTTCAGTGCCATCTTTTCCCAGATGTTTTAGAGATTTGAGAGAGAGCTCTCCATTTAAAAACAGCTGTCTCTCCATCTCAGGGCAAGGACAGCTGTCAACACCAGATGTACAATGCAAGATGCAGCAACAATTAGTAACCATTTGCCAGCCAAAGATGAAGGAAGTAGCATGCGATGGTGATTAGTGAGCAGCCAGGGACAGGGATCATTAAATCAATTAGAGTGCTTGGCAAAACCTCAATGAACTAAATGAAAATACTGTTACATTTTTGGCCACTTCATAATTAGCTGTGCATTTTCTCCTAGATTCTGAAGAGAATCACCACTTTTAATTCAGGGCTGCAAACCAGAGACCCCAGTTCACAGGCGAGACATACAACAGTACGAGGTCACTGCTCTAGCTGATGTGTGACCAAGGTTTGGTGGCTCTATTCAACCATTTTGCTATGTGTTGTCTACTGCAGAGCAATCATTTCTCCCTGCTGACATACTATAGCGCAGTTTGCCTTGTGGGTATCAAGAATGGCTCTAACCCACCTAGCACTATTGTCCTCTTTCTCCCTCGCAGAGCTGGCTGTCCTGGGGAGACCTGTACCTATGCAGTTATTCTCAGCCAGGGTAAAAACAGCTGCAACAGCAAGAGCTGGATGAGCATTTCACTGCAGTTAAGGACGGTAATTTTGTTCTGCAGAGAGCCCTTCCTGCAAGGACGGCATCCCAGACAGGCTTCACCAGGCCTATTGCTTTCTTTGCTTCTTTGGTGATGCAAACATCTATTCTCAATAGCCTTTTCTCCTCTTGGCACCTTGCACGCTGTGCAATGCTTTCTTTCCAAAAACTATTTCAATAGGAACTAGCGAATCCTCTTCCTGCATTTGTGACAAGGCACAATAAACCTCATCACCCTGGTGCAACATTCCCCAGCTGTCTGAAGGAGGAAGCAGAGAAAAATCTCCTTTGTTGGCTGTTGTGCCTGGTTCCTGGTACAACTTCTAGGTCACTGTGATGACTTGGAAAGCCAGCCTGGCTCTTTTCCCCTGCACATGCCTCTTCCATACGTCTACCAAGATCCAGCTAAAGAGCAGTCCTAATCCTGGGGCTATAGTTAAGGCAGTCTATCCCTCCAGGGTTTTCTCAAAAGAACTGAAGGCCTCAGGAATCAGGCTGGCTTTAACTCTCTTTACTTCGAAAGTCTCTCTACAGCCAGTTTGGAAGTTGATTGGAGAAGCAGGGATATCGTGAAAATGGGACATTCATGGGGCCTTCCACAAAAACTGTAGTACAGAGAGAGCAAAAGGATGTCAGTCTTGGGCTGCTTGACTGAATCTAACATGAGTGAGTTGACACACACAGAAGAGACCAACATTTTTTCTAGATTTGAACTCTTTCAGATTCCTGAGGAAATGGGCATAGATGTTGCTTTCCAGAAAACAAGAATCTAGAAGATTTGTCAAAAGCTCATTAGACCGGTAGAGCTTCTCTGGCTCTGGACACCATTGTTTTCCAGAGTTATCTATGAAGACAGAGTGGTCAGACAAATTCTGGGGCAAAGGCAACTGTCCAACTGAACAAGATGTTCTTCTGGCATGATGGGAAACCTGATGCTTTTGTCAAGAGCCAGTGGATAAAACCAACCTGAAACCTGTGCAGAACATCAGCAGGGAGAACTTGATTCCACAGAAGGATGCATCTGCCTGCGTACTGAGTCACTGATGTTTTCCACATGTTGCAATATTGCCATGAACCTGCATTTGGTGTCTCTGCTCGTTCACCTCCACTACAAATTGGAATACAGAAGTTGTCTGTAGCTCCTGTTACACTGAACTGTTAGGTCCACTCGGCTTTATCGGTTCTGGCAAAGTTACCTGGAGTCTTGCAAGGACTAGGAGCACCCACACACATCCAGATCAGCAAAACATCAGCTGTCCTCTGAAGCAACTGTTGGTGATGACATATTTTGTGACAGGAAGTGATTACAACATAGTGGGTTCTCAGGATTAAAAATTTGTGTCCTGCTCAGAAACACACATGCAACTGGTATGTTCTAAACATAGATTCCTTTGGGTTTTGTTCTGGGACAAAAATCAAAACCACTTTTCAGGATTTATTGTTTAATCATTAACGCCTGGGCAATCGGTAAATTTGTTACTGTTACAATTGCTGATTTTCCACTGGGGAAAAAAAAAAAGCAAAGTTAAAGTTCAACCATAACTACTGAATTTGCCCATGCCAATCAAACAAGAGACAAGCCATTACAATGTCTCACTAAATTGTTCGCTGGATAATTGCCTTGGCAATATCAAGGAGTTAGATACAAGACTGGTAGATCCTTTAATATAATTTAGATTCTCTAGCATAGCAAGGTTCAAAGCAGCCTTGAATCATTGCATCGTTATCAGACTAGCAAGAGGTAGGCCTGCTACCATGCCTTCTGATGGAATGACCCAGCAAGAGCTGCAAGGTAAGCAAACAGAAAATCTTCCTGCTGATCACTTGAAAAAGAAGCAATGGAGGAAGAAAATAGGAGGAGTTCCTGTGCAGGAACATGTCTACTGGTTCCTGTTGGAGCAGGCCTATTCAGTGTCTGATTAGAATGATTGAAGTTTATTGTTGATATATGAAATGCAAACAGACAAATGAAAACCCCTAAACAAGCAAACAAAACCCCTCTCCTGCTTTTCTCCTGAGCTCCTTAGAGCTTTGTTCTACCCAGAAGTTGTACCAATTTTCCAATTCACTGCCACCTTATGGTATTTCAGAGAGATAACACCTCAGTAATTTCTCTCGGACACTTCTCGTATTCAGGCAACCTCCCTGGGCACTTGCATATTACAGAGACGCGGCAGCTGTAAAACTGCCCCGTGCATCCAGACTTGGAACAATATTGATGCTTGGGATGCTGGATTATAATAGCTTGTGAAAACTGATCATTAAAACGTCAATTCTATTTATATTTGCAGATTCTAAAGGGAGGTCATTTCATCAGCCAAGGGGCCAAAAATAAATATGGACTTTGCAATGTTGTCAAAAGAGAATCTTTCAGTCTAAAAAAGCAACTAGCTCACTCATGACTCTCACAAATGGTTTTAATTGTCAGTCCATTTTTGAAATTGAGGATGAAAGCTTAATAGATGCCCTTATTGTGTGTTTAGGGTTTTTCTTAGAGCAGTCTTAGTTAAGGAAAGAATCTCTGAACAGACTAACAGAAATTGGAGGTGCTTTATGCATTTCCATCCGCTCAAATACATCACAATTTTCCTTTCCTTGTGGTTTTCTGGTAGATGAGGAGATGCTACAACTTGAATGGACAGGCTTTGGAGACTTGGTTGCTTAATTATGAAATGGAAATATGTGCAGCATTGCCAAATATGAAATACTGCAGCTGGAATTTTTGTAATATGCATTCCCCCTGTGGATGGGTAGGCTTGGTATTCAGAAAAGTGTTATTAGTAGCAACCAAGTTGTGGTTTTGATACAGATTACTTTGGTATTGAAGAGGAAACAGGGTGATTTAGAGAATGGCTATACCAGATAAAGGAGGACAAGCGCAAACTTATTTTCTTGAAGTAGCTTGTTCTCTGTAAGTAAATGAGGTTGATTTCCCATTTTTATTATCAAGTTGCAGACTCATTACAAAGCTTTAAGGGACATTTTTCAAATGGGCACCATCAGTATAAATTATGCATTGGTCTGATTTTATTTACCACTATCATGTGTAAGAGCAAAGGCTGAAAAGCAAAGAGATCACCCTCCCCCACCTGCTGTTTTTCAGACTGCCAACTTTTTCAAGAAACAAAGCTCGGCTGTCTCTCCTAAGTCAGTTCTCCTGTTTACGTAGTAATTTGAAAGGACTTGGTCAGAAAATAAGAAAATGGGATTTGTGTTAGCATTTTGATGCCCAAAGCCAGAAAAAAATAATGACTGGAATGCCTGGTGGTACATTTCAGCTACAAAAGAGCTGGCCACTGCCGGGCAGCATATTTACTTTGTTGTTTTATGTAAGAATGCTCTTCAGAGAGCTAACCCAATCTGTAACCCTAATTTTTGACAACTGCTCTGCCAAACAGGAGAGAAAACGACATTTTCACTGTTGGCAGCTCATTGAAGGTGTATCAAAGTAATATTTGACAAAGTGGTGCTTCAGAGTGGGGTGGGAACAATGAGTATGGCAGAGTGGCTTGGGGTGGCTGCAGTACCACTCCTATGCTGTGATTTCAGTGTCTCTTAGCCCTGGCTAGGGCACACCAGTCTCACCTGTCAGGTTCAGCTGTACAGAGCTGCACAGGTAGATCCTGAAGAATCAAATCTTAAACAGTCCCATGTTCTATGTAGTAGGTAAAACCACTCATCATTTATCAGGCAAGAAAAAAGGCTTCCAGCAAGCCAACCACCCCAGGGCGAGCAAAGTGCTGAACAGGACCATTTTGAGAGACTGAATTTGTTTTTTGCTTTGGAAAACAGCTCTTGTAAAGGATAAATTTCAGCTGCCTTTGGCCAGGTCATTGTTTGGTCACATAGCAATGGTGTTCAGAACAGGGCGGCAAAAAAAGTAAATCTGGCAATATTTTGATGCCTTAAAAGAAAACAGCAGTCTTAGTCTCTAACACTGGCAAAATATGTTTCTGCTAGTCCAAGTTATTTTGTTTGTGGTATAAACTATTCTGGCAAGAGCACTTTTTTTTTTTTTTTTTTTTTTAATGGCATAAGCAAGCGGTGCTCCATTTTTGCTGATGTCTGCCGAGTAATTTCACTGAGTTCACAGCAGGCAGCAGTGCTCCAGTGCTGGCTGTGCCAGGGCTGGAAGCTGCTGCCCCCAGGGATGCTCCAGAGCCCTGAAGAAGGACAAGTTCTTCCAGAACAGTGCCTGAAACTCTGGCCAGGGCCAAGCTCAATCTACCTATGGTGGCAGTGGGACCTAACTACGAGGGTGTTTAGTGCCTCGATACAAACTGTGTTTCCTGTGAGGAAGCCTTGTTGTTAACAGCTGAATTGGGAGGACTTTCTATGAGAGCCTTGAACTTCTTCCCCTTCTTGGCCCAGTTTGTGCAGGATGGGTTCACCATTGCTTCATGAACCACATCCACGACTGTTCAGCCTCCCGTTTCCTGCCCAAAAGCTGCAAATGGACTGTTCACAAGAGCTTGTCGTGACCAGGCAAAGGGGAATGGCTTCAAACTGGAAGAGGGTAGGGTTAGATTAGATATTCAGAAGAAATTATTTACATGAGGGTGGTGAGACACTGGAAGAGGCTACACGGAGGACTTGTGAATGGCCCATCCCCGAAAATGTTCAAGGCCAGGCTGGATGGGCTTGGAGCAATCTGGTCTAGTGGAAGGTGTCCCTGTCCCTGGGGGGGGGGGGGGGAACTGAAGGGTCTTGAAAAGCTGCTCCAACCCGAACCATTTGTGATTCTATGACAGCACTGCGCGCGTCAGCGCCATTTCCTTCACGGCTCAATGAAGCAGAACCGCAACACCTCTGTGTCTGACGGGTTTTGGGCACAAACCCCACAACTTCACGTTTCCTTTCGCGCTGCCCCAAAAGCGCTCCCGGCGGGACGGGCCGCGGGGGCGCGCCTGAGGGGCGGTGTCCGGCCGCGCTGCGCATGCGCGCTGCCCTGCCCCGGCCCCCACAGAGGTGAGCGGCCGTGCCCCGTCGGGAGCGGGCGCGCCCGTGGCCCCGCGCCTCGCGATTGGTCCCCTGCAGGCAGCCTCATCGCCGCCAGCCAATCGCAGCCCGCGGCCGCTCTCCGCCTCGGGCTGCTGCTTGAAGACGTCCCAGGGCTGGGTGACGGAGGCAGCGCGCCTCCTGATTGGCTCTCCCTCCTCGGCTCCACTCGGGTTGGCCCGGCGATGGCCGGAAGAGAGCCCTCCTTTCCATTGGCCGCCCGCCCGCGCTGCTAGGGCGGCGGCGGCGTGCTCCGATTGGGTCTCCGCTTTACTTCGGGGAGAATCGGTCGCGCCCGCGGTGGTTCCGTGATTGGTTCCGGCCAGTTACAGGCATTCTTGTCACGGCCTCAGGATTGGCCCCGAGAAGGCTCGGGCGTTTCCGTAACGGCCTCGGGCCGGGGGCTCGCGGGCGCGCCGGCTTCTTCGGCCGGGTATTCACAGACGGCGCTTACGGCTGCTCCGCAGCGTGGGGCGGCGGCGGGCACGGGCGGCTGCGCGGCTTTGGCGCACGCACAGAGCGCAGCGGCGGGAGCCCGGCACGCAGCGGAGGCAGCAGCGGGGACAAAGGGACTGATCGGCAGGAACGGGGAGGGGGGCCCGGCGGGAGACTTCAGTCGAGCGGACGAGTCCTATGTGCCTTGGGTGCCTGGGGAAGCAGCAGCAAAAGCAGCAACCGCAGCCAGCGCTCTGAAGCCGAGCTGAGGAGGAGCAGGGAAGCCGCAGCCGTCATGGCCCGTGCCGTCGCCGCCGGCCGCCGCCCGCAGTGCAGCGTGCCCTGCCTGAGCCGCCGCCAGCTGCCCGTGCGGGCGCAATGAGCGGCCGCACCGCCGGAGCCGCCGCCGCCTCAGCGCCGCACTGAGCAGCAGCGTCAGCGAGCAGCGAGGCCGCCCGGCCGCCTCACCCCCCTCCGCGCGCCGCGGATCCCGCCGCCACCACCGGATCCTATTGCGACTCGTCGCCGCATCGCCTCCGCTCGGCGGTGCCCCGAGATCCCTCCGCCAGGGAAAAAAATAGTCCCGTTGCCTGCCGCCTCCCTCAGAGGCGAGGGGGAAGGAGAGGAACGGGGAGGGGGGAAGGAAGAGAAGGAAGAAAAAGAAGAAAAGGGAAAAAAAAGAGATAAAGCAAATAAAAGGAGAGAAACGCGGCGGCGGCGGGATCGGAGGAGCCGGGCCGCGAGCCTCCGCCCCATGTGACTGGCGCCCGGGGTGGGGGCAGCGAGGCCCAGCGAACCCCCCTCGCTCGGGAGCGGCGCCGGGGGGAGGCGGCTCTCGGACCCACCGGCGCGGCCGGGAAGGATGGTCGTGTGAGGAGCGGGCGGCGTGAGGAGGAGCAGCGGGAGACAGGAGAAGAAGCAGCGGCCGCCGGGCGACAGAGACCGAGAGGGGAGGGGGCTTCCCCGGGGGGGGAAGGGGGGGTCCCGGCGTTTCATGTGGCGCGTCCCACCCGTCTCCTGCAGCTGAGCGAGCGAGGGAGCGGCAGGCGGGCCCGCCGGGGCGAGGCGGAGGGCGAAGGCAGGAAGAGGAGAGAGGTGATCGCCGTTGGGGCAGAGCGGGAGAGACCATGTCCGGGCGGCCCAGGACCACCTCCTTCGCGGAGAGCTGCAAGCCGGTGCAGCAGCCCTCGGCCTTCGGCAGCATGAAAGTCAGCCGTGAGTATCCTGCCCCCCTCGGGTGGGGGGGTGAGGGCCGGGGAGGTTGCCCCCGCCCTTCGCCCAGGCGGGGAGCGGCGAAGGGAGCCTGGCCCCAGCCCCGGCCTCGGCAGCTCCTTTCTCTCCCCTTCCCCCCCCATTAACCTTGAATAGGCGCACGCCGCCGCTCCGTTCGGGGCCTGCTGGACGGAAAATCCCGGTGGGTTTGTCCTCGTCCTTAGCTCCTGGTCGCTGCCAGCGGCCTCTGGCTCATTAAAGAGCCATTTTTCCCCCCTTTGTGAAACGGATTGGGAGCTCCGTAGTCTGTATTTCCTTTTTATTTTCCCCCTTCTCCCACCGAAAGTAGGAAACGAATTGCGGGCACACAGGTATGACCGTGACATTCACGTTCATTATGTGGTTTTTTGAGATTTTTTTTTTATTTTTTAAAGCACTCCTGACTGTTAAGGCGAGAGAGCACGGGAGGTTTTTCCATGCACCCGTAGATCGGGTGTGAGCACCTTTTAGTCCAGCCCATTAAAAAAAAAAAAAAAGAGGGGGAGGGGAGCTTACAAAAGGTGTCTCTAATATCCTCCAGGCTCTGCTAAAATGCTCAGAAGAAGGCATAAGAAAATGCTTATTTTGAAATAACTACTCCGTGGGCTCACATGTCAAGCTTGGCATTCTTTTTCCAATTTTCTGATCAGAGGAATATTTTTTTTAAGAATGAGGCCTGTGCTTTATTCTGCACAGACATGTCAGAAATGCTTAATGTGTGCCCATTCTTTGTATTCTATCCCTGGGGTTAGCTGTTTTAAGTAAATTAAAAATATGAATTAAACCTGAACAAATGTAGATTGCTGGTACAAAAAGGTCCAGTTCTGAGTTGGTATAGATCAGCTATGTGCTTATCGTATGGAATTTCTTTACTCCTGATTTGAATATGTTCACATCAAGACCTGAATTGTTCTTCCAAATTCATATGAACAGTGTAGTTTTAAGAGATATTTACATTTTTCTTACGGAAATGCAGGATGACGTTTTTATGGGACCAGAAATGCTCAATATGCATTCCCATTCGATTGATCTATTTGATATTCGTGTAAAGCCACACCTGACATGGCTCTGTGGTTACATGCCTGTATCCATCGCAGGGGCTTGTGTGTTTCATGCCAAAGCACTGGGAGATTGTGAGCTTTTTGACAGATGAGATATTTTGATAGTTTTTTTTTGCACTGAAATGTCTTCCACTGTGGTTGAAGCCTTGAAGAGAGCATTTGGCTCCGGGGCTGTAGTCCACCTTATATCTGCATGATCGGTGTGCCAGCAGCCCTCCAAAAACCATGGGTGCAGTTAACTCATATTAGCAGCACGACACCATAGGTTTGATCAGGTCCAGCATCAGTATTTATTAAGGATTATTGATCTGTATGGAGGAGAACTGTGGGAGACTCCATTTTAATTTACTGGCTTACTTTATGTGCCTGTGGAATGGAAAGCAGGTCTTGTTGATCACTATTTCTGCAAGTGGCTGTCTAAACCGAGCGAGACCTCAACCTGTCATACTCAGCAACTAAATTTGTCTTATTCAGGCTCTGCAGCTTGATTCTTGAAAGGTCATTGATGCTCCTTTACCGTTTATTTGAGGTCGAAGACTAGAGGGATGCTTGCCTGTGAAGAGGGTGCTAACTGATGCAGACTAACAAGTTTGCAAATATGATTCAATCCCAAGTGTATAACACTGAGGGAGAAACAAAGGCCGTAACATAAAGCGCATGCACTTGTGATAACCCCCCCAGTCGCTCTAGTCATGTGCTCCTGGTCCTTCTGCTGTCTGGAAAAAAATGTCAGAACAAAGCAAGAGAACCACATTCAAGGATTCTGTGGGAAGTGCAGTTTCTATTTTAAGTTAATCCAGCCATGTAAGACAGCCTGGGAAGTTAACTTTTTTCTTTGCTTTTTAAGTGAGAAAAATTCCAGGGTGTCAAGAATGGTTTTATTTTTCTGGTTAGCAGATTCTTGGTAACATCTTATCACACGATGCAACAAGCTGTGTATTGCCGGTGTGGAGTGCTGGTGTGGTGAAGGGAGTTAGGCGGCTCTTTCATTTTGATATATATTTATAGGCTGATACTTAGTTACCTTCTGAGCCGGTTTGAGTTAAAGGTGGGACAAAAGAGTCCTTGTGAGGAAGGTGAAAATTGATGGATTGGTATCTTCTGAGTGTCTGGGACATCTTTATTGCTTCTGTCTTGGTGTGGGTCTTTTGGAAGAAAAGCCTGACTTGTTTGATGTCAGCCTTTTTGCTCTCATTTGTAAGGAGGGGTGAAATCAGATGATGAAGTCACTCTTGCTCTGATGTCTGTTGCAGCTATTGCTTCTCCTGGCTCAGCGCTGTAACAGTTACCTAGGAAGGACAGATCTAAGGAATGAGAAAAGGATTCATAAAATATTGGAGGAGGGTTCATTGTTCCTTGTGTTTCCTGGGAGGAGCAGAACTAGAACCATACTGTGATTGCACTTCTTCCCAAGACACATGGGGAGGAAAGAGTGAGCGAGGATTTTTCATCTCTTTGCTGTGCAGTTTGTTAGATTGAATTTATGATACTTTGTTCTCAGAAGTTGGTAACTGGATGAAGCCTTGAATGGAAGGATGGAGGATTACCAACAGCTGCTTCTCCTTTGGCTGTTGGGAAAAATGACTTCTCATGCATGCTGCTCTCATTTCTCTGTCAGGGATGTTACGAGGGTTTTAACATCTGCAACAGTAGGAACCCTGTGGCCTTCATATATCTCTTTCAAGCCATACATCTGTCTTCTGAAATCTGACTGTTTTTATTTCTCTGTTTATATTTTTGTGGTTGTGAGATCACTCAACCATATGGATTTCTACCTTGAAATAGTTCTCAAATAGTGTATTCATTGTGCAGGTCTGTGTTGCTGGGTTTGTAGGCTTTCCCTGAACAAAAAAACCATGTGCACTCCTTGTGTTAAGCCTGTCCCTCACATGGAGGGAGCTAAGCTTCCAGTTGTCCACTTGCTGACACCGATCAACCTGCTCATTGTAGTAGGAGAAGAGATAGGAGCTTGAAGTTTTCTTTTGTTCTTCACCTAGTTGCTCTTACACTGCTTATGGATGTACCTTGTTTCTCCAATGGGACAAAAATAATCCTGAAATACAAAGGGTAGTCATGCAATACATGACTAAAAATATCAGTATAAAAAAATAGAAGTCTCAAAGTTTGCAGTTTGAGAATTTTTGTCTAATGACTCTAGAATTGATTTTTTTTTTTTTCTTCTCTGAGCTTCTGGGAAATATACATATTTCAAGTAACACCAAGTTACTTGCAGTACTTTTGGTAACTGTAGCCAATTGTCTTGATGGTCTGCAGTAAATGATGTCGTGGCTAACACTTGCCATGAAGAGTTTTTTGCACCGCGTGTGAGTGTCATGGGTCTGTAATTGGTTATGCAGGATTTGTCAACTTGGAGGGTGAGGAAGGCAGTTTTATTTGCTTTAGCTAATTCTGATGTTGACCACATACTCTTGGTTGCAAAATCTAAAGGACAGTCTTGTAATAATTCATTTTGGACTCTGTGGAAGAATGTTTCAGTGGTGCCAAACTTGGGGTTTGTTGAAGTTTTTCTTTTCTTCTTAGATTGACTGGGTTTTTTCTGTATTGTAAAATCTCCTGAAAGCACAATAGCTTGGTAAGCCTATATTGATGTGTATTGCTCACACAGAGTGTGATGGCTTCTTAAAAGTGGTTCATGAAAGAATAAAGTCTGCGAGTTTGTTGCTCTTTTAGTAGCTATTCCACAAGCCGCTACATAAAAGCGACTGCTTTTTAGGTAGCGGTGGTGTCTAGGTGACAGTTTAGTTTAGTGCTGTGTGGTGTCCAGGTAGGTGTGTGGGAAGAGCCTTGGATAAAGGGCACCCTGGGTGCCTTCAGCGAGAAGGAATGAGCGGGGCTGTTGAAACTGGCAAAGCGATTGAGATAATACCACCTGGTGTTTCTCAACCCAGTTAGGGTAGGGCCCTCTCTATTGCTTTGATAGCAGTTTCTGCCTAATTGGTTTCTGAAACTGAAAGCTGCCCATCCTGCTTTCCTTGCTGGAGAGAGGAAAATCACTCCCTTCCAGAAGCCTGCTGAGCATTGTGTGTCTGGCCATCGCTCATCCTAGCCCTGTCCAGCTTTCTGACTGCTGCTGGGTGAGCAGCTTTCCTCATTCCTAGATTGGAAAAAAATGCACTGAGGGGGTCAGCTAATGAGCATGTGTGCCTGAGTAGAAAGTGTTTCATGTTAGAGTGCCCCAAAGTTGTGCCTTGTACTCTGAAAAGGAATAGAACTGTCTGCTGTACATAATTCTGATGCTGACAGACTCTTTCCTCTTTATTCATACTATTAGCTAGTTGAGCATTCCATTTCCTTTCTGCACATTTCCTCTTCACTACACTGCTTCTTGGAGGTGATCCCCTCTTGTATTGCCCCTTGATTCACCTTCTGTGTTTCCTAGCAATATTGGAGTCATCTTGCTCACCTGTTTACACAGCTATGGCTTATGGAGTGTGTTCCTTGCCTGTATGCATCCTGGCTCTGGAGGCTGTTGTATCACCTCATCTGTTAACTTGATAGGGCCTTGTAGGTATCACAAGCAGTGCCAAGGAGATGAGAAAAGCTGAAGACCACCCCACAGCCTGAAGAGTTTCTCTCTATTGCCCCAAGAGAGTTCTTTAATTTTGTTGTATTCTTTCTTTAAGAGCCTATTTAGATAACATATAAAGGAATTTTCCAGTATTGGTGTTCAGTTTACTCATCACAGATCTTCACAGTGGTAGGAATCTGTGGGATATTGGCTGCTGCTATTCCCTCAGCCCATGCTTTGTCTAAAACTGGATGAATGGCTGAAGAAGATTCTGAAAGCCTACAGGGTATCTGTGTGCAAAAAGCCTGCAGTTCAAGCTTAGTGCTGGAATCACCTGTAGCATTTTCTGAAATGAATTAATGCTAAACCTCTTGGTTATTTGAACACAGTTGCTAAACTGTGCCAGGTGCTTGTAGAAAACTTTGAAGCCTCTTGGTTCAAGCTATTGGAGTATTTTTGTTTTAAATGACCAAGTCCCATTTTAAATTGAAATGTCTGTTACCTCTGAATTTCAAGAAATTTCTGTAGATAACTCGAAACTTGAATATTTTTCTGGAGTTCTCTCACTTTATATTTTGTTAAAAAAATTTAAAATCAACTTTACTCTGAGGACTTTTAGTCACCCATAGCTAGTGTGGGAAGTGCTAAAGTGGCTGTCTCCTGCAGCAACGATGTGGCTGGTGGAGTTTCTTGGCTGCTTTCTGAATTTAATGAGCATCAGCCTGGAGCAGCCTTGAAAGACAAACAAAACTTTTAAAGTCAAGCAGCTAGGAAAGGGAAAATATTGAAAGTTTGAATGCCTCATAGAATATCCAAGTCCACTCAAAATTCAATAATTTGTCTCTTCAGAACTTCTTTCAGAAAGCTGCACAGATAGGTGCTCTTTTATTTATGTATGTTGAAAATAAATGCCAGTTACAACATTTACAATGTGACGACTAAAGATACTCTTTCAGCCATAAAGGCTCAAAACCCACAGTGTACTGTACAGGTCCGACCCCCTTTCTTCTGAGGCAACACCAGAAACCCTCTTGTCACTTCCCATCCCACAGAGATTGTTTCCGAAGTGCTGCATGCTGCTGTTGGGGGAGGTGGAAGTTTGGAGGCATAATGGTCTATGCCAGTTTATATTTTTTGAATTGATTTAAAATGTAACTGCTTGACTGCACTGTAGCAGTCTGATCTTGAGGTGGGAATGGTGTGAGATGTGGTAGCAAGATGCAGGTCTGTGAGAAATGGCTCCAACATCATAGTCGTGCTCAGACAACTGCTCCTGGTCAACGCTGCTGGATCTCATTAAACAGAAGCCTAAAATGAATCTCTGCCTGAAGCTTGTGCAGACTTTTGGATAACAACAATTTGCTTTCACCACCTCTTCAAATCTTTCCAGCCCCTATAGGTGATAGCTTACCATGCCACAGAGAGAGGGTCGTTATTTAGGTGTTTTCCATGAAAACAGTGCATGTTTGACTCAGTCCTGTATCCTATAGGTGTTGCTGTGTGATGTTCTGTTAGGACAGTAGGAGAGGTGAGATGATGGTATTTCAACAGAAATCCATGTTGGAGACCTTTCTGAAAGCAGTCCTGTATCACTTTCTGAGAACTGTCAAAAATGTGGATGCCCAGAAGTTATACTGCTGTGCCTCTAAAAGAAGTGGACAGTGATTTTTCTTGTATGTTCAGTGCTATCAAAGAATCTTTTCATTAGATGCTCTTGCCACAGATGACTTGTCTGTTGTTCAGAAAAGGAAATAAAGCAAAGCAGTTCACTCTGTACTTTTATCTGTTGCAGACGGGAAGTAGATCTAAGCATTTAAGGCAATTCGTGTTCTCACCTAGTCTGTCTTATAATGGAAGAAAGGAAAGTGGTAAGATAGCTTGTCAATGTCAAGAACTCAGGCCTTCTTTTTTTTTTCTTTTTTTTTTTTTTAACAAGAGCCATACAGCAACAGCTCTTTCTGAAGGAATGGCTCCAGTCCTTGCCAGGAGCTTTGCTGTGTCTCTGAAGCAGGGACTGTTTATTTTCTGGCTTGGCCACATGAGCTGGGGGAGGGGCTGTTTACTGTGTATCAGTGCCAGTGCTTCCTGCACAGGTGAAAGTGGGCTGCCAGTTATCTTCTATGTTGATTAATTTCTAGATGATTTCCAGGGTTTCTGTGTGGCTGATACAGAGTCAGGTTACCTGAAGGATCAATGCTGCGGTGGACCTTGGTGCCTGCCATAGGAAATTCACTTTACAGAAGTGAGAACACACAGCTTAGAAAAGTACACCTTTATAGCTTTGTAATATGTCTGAATAGGGCTGAGTTTCTCTTCCTTTGAAGGGTGTAATGACCAATGTAGCATTGGTGAAAGTATATTTGTGTCTGAAAAATGTCTCTTAAACTTGATATGTCACAAAAATGTGTAGTGATGTAGTTACATTGCTTGACGGGTCTTTTCAGGCAGTTGGACTGAGTTGGAGAAACATTTTAGTAGTCCAAGTGCCTGACAGTAGATGATCATAATAGAGACCTGCTGATCAAAAGGGAAAGGGAGGATATTTCTCATCGTTGCCACTGGATAAGCAATGTGGTGGAGAGTATATAGGACTTAGACATTCTGGCCCTGCACTGTGCTGTTGTACGTACATGAGGGTAAATGTTTGAGTGCAGCTGCAAAAATTGCCAGTCTTTTGGGTCAGAGCACTTAAAAGGAGAAAAGTTGGGTGTTGGCTCTGCAGTTATAACCAGAAGGGAAGCAGCAGCTGAATTTTTCCAACCAAGGCAGACTTCTTACAGCTATATCATCTCTTTTGACTTCTTTAGTAGGAATATAATTCTTGTCAGATACAAGCCCTGTAGTTCATAGTAATATCTTTTGCCAGGAATGCAGGCAATTGTTTAATTTTCAGACAGGCCAAGAATATGTTTTGCAGAAAGATAAACTGTGACTGTTGCTGCAGAGAAAAATTTGGTTTTTCTTGCTGTGTAGAAAGAGGAAAACTATTTAGTCACAGTTGATAGTGTCAATCTGGTTTTTTGATTCACACCCTCCTGTAAACATTTACATAGAGCATACAATGCTATTTGCACCCTATCTCATCTGCTTAGTTGTTTTAAGTATCTATTTAAGAAAAGCAGCACAATGAATTGACCTGTGTGAGCAGGTTTCCTAGAGGGAGGAAGGGGGTCACAAATTCATCAGCCTAAATAAACGGAATATTTGGATGATGGCCAAGTAAATGTGAATCATTGGCACAGATCTATATCCCCATGGATGAAACCCATAACAAGAAATGTATTTCCTCAATTTGTGGGGTTCAGTATCAGCATGAGGAAAAATGTTTTGTGCCTCACTTAGACAATGAGAACTTTTTGGCAGGGCAACCTCTCTGCAGGTGAGTAGATGGAATGTTTTGTTTTCTTTATATATACGATTGCTCAATTGAAACCTAAAGAAGCAGAAAATGCTGTTGTCCTTGAAAAGAACGTATCTGTTGGCCTTTTCACTTCTAATCTTGCCATCTTACTTGTGACTGTGTGTACTGCCTTGGGTGCCACAGGTATGTATAGTCATGCACCATAGCAGTTGCAAGTTAATTGTTTTTTTTTCTGTGTTCCTCAGAGAATAGAACCTTCCTAATCAAATTTCAGTTTTAGAGACTTTACTTTGAAGTAGATTTACCAGTATGTTTTAGTAACCACAATGGATTGCAGAGCTGATCTGAGTCTTGGGGAGATGTTTTAGAGGCCTATGGAAAGCTAGGTGATTTTTTTTTTTCTGTTTGTCTGGGTTTCCTAGTGAAACATCTATTAAATGTACTAGAGACAAAAGCATATGGTTTGTGTGGAGTGGGAGAACTTTACTATTCCAGAAATTGTGAACCCAAACTTCAGATGATATTGGTCAGTGAGAGGACAGGGAAAGCTTTAATTGCGACTCCCAGAATTAGGTACTGTCAATCTTAGATTGAGCTCAACTTTAAACTTGCTCTTCCTTGCTCAGTGCAGTGGGCATGAGTTGGTTTGGGATTGTGTATAGGTTCTTATTCAGGTGACATGGGGATGGCAGTTGAGTTCGATGGACTCTTTACATGCGCGAGTGAAGTTCACCAGCAGGAACGTCTGAATGTCATTCAAGCAATAAGAGCATGTTTCAGAAATGTATTGGGCTTAATGGAGGATCGTAGGGGAATGAATGCTGCCAAATCTGCAAGTCTCTTCTATTTTGGGATAGATTCAACTTCAGTGGACTGAAGTTTCCCTTCAAGCTAGAGTAGCTGGATTTCAGTGTCCTTGAAAGCTGACAAAGTTCAAGCATGACAGGTGGCATGGGATCTCTGACAGCAAAAGAACAGCGGCTCTTTTCCCAGGTGGCACATTTGAAATGCCTGTGGGATTTTGGAGACAGGTAGAGAGATTCATGAGGCAACAAACAACATTTTCTGTTCGGTGTCAATGCCTTGGTTTTAAGCAATAGCTTGTGGATTTATTTTTTTCTCTAATAACCCAAGCTATTTTTTCAGTGGTAATGTTTGAGCAGTTAATGATTGACCGTAAATATTTATTACAGTGGGCAACCCTAAAAGGAAGCAGTGCAGAAATGTTTATGCTGTGTCTATAACTGTTAATAATTATGATGCTTCAGAAATACTTTTCAAAACAATGACACTGTCTGCATTTCAAAATACCTGGTGATAGCTTAATTTTTATTCTTACGTTGTGGCATAATTGCAAAACAGAATTTTTTTCTAGCTTTAGTTTAAAATGTATAGTATCTACATATGCTTTATAGATTTAGTTTATTCAGACGTTGTAGGGTGGGTTTTTTTGTTTATTTTGTCCTTTTTTCTTTTAAGTGAAGAGCAAGTGAAAGTATGAAGGAGTTCCTGGCAGACTATTTCAAAATCAATAGATTCTAATCGAGAGAAGTCATATTAAGTTGTCCTCTAGCAGCTCCTTTTGCTCTATTACTTTTTACATGTATTTGATTATAGAGAGATGCACACGTATGCATGGTCAGAAATATGAATAAAGGGGAGGAGATGATCTAGAGTTCTGAGATCTGGAATTTAAACCCAGGCCGCATGTGAAGGCTTCTGCTTTAAAGCAGACTGCTCTACATGTATGATTGCAAAAGTTTATCTTTACATGCACAGGTGCTCATGGTATTCTTGTCTGAGTATCTGGGAAGACTGGTAAGGTGTATGTTTTAACTTGCTTGCTCTGGTTACTCACACTTCACGTGCAATCTTCTGTGCTGTGGTGCTTTCACCTCTCCCAGTGTTCTCGTGCACTGCTGTGCTTCCAGTGAAGTTCTGAAGTTGTGGTGCACTGCGGCTTGCTGCAGTGGTGAGCAGCCCTCATCGAGTACTTCACAGGTATGCCTTACACCCTTCAGACTTAAGATATGCTGGTGAGGAGGAGAAATGCCAAGGCTGCTAGGGGTGGCATCTCTCTCTGGTGTGCAAAATATTTTTCTGGGAAGTATGAGGAAGAAGCGTACCAAAAATGTATCAGTAGCCCATTAAATTGTAGAACTGATGCAGGGTGTTTATGAAGTAAGGAGAACAAAAAGTTGATGGGTTGGACTTTCAGCTGTAGCTTCCTCGAAGACTGCTGTACACAGGCTATTCCAGTTTTGCTTTAAGACTATAGATGGAAGTTTCTATGACTGTATTTGAAAGTGCTGTGATTTCTAAGAATAGTAGAGAATAAAGGCAAGTATTTCTTAAAATTCAGGTAATGTCCAGGATTTTCTCAGGAAGAGCAGTTAATAAAGGGATAGGGAATTTGTCTGTAGATGAAGAGGAATAATTAGCTTTCATCTGACACTGAAGAGAGCAGATGTTCCTGAACTCCTGGAGATTTGTTCGTTGAAATCCATTGAGTTTCTCTGGGCATCTCTTGTGCTGTTTAACTTTGATTTCTTGTTTTGTCTGTATTAATATGAAACCATCTCATACTTAGGAAACATGCAGTGAGTAAATTAAGGGGTATTTTACCATTTTTGTTTTCTACAACTTCTTCAACCCAGACTTGGAGTTATTCTGTGTGTGGAAACAGCTTTGCCATATATATTACTAGTTTTTGTGCTTAGGTGGAAAGTAAGTCATTAAACATTAACTATACAACTACCTCAAAATACCTTCCCCCTATTTTAAAATTAAGATATAAAGAACTAGTGCAATAATTCAAACATTCTACCAGATTTGTAAATTATATCTGGAATGTTCTCTCTTGTGAAATGCACCTCTTTGGATGTCTGGGGGTAGACTGTGTAGAGTGTAAGTCTTCAAATGTGAAAAATTGAGTGAAACTATAGTGACATTATCGGAAGCTGGGCGGTCTGACTTGAGAGTTGGTGTCCCTACTGAAGGTTCAAGAGTGAATTTCTTCTCTAGGACACAGAAGAGTAGGCTGGTGCAGTTATGAATCACTTTTGCTTCAACTTGGCATAGACTTAAGAAAAAAAATACTCCTTTGTGCTACTAGCATAAATAGCTGCAAACCTCCAGAAGTTGTTCAAAAATGCCCTTTTAAAAAATATGGTGCTCTTCAGATTCTTACAAAGTGACCCATCCCATGGCTCTTCCTTGAAGAAGCGAATATGTAGACCGCATAAATAAAACCTCTTAAAAGGAGGTCAACAATGGATCGTGCTGGTAAATGGAGTCAGCTATGTGGCCTGAAAGTGCTTGTTTAAAAATACATCATCCACTAAAACCTTCAGATGTCTACTTTTATGGAATACTGTGAATTTTTTTCCTCCAGTAATTTTGTCACTGCATCATTTTCATTTCTTTGGCTTTATACAGCTGAGGGCTCTTAGTTCCCTTAAACTGATGTTGGATAGGGGCAACAACATGCAGTGCTGGAGAACTGTGTAATTTATTGTTAGGTAGAATTACTGAATGTGCTTATAGGTGGCATTATATATATATATATATATATATATATATATGTATATGTGTAATTCAAGGCAAATGTCTGTATTCATACCTCCTGTTAATGGCTTGGATGTTATTCTTTTGGGTGTTTCCTTACATCGGCTGTCAAAGACAGGAAAGTGGATTAGGCGATGCCTTCATCTGACCCAGTATGTCTGTTCTTACAAATGACCTATCCTTATATTGTATATACTCACTCTCACAGTGTTAACTACTTCATATATCATGGCAGAAAATATGACTTTTTTTTGTCTAAGAATGAGTCTGCAACCATTATAAAATAAATCTTCTTTCAAGTCAGGATTCGTGTCAAACCAGAAGGATGTGCAGAGTAAGGCCTTCTGCACTTTTGTTTAGTGTAGTAGTAATGGTTTTTTGTGACTGATCTAAGTAAAATTTCTAGACTCGTGGATTGCACTATCAGAGGCGCTCCTAGGAGTAAGGAGCACGTGTTCAAAATTATCTTAACCAAGTGGTACCCTAAGTAGGATGAAATGTAGGAGGGGCTGATGTCATCTCTTCTTCAGTAAGGTTTAACTGTGCTGATAACAGGTTTGGGGGTAACTGGGACAGTAGGAGATCTGCAGAGAAGAATCTGGAGTCAGGTATTTGCACAGTGGCCATGAGTCAACCAATGCTGGAAAACCAGCACATCTTTCACTGAATCTGTTGATGGCAATGTCGTGTAAAATACATGGAGTTAGCCTTCCCACTTCTTGGCATGCTAATGAGCTAAAGTACAGCAACTGGTTTTGGTATTGTACTGGGAGAAGAATAATTGCAGGCAAAGGAAAATGGTCAGAGGTCTAAAAAAAGTGCTTTAGAGGAACTTTCAGTTTCCCCTAAAGAAACTCAAGTGCTTTAGTGCTATTAGGGGAAAACTGAAAACCCTTTGGATGATATTTTTTAGAGGAGGTGGAAGGGAGATTTCTTTTGATAATGTTCTTTCAATACATGAAAGATAGCTGGAAAGAAAAGATAAAACTTCCCTACTGGAGATGAAACTATTTGTAGGCTTAAACTGTAGCAAACACTTATTAAGCTAGTTAAGTCAACTCTTAAGAACAGGAGCACTGGAATAGATTAGGGAAGGCTGTCAGATTCCCAGTAGTGCCTGTTTGAAAAATGAAGATGCTTGCCAGGTAGTTTATATATAGAAGTTTGGAGAGGTTTTAATTAAGACAGCCTGTAGTCCCTTATGGTATTACTTTATGTCATTCCAGTTATTTCTGCATGGTCTTGGGAAGAATTTCAGTTACAGCACACTGATCCTCTTGCTTCTCCCCTTGGGATGAGGTAGCCTTGTGTTACTGTCAGCTTGCTGGCAGTTAGGGGATGTGGAGATAAGGATTCTGAAACTAGTCGCAGCTTTAACACTTAAAAGCAAGGTAGAATCTTAGAGAGGTCATCTCATCCAGTCCCCCTGCAATGAGCAGGGGCATCTTCAACCACATCAGGTTGCTCAGAGTGCTGTCCAATCTGACTTTGGAAGTTTCTGGAAATGGGGCACCCACCACCTTTCTGTTTCAGTGTTTTACCACCCTTGTTGTTAAAAAAGAGAAATCTTTCTAATATCTAGACTCATAGAGCTTCCTTAGTGTTGGAGTTTAGGTAAATGTACTGTATTTGGAAAAGCAGTCGGGAGTATTTTTAGTTAAAGGTTTAAGTCTGCTCTGAATTTCATTGTTTACTACAAGCGCTGTTGAAAGGAAAGCTTGCTCTTTGGTAGTCCTGTACTGCATTGAGAACCACAGACTTTCTGTGGGAGATTTCTAGATCTTGCTTCATGTGGGTCCTGAGAAAAGCAATGTTTTCCTTCAGTTTTTCATCCTGTCATTCTTGCTTCAACACAAAAGAATTTAGCGCAAGTCAAGATCTGCTCAGAGCTTCAGGCAGAGACCAGGACCAAACTGTACTGGTTGCAATGGTAGCAAGCTTATGTTAGGGATGTCTATCTGCTCCAAACAACTTAGAGTGTATTGCTTTGGTGTGTAATGCCAGTGCAAGAATATTCATCCATTAATATGTAACTACTGTCTGTTCACAGCAGTTGCTTTAGTTTTAATGTAATAAAGGGGCAAGTGTTTGAAGATTGCGTGTAGAAACCAGATGTTGCATAGATCACAAACTAAGAAAGGAAACACATTCTTGATCTTGTACATTTGTGGAGTGTAGATAGTTATTACATTATTTTCATTTTATTAGTTCAAAATTCAAAGATTCGGAGAAGATCTTCAAGTGTTCCGTTTTATCACTTTATTATCTAAATTTTTTAGGGATTTTAGTTGACTTACATGTAGCTTTCTGGCAAGTAAGATGGATGTGTGAAACTGTTAAGTCTAGAGTTGTCATGAGAAACTATGAAGATACTTAAGAGCTGAAATGATCATCTGTATTTTGGTACATGGTTTCCCTCTTGATACAAAAGCTTTGACTAGAACTAAACAAATGCTTTTTCTGTGCCTCGCAAAGCTATAGTCTTATTTTGTACACATGTGAAGTTACCGTGGAAGGTTGGAATCCTGAACTGTAAATGTAACTGAATTGTAAAATTCTGTGGAGTCCTTGCTTCCACATTCCATGTGATTTTGAATGTGGAAAATTTCATAGATGTCAAATTAATGTTTTTTTCCTTATTCTGCTCAAATAAAAGAGGAAGAAATGGTAACTCAGGAACATTATGCCAAAGTCCTCCTAAGGTACAGTAGTAGTCCTAAACGCCTTTTATTTTTTCCATTTGAAATCTTTGGCTGATGGAAGGATTAGAAGGTTATCTGTAAGCAAGGCTCTTGCTGGAGATGGTTGTACTTCATTTCTAGCTTGGCTTAAGGCTGTGCTTTAGTGTTTGATCTGACTTCAACATGCACAAAATAGTCCCATCTCTTAGATGGCTTCGACTGCCAGGGCGTACAGTTCTTTTTATGTCTGCAGCTGTTATTATCTGAATGATGGAAGAGTTTACAACTTGTGTATCGTGGAAAACTTGTTCCCCTTCCCTGTTGGTAGCTGTGAGAGACTGGGATGCTTCTGCTGACTTTCTTCAGCTTCAGTGCTGTGATGGCAACAAGAAGTCAACAAAGTAACCTGGCATCAGAAAAGGGAGCCAGGAAGGAAGTAAGGTAGAGGGTAACCAAGTGGTCTTTTTGTGTGATGGGAACCATTCAGATTGAGTGGTCTGAAAATGAGGCTTCAAAGTAAATAATTACAATAAAATTAAATGCTTAAATCTCCTCTCTTCCCTGAACTTGGCTGGCACTTCAGGATGCATTAGACGAGTATGAGGCAGTTGGTGAGCTAACTGAAATTTTAAGTTAATGCAGTTCTTATTATTAAGGTACCTTTCTCATGAAGAGGAAATGGAGAAAAGTACTCATTCCTTCCCTTCCATATTTGTAAAATACTAGTAACTTGTCTTCATGTTTAAAGTCTCCTCTGGTTTAAATGGTCAGGTCACTTTCTTGGTGCTTTACATTTGTTGTACTCAGTATCTCTTGAACCTGCAGGCAATCAGAACTCTTGAATGGAGTTCTCTGGAAAATGTTGATTTTAATGTTTGCAATGCCAGAGTTTAGCTGATGTTACTTTCATAAGAAGGGTATTTTCTTGTGAGTTTTAGTTCTGTGCAAATCTGTTTTACAAATACCATGATTTTTTTTTGAGGGAAAAGAGTAAGTGCAACAGCAAGCTTGCAAAAAGGTCTGGTTTAAAGAATGAAGCAATGCACCTTTGGTTTAAATAAAGAAAGCAGTGAGAATTTAAAGTTTCGTATCCTACCAATGTTTTAAATGCATTTTTTGAACAGTACTTTTTGGATGCTGTCTTGGTACCTTTTTAGAGATGGTGGTAGAAGCATATGTAAGTGGGCTAAGTTTCTAGATTTGGACTAAAATTGATGTGCAGATCAGTGGATCCAGCTGGAAAGTTTTTAATTAAGCATGCTAATTAAGTCATGTGGTGTACCCAAAAGCAGCACTTTATTACAGGGGAGAAGAACAGTTTTCTTGGAGGCGAATGAAGGAGAAATACTTCATTGAGCCACTCTTCTAACTCCTGCCAGTGGGAAGAAAATATGGTGTCTAAAGTCACTCAAAAAAAACTGAGTACAGAAGCAAAATTTATACTCTTATTTTGCTGCATCTTGCCTTTTTCTGTTTTTAAACAGCCTTTAATATGGGACAAATTCTTAACTTTTGGCAGTCCAGATGTCTCAGAAATAGTGTGCTGAGGAGAGCCCATACGCTGGAAGCCTGGACAAGGTTCTGCACAAGGATGCTGGTATGAGTGGGACAGGTGAGCAGTATAGCTGTCAGGGTGGTAAGTGATTGTGGTGGGTGTTCTGCAGCGGAGACAGGGAAATGAGCAGAGTTGAGCTGCAGCTCAGGATACATGTGGAGAACTAAGCACCCACCTGATTACATGGCCTTCACAAAAAGAGGAGTTCAGTCTGAAGCACAAGCTGCGATATCAGGGGAAAGGCAAATCGGGAAGTGAAACTGCTGATCTTTGTCTTAACTTGAGTAAAACACTCAGCTGTAAATGGTATTTTTTCTCTGTAAGTACTATGGGGGCAGAGTGAGCAAACATTAATTGCTGCTTTTACTTCTGTCAAATACACTGCCTGTGTAAAAATAACGGCACTGAAGTTACGAAAGGATGTATTTTCTGCTGAATTGTCTCTATTTTCTGTTCTCTCCACCCAGTGGAAATGTTTTTTTAGAATGTTTTTCCTCAAGAAAAACAATGCATCTTAAAGATTTGTCTTGGCTGAGTATATACCCAGGGCTATACATTATAGCATCCTTCAGTAAGAAGTTGCTGGAGTTGAGAACCTAAAGGTTATTTTTTACTTTTCCAGTTATTGTAAGATATATGAGAAGTAAAAGCTGGTAAGTTTTCATGATTTTGTAACACTAGCAACATAAACTCAAAAAACCAACCTCAGACGGGCTGAGGGAGACGTTGTGGTGTATATGGAGACATCCTTTGTTGTGGCTTGAAGAGAAAGCCTTGGTTGCTCTTGTTAAAGAACAATTGTGTGCCTTCATCCAGACCACTAAAGTGACTGAAATAAAGCTAAAGTGAATAAATAGAAACATTCTAATCTAGTTATTCATGAACATGTATGAAATGTTTCTTTGTGGCTAGTAGTAACTAGAGCAGCCATGTAGCTTTATCAGATGTTGAATTGTCTTGACTTGCATTGAGTTCAGGAATTTTCTATACCAGCAGACTTATTTTCCAGTTTCTTGTTTAGGATTTGAGACCTGTACAAAACAAGCATTTTGTCTGTAGGATAACATAAATTTTTCTCCTGAATTTTTTCCATTAGGAGAAAATAAATAAAACACGTTCTATCCTGTATTGAATTTTTCTGTTTGTTCAACTTTTCTGCCATTCTTGAAGAGGCATTAATATTTTTTGCCATTGCCTCGAACATAATAGGAATGCTCACAGAATCCCCTTCTCATTTTCAAGTCCATAACTACCAATGTTCTGCTTGTAATCCAGGTTAGGGACTGAATGAGTGTTATGCAAGGAACATGTATCACTTGAAGTTTAAGTTGCTTTCACTGTCACTGTCCCTGTTTGTGCAGCCTGGTTGGAACTTGGATTATTTGACATTTAGAGGGGAGCTGGAAGGAGTGTCTGACATGAGAGAATGTACTGACTGGTACTGCATGTTAAAATGCAGTGGACACCAGTTTGATTTGAAAGTATTACAGGGCATGCCTTACCTTGTGAATCTTAAGGTATTACAGTTAACTTTCTGTAGAATTCCTGAGATAAATGGGGTTATACTATTAGAACAGCTTTCTGTAAGCCATCAGTGTGCCTTGGACTTTTAAATTTAGTATTTAGAGTATTTATGGACAAATTCCCTGTATTGGGGAAAAATGCGGGAGAATACTTAAAAGTCATAATAAAGTTTTGATTTTCAGTTGGTTTTTGGAAAGTACATGTCAGGTTTTGTGCAGAATATCCTTATCAAAATTGTAAGCCTTATAAATGAAGGCAGTTAGATAAATTTACTTGAGTTCTGTTTTAAAGAAAATTTTACTTCATAATCCAATTTTTTCTTTAGTAGTTTTTTTTGGTGTGGTTTGTTTTGTTTTGTTTTTTTCTTTTTGTAAGTAATAAATTAAGTGTCTCTTCTTGCTTTTAGTGAAACAATATATTCTAGCTGTGGATAGAAGAGTTCTTTCTCTGATCTTCTTGACCTGTTTTCTCAAAGGATTTTGTGAAGGGGAGAAAAATTGAAACCAAAACTGGTTTTGGTCAGAATGCCTCACCTGTTTCCACTTACTGTTCTCGCATCCCTGACCTACTAACAGCAAAACCTTTTTTCTAGAAAGCTGCTTGCTTTTTGTTGTTGTTGTTTTTTGGTTTTTGGGTTTTTTTTTTTTGTCAAGGCATTAGCCAAAAATTTTGGACAAGTTAAGATTGTTAGTGTTCAATGTGGTTGATTATGAAAATCTGTTTTCTAATGCTTCTGCAGGTGAGGAGGTTCAGCATGATAAATGCCCAGACAAGAGCAGCAGAAATTAATTTTGGCAGGGTCTTAACTCTAATCAAGTAGTAAAACATCAGTACAGTTTGTGCTGTTTTCAAGCATAGGTAGCCTTGATGACCTTTTGTTTGGATCATGACTCACTAAACTTTTCTTTATTTCAAGTTCTGTTGGACTTGGACAAAAGTGCACGTGAGTGTCTGCTTATCATGTTTTTATTTTTAATGCAGTGTTGAGATGTGCCAGTTTGTGCTTTTATTAAGTATCTTTTCTTCTCTCTGTTGACTCTTCCTGCCATGGTTCTTTTATATTGAGCATTTTGGCTAAACTCATGGTTGTTGGCTTTGTTGTGGTTTTTCTTTCTTCAAGTGGCATTTCTTAAATGGATGAGCACAGCTTCAGAGGAATCATTACGAGGAATTTCTGTTGCTGTTACGTTCCTTTGGTAACGTGGAGCGTGTTGTCCTTGGATGGTTGAGCTCAGTTCCTCAGCCAGTCTGGTGACAATGTTGTTGTTGCTGGAACAGACACCTGCCTCTGATCCTACAGGATGCTGCCAGATATGTGGCACTGGGAAGCCCTACCATGAGCACACTGAGCTCTTGTTGTAAATCTGCCTGTCCCATGAAAATGACATGCTTTTTTGCTCCTATCAAGTAGTCCAGAGTTGTGTGCACTTTGTTGGTAGCAGATAAAAAGAAACTGGGATACATAAAAATGAAGCACCTGTTTAATAAGCTCTTTGAGGATGTTTCTGGTCTCTTGGTTATTGTGAAGCTTCAAGACTGCAGGCAGTGAAATTAATTGTATTTACAAAGTAATCACCTGGTCATTTGAAGTAGCTTGATCACTGCAGGGTTGAGAAGAAGTTTGCTCAACTCTTGGCAGAGCCCTTCGAAAACTTCTATGAAGCCTGGCAAGTTATGTCTTCTGGTTATGAGGTGTCAACCTCTTCCAGTGCTGTCACTTATGGTTTATAACTGGATGTAAACAGTCTTGAACTTCTAAACTATGACTTAAAGGCTTCTTGTTTGTTGTGGTTTTTCTTTTTTTTCCCCCCTTTTTTTGTGAAAACCAAAATGCTTAGCCTTTTTGATGTAGAACCATCTGGTTTAGTTCACCAAAGTACACCTGCAGGTGTAATTTGAGCTGCTGAGGCATTTAAGTTGCTGCATATATCTGAGGGTGATGTTCCACCTTGTAGTAAGGCCATAAAATAACCACAGTTACTATGAAGGTGAGAAATTTTGCATCTGAATTTTGTGTGTGGCCAACTGTGGCTCTCCTTGGTTTCCTCTGACTGCTAGTACATTTCCTGCTGGTGGCTCCAGAAAGAGGAATTGAGATAATTTTGCCTGCGTCTGTTCTTTAAAATGTGCATTCAACTTAAATGATCATCTACACTCTAGGAATGGAACTGTTTATTTTTGGCCTAATTTTGTAATGCTTTGTGTTTTATTTGCTGACAAACTGAACTCTCCATCTGATTTTTATGTAAGAAAATTGTAGCCAAAGAAATAAAAACTCTAATATTATTGGTTGATATTGAAAATGTAATATTTTAGATAAGCATTTTATTCTTTGAATAATTTCCAGTAAGAACTAGCTAGCTGATTGATCTTTGTCAGAAGCAGACAGAGCACATGGACTGTATGTCCCTCTGCTTCCAAATCTTGGCCTTCACGGTTCTTTGTGCGTTGAAACTCATTGTTTTGCCTCCATACTTCTCCCAGTATACACCCAAATAGGAGTTGTTGTTTTTGGCTGTGATTCAGGACTCAGAATTTACTGTTTTACTGAAAAAAAAGAACATGTTTCTACTCTGAATTCCTTGAAATATAATCTGGCTGCAGTCCATTGTTCTGAATATGAGGCTAAAAACTGTACTTAAATAAAAATGCCTGCCTTCAAAATTTCCTATTTTTCTCTCTTCCTAAAGGAAGTAGAATTAAATTGCTATAGCAAGCATTCTTCATTGTGGTACAGTATTACTAGAAAAAAACAGTGATTCTGAAAGTCAGTGATTATTTATAGGATAATAGATTTTTGTTTGATACATTGGTGTCTGAAGCGATGGCCACAATTACTGTGTTCTGAGGGTTGAAGGGTTTCATATCTTTCAGTGTCAACTCAGAAAGAATGCAAATATATTTGAATTTCCTAAGCTTTCTTAATCATGATACTGGGATCTCTGGCTGATGTGGAATATTAGGCTTTTTGAGTCATCTCAGAGGACTCAACTACTTTAATATTTACAGTGTATATCCACTTAAAAATCTCAGTACATGCAGTGTGCTTAGGGAAAGCCACTAATTTGTTGAGACAACACTAGATTATTCACACTGCAGAGTGTTTGAATCTTTGCTTTATATACTTAAATGTCTGAAATAAGAAATGTATTTTTGTTCGAACTTCAAAAGTATATTCAGTGTATTTGTCTTGTCTTTAGGAAGCTTTATTCCAGCGAGAAGCATGGTGAGTTTCCATTCCTTTGGAATATTGAAATAGTGGTGCGCTGAATTTTCTGCTATGGAAAGAGTTGTGAAGTATGTATTTATTACTTTTTAGGAGTTGTTTCTTGTTTTGTGGTAATAGCTCTAAAGATGTCACCTTTGGAGTTATCAGAATGTAAAACCATTTTCTTTGAGCTTCTGTATGGCAACTACATATCAAATCTAGTTGTTGATAAAATCTTGACTTCCATTCAAGTTCCTGCTTTGTCAGCTCTGTCTCATGATTCAGTTCCCTTTATGTGGAAGTCTGAGATCCAAAAAAGGTGAAATACACACTTTTTCTTCAAAGAGTTGTCCTATGACATGACGAGTCTTCAATGTAAAATTTTATTTAAATCTGTAGGATTGCTGTACTGTAGCTGCAAGCCTTTGCAGGGCACTTGAGTCAAATTGTTGCTCATTGCCATGGAGCTGGTGGAAATGGGCTCTCTTTTGGCAGAAGTTCATGTTGCTTCACTGTACGTACTTTGAAGTTGAAGAAGTTTATAAAAGTTGGAATCTGTATAGGCACCAAACACCTTATTCCTAAGTTGTTGAAATTCCTGTCTTCTGAAGAGGCTGTGGTCTCATGATTTTATTTTTTTCGTACAACTGCTTTACGTCAGCAGTGACAATGTTATTTCATTGAAGTCAAGCTTTGCTACGGGCAGAGGAAAAGTTGTTGAACTTGGAGATGTTTTGTCTAAACCAGCTGTTCCTGAATTTGGGTCACCAAATGGATTGATCGGTGGTTGGCAGGGTGCTGTGTGCTAGGGAGGCTCCAGTAAATATCTGTATGGTTACAGACTTTTTTACTTTGTGGTAATGATGGGAATTACTATCACAGTGTTCTGCCTGAGTTTGTGGTAAAATCGGTTTGTGGTATTGTGGTAGCTTTTTATGTCTTCTAGCTTGATTTGATGTTAGAGATGGGCAGTGTTGAAGTTGTCAGCTTCCCTGGCTGAGCATGCACATTTCTTTTGAGCAAGACACCAAGGTTTTCTGAGAGGCTGTGTTTTGTATGGTATTTCATCCTTTCATTCCATGTGGTGTACATTTTTATATTGGTTTTATAGAAATGGTATGACAAATCTGTGGGATGTGTATGGTGTGTCTTATCCTAAACTCAAGGTATACCGAAGTTGTTAAAATGATAGTTTTTAGAATTAAAAAGATTGGGTGATATTCCCTTTTTTACTGCTTTAGTTGATTTAAAACTGCAACATGTTAGGTAAAATGGCATTTTTATTTAAAAACAGGTGTTGGTTCCTCTTTTGGTTCATATTTTTTTTCCCTCCGTCTGTTCACGTGTGAATCTGTAAACCAGAAGATGCAATTTTGCTATCTTTTGGGATGTTGAGGTTCCAAGCCACTTGTTACTACAGTTCATGTTCTGCAGCCAGCAGTCCTGTGCATCATCTTCAGCTGATGGAAGAACCATGTCGGTGGAGAAAACTACATCTATTATTTTGCTCAGATCCTTAATGATGTGGTATGCCATGTATAGCAAGTTCTTTTGGTAGCAGTCTTAGATATGATATAGGTTGATGTCTGAATTAACAGAGACTGTGATTTGAAGAAGTGGTGAGGAGTTATTTAATAATGTATTTATGGAATGAGTAGTTGTTCTGATCTGTTTAGACAATGTTCTACTCAACTATTAGGTTGTATCTTTTAGCTGTGATTAGAAAGCCAACCTTTTCCTTGTTGTGGAGATAAAGCAGTTGCATTGACCTTGGCTGATCAGGTCAAGGTATATTTAAAGGTGAGTTGTGTATACATAAATTGAAGTGGGAATATGTGTGTGTAATGTATCTTACTTTAATCTTACTTAATTTTCCTCAGCCCTGTGTAGATAAGACCTTGGGATGTTTTTTGTACTATGATTTACAAGTTCAGGCAGCTGGTTATGTTGTTAATACACACCAGGAAGCAAATACTGCATAGGTACCTCACAAGGTATTGTGAGGCTGAATTCAGACATTCAGAGTAAATTATGCAATGTATACAGAGGTCTTCAAGTCACGAAGTTGGACAAAATGAGTGGGGTAAATCAAACTATTGGGCCTAATGAAATAAGACATCAGTGTTCAGTGCATGTTTTTACTAGAAGTTGAAGCAAAGAATCAAAGGTATTACCAGGTGTTCTCATAACCTAATTTTTCCCCATAAACACTGACATATTTTTTCCTTTTTTTTTTTTTTTTCCCCTCTCTTTCTCTTTTTACTTCTGTCTTCAAATTACCACTGGAGGTGAGGACAGGGCACTTTGACATTAATGAACTGACATTCAGCTATAACCAAGTAAAGTACTGTAGCTGCCTTGAATTGACCCTAACTGGTGACGTTGTTATGTGTGAGTGAGCTCATAGGCACCACCACGCACTTCTAAGAATGTGCCACTGTGGAGTCATTCATAGTTCAGAGTCCTCTCTGTTGAATTTCACATCCTCCTACAAAATGTTTACAGGCAGAAGCAGCAGGGTAAGCAGACAGAAATAGAAAACCAAATTGTCAGTTCTGTAGATCTTGAACGCTTGGAAACATGTTGGCTTAGCTTTTGTGTGCTTACAGCAGCAGTCTGTTCTAACAGTGTAAAGGTTAGGAAATTAATTGTTCTGCTTGCTGTCCTCCTGAGTAGGAGAAATTGACTTTTAAAATTTTTTTTAAATTTTTTTGGCTAAAGATTCCCTTGTCTCACTTAGAGCTATTTCTTATTTAGTGATGTTCAGCTAGAGCATGTGTGAATGCTAATTTCCCAGGCTGTGTGTAGGTTGGTTCCTGCCTGTCTCTGAAGTATTTTTCCCAGAAAACCTTGAGCACTTGTGGGTTGGTGGCTTTGCTGTTGAAATCTGTTAGGTGGCAGTAGCATTAAGAAAATGCAAGTTAGTCCTCAGCAGTTTGGAATTCTCCATAGGGTGTAGAATTGAGGTAGATTGGTCAAGTATCTCTCTAATGTAGATGAGTCTGCTTTAAGTCTGTTCTGCTTTGTTAAAAAAAATTAAAAGCCAAAGATTTCTACAACACTTTGGAGATTATGGTTTGGAAATAAGCTCTCATGTTAGATTTATTGATTTATTAGGTTATTTATTTATAACCTCACATGGTTTTGTAATATTTTTATCTGTCGCTACTTTCATTATGGCCTGTCATACTTAGAGGTAGGCAGCAATTGGTGGCAGAGGTGTCCACTGGTATAAAAACCCACATCTGGCTTGCAGTTACAATTCAGTTTGCAGTCTGAATGTCTACTTCATTCACAAACCGGTGCAAACATGGAGTGACCATACTGCCAAAGACATCGCTCTCACTATTACCAAATTCTTTAGGGTGTATTTTCAAGATATGAAAACATGCAACATGAAACAGGACAGGTAAAGAAATTTAAATCAAATGTTGGTGGAAACAGCCCTGCAATCCTTTAAGCAAAGGTTCAGAAGTTTGTGGGCAGAAGTTTTGTATGGAATAGATTTCTGAGCAGTTGTATTGGGTTTGTGTGGATATGTTTTGGTAGCAGGGAGGCTGCAGGGGTGGCTTCAGTGAGAACCTGCCAGAAGCTTCTCCCATGTCCAATAGAGCCAATGCCAGCTGGCTCCAAAACAGACCAGCTGCTGGCCAAGGCCATTGGTGACGGTGATAGCAGCTTTGTGATGACATTTTTAAGAAGGGGAAAAATACCTATGCAGTAGAAATGGTAGAGTGGAGTGAGAATATGTGAGAATCAGCCCTGCAGACCACAATCAGTGCAGAAGGAGGGGGAGGAGGTGCTCCAGGTGCCGGAGCAGAGATTGGCCTGAAGCTGGTGATGAGGACCATGGTGAGGCAGACTGCGCCCATCAAAGTCAATGGGAGAGCAGAGATCCACTTGCAGCCTATGGAGGAGTCCATGCTGGAATGGGTGTATGGCCAAAGAAGGCTGTGGCCCTGTGGGAATCCTGCATTGAAGGAGGTTCTTGGAAGGACCTTTGGAGAGGGGAGCCTATGCTGGAGCAGGTTTGCTGGCAGGACTTGTGACCCCGGGGGGCACTCACAGTGGAGCGGTTTGTGAAGAACTGCAGCCTGTGGGCAGTAGTGGCATTGAAGAAGGTCATGGAGGACTGTTTCCAGTGAGAGGGACACCATGCTGGAGCAGGGGAAGTGTGTGAGGCCTTCTTCCCTGAGGAGGAAGGAACAGGCAGAGGTGACAGGTGATGAACCAGCTGCAGCCACCATTTCCTGTCTCCCTGCACTGCTGTAGGGAAGGAGGTAGAGAATATCGGGACTAAAGTTAAACCTGTAAAGAAGAGAGAGTAGGGAGAAAGTGTTCATGAGATTCATTTTTATTTCTCATTATCTTACTCTGGTTTGATTGGTAGTAAATTAAACTAATTTTTCACCAAACTGAGTTTATTGTATCTGTGACAGTAATGAGGGAGTAATCTCTCCCTGTCCTTATCTCAACTTGTCAGTTTTTAGTTATATTTTTTCTTTTCCATGTCCAGCTGAGGAAGGGGAGTGACAGAGCAGCTTTTGTAGGCACCTGGTATCCAGCTGGAGTCAACTCACCACAGCATTGGAACTAGTGATGCCCCTTTTATAAGGATTTGCCCAGTCTTACTTATTTATGTGCTGTAATTTGGTGACTTTGGTTTCATCCTCTCACAGGCAGAGTAGGCATGGACCTTGACTTGTCTGGAGCAGAGGATGTTTTTGCTGGTGCCTGGTATGTGTATGCTGATCAATCCCTGCTGCCAACCAGGATGAAAGAGCTGGGGGAGTATTCCTGGTTTGCTGACTGACAGAAGATCCAAAATGTCTTTGAGATTTCTGCTCTATCAGACTAGGCTGATAATGACCAGTGAGGTCCAGGTGTTTTTTGTGGTGGGGAGGAAAAACAGATGGGCAAACTAGTGACCAAATAAGCTTAATTAGCTCAGGAAACCAGTTTAAGAGCAGTGGAGTAACCAAGATTCTGAATCTACAGAAAAAAACCAGAGTAGAATACAAAACACAGAAAAGTAGAGATGAACTTTGCTTATAATTTGTCCCTTAAGGCAAAAGTTTAATTTTTTCATCCAACATATCAATTTGCAAGTCATATTTTAATCCCTATCATTACACTGAGTGCCTTGCAAGCATTTCCTAATGAATCTATAATGGAGCGTTGCCTCCTAAAGGAACTGTCAGCCAGAAAGACCGGCTCACTGTGTGAGGCTTTCAGTTCAGTCCTGAGGTCCTTCTCAGTTTTTACTTTTGCTCTCTTTATCCCAGCTTTTTGTCTTGCTTTAAGTCACTAGGCAGTTTTTCATTAATAGTGGAGAGACAAAAGTTGATTCATAGTACTTCCGTATGGCAGCGCCTGTTGTGAGGTGAACTCTAAACAAGTGCTTGGTTCCAGAGGTTCTCAAAGCTTTGGTTCTTGTCATCCTGACAGGGAAGAAAATAATGAAAACAGGGTGAAGAGCATCAGCAATATTTTACAGGTGAAGAAAACGTGGAAGCTGGGAGGTCTGGGTTGATTTGCCACTTCCTGCTGCTGCTGTCCTGGGACCCTGAGAAAACTGTGTGCCTGGCTGCCAACCTGCTAGCTCTGAGTTTTTAAGAAGTGGTACCTATGCTGTAGAAAGCTCTGGTGTAGTCAGTGTGCCAGTATAGAGAAACTTTATCTCACATGCAATTTCTTATTCCACGTGGAACTGGCTACACCAATGTAAAAATGCCTTTATAATGCCTTTATAACCTTACAATTTTATCCATGGTAGGGTTCTTACTACTATCTGATGCAGGCAAATAGTGTTTTGTCCAGTGCCTCAACTCAAACAAGTGATTAATGGCCTTTTCTTATATTATCAGATATTCTGAGGCCAGTTACAGTTTATGAAGCCCTTGTGTATTACAGTGATAGTTGACCTGCAAGGGCTGGTCATGGGTCCGTACCCTCGGGTCCCTGAGTGAAATGCTAAATTTCAGTGGCTGTGTGTGTTCATTCAGAGCCACAGGAAAAGAAAGTAAATAAAGAGAGTGAAACTATCTCAGGGCATGATGGAAAGCTGTAGCACACTATTCTATAGTAAGTTCAATCACATAATTTTTACATGGTGGGTTGTTTACATGTCCATTTCTGAAGGAGAGAGTCACATTCCACCTGAGACTCTTCCTTCATAAGACTTTGGGAAGGAATTGTAACATAGATTGTGTTTTATGCTTAGGACCCAGTTTCTGTGGTAATGTGTGGAGGGAATAAGTCTCCTGTACCAAGACAGGAGGATGCTGCCAGAATATAATCCTTTCTGGGGCCATGCTCCAGTTCTTCCCCTTGAGGTCAGAGGTACAGATTGCAATGTGCATAGCTGTGTAGGACTTCTCTGTACAGCCAAGGGAATGTTACCAAGGACCACTTAAGATTTGTACAAATCTGCTTTTTCCAAAGGTCATAATGTAGCTGGAAAGTAGTCCATAAAAAGTATGTGATAATAATTATTTTTCTTTTTAGTTAAGTACTGAGGCACTGTAATCCAGTATGCATTGTTCTATACATGTTTGAAGTAATTTAGGTAGGAAGAGGTAGGGCAGCTTCATCTCAGTACTTCTGGAAGGTAGTGACTAAACATCCTCTTCCTTTCCTTGCTCCTGAATCCCTGCTGAGTACAGTTACTTCATATTCTATGTCTGTGGTCTCCTCCCCTCTTCTCCACATTTGTTAGTTTTAATCTGTTTATGGGAGAGAAGAAATCTTTTGAGTGTACTTCTGAGAAGTCTGGGTGATTTCCTTTCAAGCTAGAGGTCTTCCCTACTCAGATTTGCCAGTATAACTCAATCTGAACTGAATCAACAATCTCAACTTGAAGCCTGACTGCTTAGTCCCTTTAATCTGTTCTGTGTTTTCAGTCTTGCCAAGCATGGTAGTTTTCCCTTTGTCTTCCTTGTCAAAATAACCATTTCTTACCAGTTGATTGAAAGTAATTTCATTACTGTATTTTAAAACTGTAATAAGGGATGTGGCATTTTATTTTTCTCCTTTTTCTTTTGTAAGCATATTCTCATTTTCCTTTTTGGCATATTTGCTCTCTTAGTTTTCCTTCATTGTTCTCTATCTGCCTTCCACAAAACATGTTCCTTTTTCTCTCCAGGTATCACTACTTCTGTGGCTACTGAGCTTTCCTTTGTTGACTTGGCATCTCGCACATCAGCTTCTGTTGTTACTAATGAAGTTTCCTTTTTTGTTTCTCTTTGTGAAGTGCGTGGGATGCCATTCTTTCAGTGCAGTCTGTTGTGTGATACATTGGCTGTAACTCTTGTTTTTGTCACTACTTGTTTACCACTTCAAGTAAAGATTGTGAGAAATGGTGTCTATCCTGACTTGAGGATGAGTCATACTCACACATAATAGAAGGCTAGTTTTTCATCATTTGAACAAATGAATTTTGGTCACAGTATCTCTAACAAAACACCTGATGTGAAACTTCAGATAAAGTCAGTTTTGACGAGCCAGCTGCCACTGGAATCAGTGAATTATAATAAGTTACAACAACAAAATAATTAACTACTTCTCTATCAGCACCTTGCTCATGAGACAGGAGAGAGCCAGCAGACTGTTCTTCTAAGCCTTTTCTATTTTTCTGAGAAGTGGTGACCAAATAAGTAGATGCCCTCAAGAGGGCATTGAAATTACAAGCCTCTGTTGTAATGGTTTTTCTACTCACAGTGCACACCTCTGGTGTATTTTAGGCCTAGATATTACTTTTCATAGAGAACTACTCAGGTCAGAGCCTATTTGAGTTTACCCCTGAAAGTCTTCTAAATCAATGACATAATGTAACAGATTCTGAGCCACGTTCCCTGTTTTCTGTTCAGTGATTGTTCAGGAACAACACATAGTTCAACAACACATTGTTCAAAAACAACACTTGTATGGTAGGTCAAAAATGCCCTTATTTGTTTTTGAACCCTTTGAAGTAAATGACACATATTTATATTTGCAGAATTTTTTCATGCTATCAAAATGGACTTCCACTAGTGGTCATATTCCTACTCCTCCTTATATGGTCTCCCTGGAGATCAAATGATCACACAGCGAGCTGGCTGAACTTGCTTATTCATCAGAAAATTAATTCTGAGAGTAAACAGTTTTCTTCCGGGGTAGTGAGTTGAATTGGCTTGTCTTTGTAGCTGTGATGACAAGGGATGGGACAGACTGTATGGCTGAAGGGAGAGGGAGGGCAGAAGGGCGTGTCCCTTCTGATGACAGCAAAGTATTAAGTATTAGGTCACCTTAGCAGCCTTGTGTAACCACACCCGTAACAGCATAGTTAAAGACTAAAGGCACTTGCATGTTTGTCCTGGAGGGCTGGCAGACATCCTTCCTTGAGTAGCAGTTTCCTTCCTTAGATGGAAACCTGCAGTCAGATTCTCAGAGACAGGTCTGTGTGCAGATCACTTGCCTCATATGATGGTGACAGTAGGTTAAAACTGCTTAGACCTGGGCTTTATCATGGCAGGGGCTGGAAAACACTACTGAAACAGTTTTTTATGTTGCATTCATACTGATAGTTGAAAAAAACAGAGACAGCTAAGACTGGGGTTTTTTTGCTAATCAATGTCTGTAGTTATGACTTGAAACAGCAAGGCTTCAGCTTCATTCAGTTAATAACACTTTCGTCTTAATGTTTTTCAATGTGTTCTTACCACCTCTCTCGCCTCAACCAACAAACAAATGAGGGTGAAGTGCTTGTTTCAGGTACCAGTGAAGATTACACTTGGATTACAAATTATGTCAACTATAAGGAAAGGGGGGGGGTGGAAGATGGATGCACTTGCCAAAGAAATCCTGGCAGTACCTACAGATCTCTATTGGCATTACCATTGCTTTTTAAGATAATGGAATAGGTCAACAGGCTTCAGACAAGCCCCGCTATGTGGTGAGCTGTACTTGGCAGCTGGTTACTTGTACCTGGAGTTTTTCGTGGAAGAGTAGCTGTTCTGGTGCACCAATTGACTTGCTGAGTGTAGAAACTTCTGGTCAGGTTTTATATTTAGGGATTGTCTTAAACACAGACGTGATGCCTAGTCAGATACTGCTGTCTGTATATGACCTAATTAAAATATGTGGTTCATATTTTGTGTGTACTAGTCATATTTTGTGACTAGTTTAAAGGTGGAATTAACAGCATTTGAAAGTCTGATAGACTTTTGGTGCAGCAATATGACGTTAATTTTTTTATAATTGCAGATAATTCTTAGGAGTGATTTTTATGAAGGAAATTATTTTGGTGTTTAAGGGCATTCAGATTTTGAGCTTTTTGCTTTGCAAGGTGGAAATCAAGCCTAACAGAGACCAGCTGAAAGTTGGCATTTAAAATAATTCTATGCACATGAGGCATTCACCTCACGTGCTGAAACTTGTAGTTAAAGGGAAGAATTGAAAAGCTCTTGCTTAAAGCTTACATTTTTCCGCCTGTGCTAGTGGTGGTGTAGCATTTCTTGTAACTACACTCAGCTTGGAAAAATCAGTCAAAAGAAGCTGATTTCTGAAATTAAGCAAGCAGTTCTAAAAATTATGCACAATCAGTTCTGCTGTTTGCCATCACCGAAGTAATCAGCTTCTCTCTTCCAGATTGGCATTTGGAGATGTGGTAATCCAATTAGAAGTGCGAAGCTGTCTTAGTTTAGATGCGTTCACAGAAGTTAAGTGTTGTCTGTAAGCAGTAGCGTTTGTTCTATGCAAGGAGCTGGAGAGTGGGGAGGTAGTGCAGGGTAGTGCTCTTTCTTACTTCATGCTTCATTCTCCTGATATTAAGTGTGTATAATTCATGTTCGTGTGTTTTATATGTTGTTTGTATGGTGTTGAATGCTGTGGTAAGTGGAAGGCGTATCTGCAGTTTTCATATGACAGTGTATGACAGTATTTTCTGAAAATTTGTCTGTATTATAAAGACATTTTTAATAGCTGTGTGAATTACAGGATGAAATGAAAACTGTGTAGTGGAGGGGTACTTTTAAGAAATAGTTCCAGAATTTGGTATCCCTTTTGGGAGAATATAATGTGTTTTGCTGTACAAGAAATAGAAATGTTTCAAGTTGCTTTGTTTCTGATGTACAGAAATACAGTTTACTCAGTGCTTTCTGGTCCATCCTTTAAAAAGCATCTATGCCGAAGGCATTGAAAATGACGCTCAAAAGCTGCTATAATTGCTCCCATAAACTTGGATTAGGAGCTTTCAACTTCCCTATGAGTTCTGGAAACTTTACAAGCACTTGCTCAACTTTTGAAAGAAAAATATGTTGCAAAAAGAGGTGTTCTCTTGAGGCATATACACCTGCAAGTACCAAAGTGGTGCAGCGGGTGATGTACCTGGAGATATCACCAGATGGAGAGGACACCAATCTTACCAGTGTGAATGAGTTGTTGGCTGCCAGCTAGTTTGCCTTCAAGGGTTGGAAGCACCTTTTAAAAGGTAGCCAGAGGTTAAAATTGACTTGGATTTTAATGTAATGGCAGTCTAATAATTGGCTTTGTGAAAGCAGTTTCCACCTTGCTAGCTGGTGGCCTTCTGTCTGGTCCTGGCATCAGACTGGTTGCTGCAGGTATGGTCTGTTACCTCTGGCTTGTGTGTTTCAGGAGTGCCAGAGCTGGTGAGGGGACAGCAATTTTGTGTGCCTCTTGGTCTGTAGTTCTTTACAGTTCGGGAACTGATTTTTTGCACCCTGGCCTTTAGGTGGGATGAGTTTAAATTCTGGGAAATTTTAAAGCCTAAAATGAATAATTATTGTCCCCATGCCACAGGATATTTGTGATTGCTCAATGATTTTGCAGTGAAGCAGGGTAGATGTTCAGTAACTCTGCTGGGAAGAGGATCATGCTGTTTGCACACCTGTGTGCAGAAGTTTGGGAGTATGAGTTGTGATGGGCTCTTTCCCAGGTGCAAGATAAACACTCTGTAGACCAGCATTTGATTGTGGTTTTATGTGGACAGTGGTGATTCCTACACAGCTTTGAATTTGCCTTTAATCACAGGGAGGCTGTATAGCTCCAAAGAAGGCTGAAACAAGGTCAGTGACTGTCAGTCACCTCTTGAGATGGATTGGAGTATGTGGCTGGGTATGAGGAGAGAATACGCTTTCCCATTTGAGGGAGTTGAAAGGAGCAAACTAGAGGCTGGCACTGTAATTCTGAGTCACAGATACGGAAGAAGCAGGACAGGAGAAGAGCTGAAAGGAGCAAATTAGATCTGAAGAGCAGTTGGAGTAAATGGAGAAAGGATATGGGAATACAAATTAGGGAAGAGATCTAATGAAACTGGATAGAATAAGGTTTAGGCGGACATAACTAGTCTTGAACATTATGCAAGTTTGAAACATTCATTTTAGTTTAAGTTCAGTAAGCCCACCAGATTTGTGAAGCAAATGTAGTGCAGTTTATAGGAGTTTGAACCTGTGCTTGCCCTCTGAGTAAATCTAGATGTGCTGAGCTCTAGTTGGCCATGTTTTGCAGTGAAACAATCCGAAACTGCCTGTTATGGCTACTGTTGTAATTGCCAACTGTTTACAAACAGAATTGCGACACTCTGCAGGCTTGAGGTGGGACAAGGAAGTTTTTGTCTTTAAGCCTCTTTGTATTCCCCAGGGTTCTTTCTTAATTATGAGATGTGGGTTGCTTTTAAGGGGAGCTGAGTTTATGGTGTGATCGAGTAACTTCAGACTCTATAAAAAGGAATGCTGCCTATTCCAGGTAGTAGTAATAAACACAGGGCTTTGTAGCCTTTTTAACTTCAAGGGATTTTAACACTTTTTTTCTTATCTCTGTTAGTTAATTGACAGAATCTCAGTGTTTGTGTTAATTCCTGGGCTTCTTTGCTACTATGTGTTGTCTCTACCCATTACAATTATAAGTAATTCTTGGTGTTTTCCTTTCTGTTTTTGTTGCTGTGATTTGTGTTTGGAAAAGCCCCCAAATTACCACTTAAAATATTTCTCCAAACAGTATGGTAAACTTAACTGAATAGAGGATTCTATAGATATGCTGTACAACTTAAACAACCATGGCAAGCCTTCCCAGTTCCTCCAGTTGAATATGTGATGGTAAAAATAGTGCAGAAGTTGATCATTGTGCTGATTTCTGTTCATTGGAAGAAGACTGTTGGTCTTGTCATAGAACAAAACTACTGTTTCATTTGGACTTGCAGTATTTTTGATACACTTACCTCACTTTATTTGAAAAAGAACATGATTTCAGTGTTGGAATTAATCACAAAAGTTAACCCTGTTAAACTGTTAAAGGGTATGTGGTCAGGCATAAGTAACACCAGAAAAATAAAATGAGCTGAAGTCACGCAAGCAGAAGATGTAGGTGGCCTCTGGTAACAGGTTCAGTGACTTTCGTGCTGTGATATCATAAACACTATGTTCAGGAAACTGCTTACATTTGAAGAATAAAAATGTGCAGTGTGTGTAGTAAAGCATTAACAAGTCAGCATTTAGTGTTAGTATATGGAAAATCCTGAGTTATATACTTAGAAAGGCTAGGATATATTGCAAAACTCCATAATCTTAACATTGTTCTCAACACCCATCAATCAAAACACTGAGGTTTTTAATGTCCGTGAATCAGAAGAGCTCCGTAACTTGTGGAGTAAACAAAAATTCATAATTTCTTCAAGGAGCTTTTATTGTGATCAGTGCTAAGGATTTAAATTGCGTGCATGTAATGATTACAAATCGCCTTTTGAGCAATATATTCTCTCCATCATGCCTTTGTAACATGACAGTTCCATCCATATCCTTACAAAGGAGTTGGGAAGGTTGCATCCTTCTCCATAGGACTGTTAACATGGCTGAACTTCTTTTTATGCTTGGACTTGAAATACTCTTTCAGAAAGTTATAAATCTAATTTTTACAGCAGTGTTGGGGCAAAACAAATGAAATTGATACCCGTTAGTGAGTAATTTGGTAGATTTTAGTGTAGGAGTTTTATCCAGGAGTTTTATAGGTCAGGTTGACTTTTTCATACTTTGGTTTGGTGTTTATTTATTTTCCAAGCCAAGGTGAGCAAAGACATTAGAATGGATGCTAAACGTGGTTTTGTGAAGTGTGATATTTGAGAATTGTGGACTTCCAAGGTACCCTAGTTTAAAAATATGGACAGAAACTGACTTATTTAAAAAAACCCACTTTTTCTAATTTAGTTCTTTAGTAAAACACAACTTGCTGCTTTTATACCTGCTTGTTGTTAAATGTGTGGATGTGTTGTTAACTGCTTAAAATGGCAATTGAAGCATTTAAGTGGGGATGAAACCCTTGGTCTTTAGTACCTTTGTAGTGTTTGGGGTATTCACAAGTGCTGTTATTCCAAAGCAGGTGGTGATTCTTTGTGGTTATAGAGCTTCAGGCTGAGTTCTCTGTGTTGCCACTTGCATGGGTAATTTCTTTCCTAGAATCTAAAGACACATAAAAGCCCCAAATTATTTTCATACAGTTTCTCTGTTGTTTCATGGGTGCTTGTTCCTCACAGCCTGCAAATGGAGTGAGAGACAGCATGGCCTTGTAGAAGATTCTGCTGGTCGATGGTTTGGTCTCCACAGCTTCCCAAGGCCCTGGAAGGTGTCACTGAAACCCATGTCCAGCAGGGCTCAGGGTGCTGACCCGAGGCAAGAATTGCACTGGATCTCTTGGTCCTACAAGTGCAGCTGTTTTCGCATCCAGCATGGCTGATCAGAGCAGGTACTCATTCAAGGTCTGTCTGTGTTGCCAGTTCTCAGCTCAGTCCAGTGACTGACCACTGGGTATGAATTTTATTCTATGCCAGCTCTTGTCTCAGGGGAAAAAGAGGTTGTGTCCTCCAGACCTGTCTTCTATGTTATCCAACCCAGCATCGTGTGGTATTGAAAGCTGTTTCAGACCATCTTGTAAAGAACAAGGTAAAAGTAATATTAAGGTGTACTGGCCATGTACTGCTGCCCTGAAACTCAGTCCAGAGGAGGAGGCAGCTCTGCCCAGCTGCACAGGACACGGTAAATGAGGTTTGGGTCAGAAGAGTGGGCTGTAGATCTGTTCAGAAGCAGAAATGATGATGAGAGCCTCACTGTCACCCTGCTCAGTGGCACTCATTTCCAAGGCAGAGGGGAATACCAGTGAGGCTGCTTTGTTTGTTAGTCCTTGAAACCAACCACGTGCAGGTGCTTGATGTGGCCTTGTCTCTTTTGAAGAAACTTCTGTAGCTGAGATAGTGGCCAGTGACTCAGTGTTTTAAGCTTGTTATTTCTGTTTCTCCTAATTTAAGATTTAACTGGAGAGGATGGACATTCATGAAGAATCAGATAGCCTTTTAAAGGTGTGTTTTACTCTGGGTAGAATTCCCTTGAGATGACATCAAGGAGCAATAACGATGGTTGGTCACACAGTTGGGAGCAGGCAGCCCACTTCTAACCTGGGCTGCCTTTGTTGAAGGTCTCAGAGATGGAGCCTGTGGCACAGAGGTGTGTAGCTGTTTTGGAACCAAGCTTTTCTTGACTCTTAAGTATCCAGAGTAATATGTAATTGAAATAACTTTGAAATAAGCTTTGTATCTTTGTAATTGAAATAAGCTTTTATCTTCCTTCTCATTCTTCTCTATCCTGAAAACCAGGCTTGCCATCACACCTACTTTAGAATCTGTACTTTTCTGAGGCCTGTCTCCTTGTAAGAATACAATGAAAATTAGATCATGAAATTGTATTTTAATAAGTTTTCCTGGTATATTAAGCCCATTTGAAATATTTCATTTTAACATTTTCTTTTCCAGTTTTGATTTAGAAGGTAAGAAGTACCATACTCAGTCAGGTATTTGGTGTTTGTATGGCCAAATATGCAGTCTTCAGCTGTGACAGTCGCGTTGCTGTTTAGGGAGTCCAAGTGAGCATGGCCATTCTGTGACTCACTATCCTCCCACTTTTCTAGGATCCAGTCATCAGACTGGGAACATCAGAGGCTGCATCCTTGTCTGCTCACAATCCTGAGATAACAGATTTCCAATGTTCTTTACTAGCTGTGTTGATTTTACTTACTGCCACCAAGTATTCACTGCCATTCAAGTAGCTTTGAATATGTTACGCCCTCCTACCCCCATCATCTTGCATTCATATTGAAGAGCCACAGCCTCTTCAGTCTTTTCTTCCAAGGCACCTGCTCTATCTTTAATCCTTTAATTGACCATTTCTATACCTTTTTAAATTTTGCTTTTCCCTGCTCATATGCTATTCTTGTCTCCACATCTTGGTTCTTAAGACTGCAGTGCACTAAATTTTTGCATAGCAGCACAATTACTTCCTACCTTGTTCTGAGTTCTTCCAGAATTGGTTATGTCCAATATCTAGATGACATTTTAGTTAGTGCATGTTGCACAGTGAGCCTGTAATTTCAGGATTGTCAGTCATGACTTCAGGATCACTTCTTTGAATTGTAAACTCCAGCTATAAATTCAGTATGGAAGCCTAATATATTGTTCCCCCCCCGATTTATTTTCGTAGATCTGTTTGCATTGTGCATTGAAGCTCATCTACCACACATTACTTACTCAGTTTAGTGAGGGCCTTCCAGAGTTCACAGTTACTGCCATTGCAGCTGGCTGACCTGAAAAAGCTTAGTTTTATCGGCAGACTTGGAGGATTTCACTGTGCACTTCTATCTAGGTCAGTGAAGATGTTGAGTAAAATGATTCCTAGCAATGCTGCCAGGTCAGTTCCACTACTGACTCTTCCCTGTAGTGGAAAGTTGACTATTAAGTCTCACCCTGGCTTCCTAGTCTTTAGCCAGCTTTTTGCCTATAGTTGGATCTTTCCTCTACAGCCTTGACTTTTTGCCATAGACTGTTAAAGGAGCAGTCTGAAGTTTTTGGAAGTCCAAGTATGTGTTTTCCTTGGTTTTCTTTTACCTGTTTGCTTGGAGTGCTAGCTGGGTTTCTCTTAGCCAAAGGCATACTCAGCTTCTTTCAGCAGGTTGTTTGCTGTGCTCTTAATATTTGCAATCTTGCCATGGATGGAGATTGCATTTACCCATCTCTACCCCTAGAGACTCTCACTGGAGAATTTTTTTGAAGAGCCAGTTGTTGAAGAACTTGAGAAACTTGAAAGTAATGAGAAGTTTCCTCTTCTGACTCAGTGTGCCCAGAAGCATAGGTTTGGATAATATTAAGTGAAAACTCAGTTATAATTAGAGCAGTGTTGCAGATTTTTAACTACACTGTGTTACAGGGCACATTAGATCCAAACTGGACAGATGGCTTCATGTAAATATGTATGTGACTTACAGTTCTAGTACATTAATTCTGGTAAAATAAAAAAAAAAAATTGACAATTGCTGAGCCGTTCCTTGCACTTGTGTTACAGGTCTTTTCTGATAGTGACAAGAGTTATCTGTGCTAAGACTAACAAACCCCTTACCTCTTGCCACCTTTTTTTTTTTTTTTTTTTTTTTTTTTTTACAGGTATACATTAGTTTTCCTAGTGGAGAAGGTTGTCTGACCCTGACCCGTTCAATCCCCCATGCTATTTTTTTTTTTCCCCAGCTGTGCTGTGAAACCTACAAATGTATTTTTTAAATTAAAAAACAAAGGTTGCTTTCCTTTTATTCTTTGGTATTTATAGCATAGTCACACAAACATTGTCATCAGGACAGTTTAGTGTGTGATGGATTATGATAGAGGGGTGAGCTGTCACAGTGTATGGGAGACTTTTTGATCTGATTTTTACCTACCAGACAAAAGCAACATGCAGCTACAATATCAACCAGTAAGTTCGTATGTAAAACCCATCAAGTTAGGAGTGCTAATCCTGTTCTGCATAAAAAGTTGCTTTGCAGTTGTGGCTGCTGTGATGATTGTGATGTTATTTTCATGAAGTTCACTGCTACCCTTTTCTGGTACAGTGTCATTGTTTAAGTGCAAATATGTAATATGCAGTAAATGTTGACTAGTGGCCGTAGGGTATGGTAATAGAATATTGAACTCTGTAGCATTGCTTTGATCTAGAAAGACTTGTGTTGGTGACAGTGAATCATTATTGAATCTTGATAGGAAATATGAAAGACAGCAAATTGCTTTTCTGCTTGAATTAACCTTTATGTTGCATTCAGATTGTTCTCGTTGATGCCAAAGCTGAAATAATAGAATGTGAAAGACCACACACGTGTAAAACTGCAATACATTGTACCAGCGTGTGATTACCTGCTTGCAAGGGATGTTCTAGTGCCAAAGCTCAGCCATCATTTTGGAGATGGGAATGATGGCTGTGAAACCCTGGAGCTCAACCCCAGGAAGCTTACAGGTGTCAGGTATATTCACTGTCTTTTGGAAGCTTACAGGTGTCAGTATATTCACTAATTTTTGTCATAATGGAAAAATCCTGTTAAATATTTTGTTTCTCATAAGTGGACCAACTTAAGGTGATTTTTTGAAAGATGGATTATCTGTGTTGTGTTGATCATGGCCACAGATTGTAACACAGATGTGTTTTGTAGACAATGTTGCATTGGTCTGTCCTGTGTGGATTCTGTGGGGACTTCTGTATCTGATGGGGTAAATGGTAGGAGGATGGATTGTGAAATTTAAAGGAGTAATTTAGAACTATTAAAAACCAGTGTGTATCGAATCTGCTGTGTTGAAAACCACTGCAGTGATATTCTCAGGATGTTTTTCTAATTGTGCGGAAATCTGTGAATGCTTTTCTTGTTTGTTCTGGTGACTGATTTTTTTTTTTACCTAGTGATGTTTCTTACATCATGAGCATGAAGAACTCAGATACTTTATGATTTTGTTCACAGTTTTCAAAGCCTGTGTTTGGGGAATGTGTTCCTATCTTAGCTGTAGATATTTCTGTTTTAATATATCAAGGAAATAAAGAACTTCTTGGTTTCAAGAAATGGCTCTATAGTTAATTTGATAGAGCTTTCTTGCCTAAGCCACATTGTGCTTCCAAGCCTTAAAGGTCATAGGTCTTGTAATTACCAAGGGCATTTTCTCCTCTGGATACAATTTCTAATTCTGTATTAGAATGCCCTTGCTTTCTGCTCTTGAGGTCTCATTTTGTGTCTAGATTCTTTAGTGATGAAGAGACCTTCTGAAGTACTTGGAATTGTGGAGGAAGCCAATTTTTATTCATCCTATACAAGTATGATACCTCATGTCCATTTATTTATCTGATCCCAGTTTTCTGAGGAATAATTCTGCTGCCCTGGCAAATGAGATAAGAGTAAAGATAGGTGAAGATCTGTCATTGGGATAGATGGCAATCAACTGTTAAACTAAAAACCCCATCTTTGAGTAATGTCAGTATTGCCATAATATTTGGTGTTGGAAATGGCCTGAATTTGGGTTTGAATATGTCCCACCCATCTACTTTTGATGAATGCACACATTGACCACCTCTCATCAAGAGCAATGCATATAAATATCAGAAGGTTTTTCTTTCTTGCTTTATTTGTTATGCAGGCAGCAGGCCCTACATGCAGCAGTTTGTATCTGCCTTGTTAGCTGTTAGAATCTTTGGATGTGACAAATTAGAAGGAGCAGTATTTGGATTAAGAAGTAGATTGTATTTGACAAATTAGAAGGAGCAGTATTTGGATTAGAAAGTAGATTGTATTTTCAGGTCATCTTACAGAGAAAATAAGTATTTTGCAAACATTATCACCAATTACAAAATTGCGTACCAGCTCAATTAGATGCTTCAAGGATGGTACTGGTGAAAGAGCTGGCTCTTTTAATTGCACACTGAATTGTAGGGCTGTTTGATTTTATCATGGATCCAAAGTGAAGTATTAGATGTTTTCTTATATGCAAGTGTAAAGAAAAACAGAATCCCAGGTTCATTTCTTGGCAGATAAAGGACAATTACTGATTTGATTTTTACAAAACCACATTTTTTCAGGAGAATGTTTCTGCTAGAAGAAAAAAAGTGTACTTTGTCATAACTTTATCTAAGCTGAAACATGAGCAATTTTTTCTGTTTTTTGTTGGGTTTTGACATAGTTTTTAAGATGATGAGTCTCATCTTGCCTTTGCCAAAATCTTTTTCCCCTAAGTTAGATTTATGCATTCATTATCTCTCCTACAGTGCCAGGCTGTAATGTCTTAATGAACTTTCATTGTGGGTTTGTGGTTGAGTGGCTGCTACTGTGGAAAATAATTTCTATTCAAGACTTCCTGTCTCAGCCAAAATGCAAGCATTCAAGCATATTCTATATGCTCCTTTTCAAGAATTACTTTCTTCTCAACTCTTACGGCTACTTGATCTTTATTTTATGTTCTTGTGACCCTCTCCTATTCCCAAATTCACGCTAAGTGTTTTTTGTCTTAGTTTATTTAGTCTATTTAAAGGCACCAGTTTAGATGGTATTGTTTCTGTCCCATTGGAAGGTGAAAGATGAATTTATGAGCAAGATGAAGACTAATCCCATGTAATAAAAAATGTCTGGATGCTGGGTAATATGCCTTAACCGTCCTGGTCTTTGAACAGAATTATCACTACTTGCTACTGTAGATGTTCAGATAAAATTTCAGCTTTCTACCGGATAGTCTTGACACTGATATTCTTTAGAGATGTCCCTTCTTATGCCTGTGTAGAAATGTTTGGTTGGCTTACTGTGTGTATTATCTTCAGATCCTGGGCTGGGTTTGCAAACTCAGGAAGAAAAATCCAGAGATGCTGCCTCTGGCTTAGGAAGTTCCCAAGCCACCTAGAGCTGAGGTCTGGGAGAGTGCTGGGGTAGCTATCCCTGCAAGTTTGTCCTGTTTCATACTCTTCCTTAAATACTATTTGCTGCTGTAAGACAAGAGTAAATAGAGTAGATAAAGCCATGCTTTCTCTGTTTTGTGCTTTCTTTATCTTGATCAATATCATATTTTGGTATCTTCTTTTTTTTTTTTTTTTTAATATGAGCCCTTATAATATAGGAATTGTGTTCTTCAAATTGCTTTGTTGGTTACTGTCTTCTGAGGCAGGTAATGAAACCTTTGCAAGAACATTAGATTGATCCTCTGTGTTTACTCTCTCCTCTGAGATGAATGTCTGTTATTGTGTTGAAAGTAGCCTCCTTACCTGGACCAAGATAAAGCATTGCCATTATTCTCCAGCTGTAACCTCAGTAGAAAAATGTCAGGCTCCATTGTTTCCTTCTAGAAATGGAAATCTTTTGCATGCACTCAGTCCTGGCTTCATAATACCTGGTTTATCTTGCCTGAGATTCCTAGGATGAGGGTGTATGCAGGAAGAGAAGGAAAAAGCTAGCTGTGTTGAGACCTGTTTTGTCTTCCCTCCAAGACAGTCAAGCTTGTAATTAAGAAAACTTGCTGCATTGCTAGCGAAAAAAGCCTTCAAAACCTACGTAGATTTGGGACAGCAGCCCTTGCAAAACAGTCCCTTCTGGATAGGTATACGACTTCTGCAGATATATGGATGGATAGATAGATAACATAAATGTTTGTTGCCTTAAAAACTGTACTTGTGTTTTTAGGCTTTTTACTTAGTATAACTTATTTTCTGCTTTGTGATGTCTTCAAGAGTGATACTGCTTTTGTCCAGTATGGAAAGCGACTATTTGGGAAAGGTCTGATTTTTTTTTTTACTTATTTTTCCTCTTACTGCCATAATTGAGAGGAATTTTTGCTTTAAAAAGTGTTGCTCTCTTCTCCCTGTTTCCAGATACCTGTCTCTGTCTTAGGATTTCAAGCCTCAGTAGTCTTCCTTAACAAACAATTACAGGAACAGTTCAAAAATTTCAGCTGTATGTGTATTTTTCCCTGAGAGCCTCTATCTGCTCATATGCTGGCAGAAGGGAATTGAATCCCCAGATGCCTGGGCTTGTTCTTGAGAGAAGTATTACTTTTGTTCATGTTTTTCCTTCTGGAGAAAACTTACTCCCATTTTAGAGGATTTATTTCACTAAAATCTGTATATTGCAATAAAATATTTGGAGACATCTTCTGTAGTTTGAATTATATTATTGTCCTTTCACTGGAGAAAAAATTCATATTGAAATAGGTGTATTGTTTCTGAGAGAGGAAGAATAAACTTAGTAGGTTTAAGAAACCATAGGGGAAAATTAGACTTTCTATTGTCTAAAACATGCATTTTAAGGCAATATAGTCACTCTCCAGAATAGAAGTCTGTGCTGGTGTAATACAACTTGGTTGTTGAGGTTTTTTTAACCATAGTAGAAATATTTTTCAGTGGTTTGACAGTATGAGCTTGTGTTTTGCTTTGAGAAGGCAGGGTTTCTGGTGCCCAGGTACTTTCACTTTGCTTCACCCAAGCCCAGAGCTTGGCGGATTCAGCCTGCCCTTGGCACAGGCTGTCATGGCAATGAATTACTCAGGCTGCTTCCATCTCCTTGCTCTGCCAGCCCTAATGCTCATGTGGCTTTGGGCAGGCAGTTCTGTTCCTCTGAAAGCAGTTGGGATGCAGCTCATCTTCAGAGAGCGGCCTTTTGATACCTGGTACCAGGGCAGTGCGGTTTCAGGGCGTGGGGAGAGACGGGAGGGCCAGGATTGCCCCTCTTCCACAGGCTGCAGCTCCGCCGTGCCATTGGCTGTGGGTTTGTGTTATGCTTAGCGTGGCTTTCCTGGCGGTACGGGCAGTAAGGAACAGGCTTGTTCCCAGTCCTTCCTTTCCTCAGATCGAGCAACTGCCTGTCCTCAGGATGAGTCAGTTCAGCTTGCTGATTTGAGGCTTGCTTTATTTTGGAGATGGATTAGTTTCTCAGATCAGTAGGCTAAACTGACTCATCTTCAGGCTACAAGATTGCCAGATTTGCTATGGCAGGAACATAAAAGTGGGAAGTAAGACCATCTTTTTTTGGCAGTGGCCCCCACTTTGATCAGATTACGTACAATGTGAAAATGAGCTGTAGTTTCTCTTGTTACCTTAAATAGCTTTAGAGATGTCCAACACTTAGTTCTCTTGCTCTTCTATTTTTATTACTTAAATAAATAAATAAATTTCAAGAGCAGGACTTGCCAGTGGTGAGTAACTTATGCATCTGGCTTCTACAATGCTGCCTCATCTGTAATAATAGCTCCTTCACCAAGATAGCTACTCCTGCCATGGAGAATATCTGCATTGCACTGATGGCATGCCTACAGTTTCTTAATGTTAACTGAGATAACGTTCTCCTTGAATTCAAAACCATCTTTAACTTAATGGACTTGTTCCATTCCTGTGCTGTTCCGTGGCACAATCTGAAGCAGTAATTTGGGATGGATGTGGAGGCTGTGGAGTCTCTTCAAGATGGTCTGTGCTCTGCAGCATGATTTGAACAGTGTAGCACAACTTGATTTTGCTCTCTGGAGAAGCAGTTGCAATAGCCTCTTTCAGTCTTAGAATGGTGTTTAACCTCAGCTCACGGTCATCTTAGGGATTCAGATTGGCTACTACTAATTTTTGACTTTTTTATTTTCTGTACTTCCTATCCAAGGTGGGTGTTGGTTCTGAGCAGCTGGCAGTTCTCTTACTCCTCCTCCACTCTTAAAAGATTGTCACCAAATTCATTTTCATAACTAGCTTCATCTGTCTTTCTCCTTGGGATTTGGTTGCTGTCTCAGATTCCAATGAATCTGTTTCTCACTGATTTTGATCTGTCTCGTTCCCTATCTTGGACTCTGATGCTGTCCAAGATGCTGTTTCTTGGTCGTAGAGAGAATAGCATGACAAATATGTGCTGTATTTTTGTGATGTGTTCAGTGAAGCTGAAGAGTAAGAAAACGTGTCAGGTCCTAACTGGATGACATAATTATGGAATACTTGACAGAAAGGAGAAATTGCAAAGGAAAGGAGAGTCCTCTGATATTCCAGAGAGCAGAAAAATGTGTTAGAATCCATGACTCTCAAAAGGGGAGAGCTTCGTCCTTTGCTCTGCCAGGAAAACTTTGCAGATTTCAGTGGGTGTTGCTGCTCATTGCACCTGGGTTTCCAAGTCCACCTATGATATCCATTAATACAGAAATTGCTCTTCATTTTTTAGACAAAAAATTCAAGGTTTGAGGGTGCACCTTTGTGATAAGGATTGGCTTCACAGCATGGCAGAGGGCACCTGCCAAGAAGACTCCAGCAGATGAGGAACTGCTTGCTTTGTGCCCTGCTTCTTTTTCCACAGTCTGGCAAGGCTTCCAGAGGCCACAGAGAACTACCCAGAGGCTCTGCTGGCCTGGGCTGCCTGCAGAAGTGGTGACAGCAAGTGTTTCACACCCCTGGAGGACTCACTTGTGGGTTCTCTCAGTTCAGTGTTAATATGCTTACAGTCGTGCTCCAAATTCTCTCCTGGATTCTCTGCTCTTGCTTCTGCTTCTCCGCACTTTTCGATGCTAGCATTTTGGGGGGTTGGGACATTTTGGATTTTTTTCACCTGTGTTTTTGCTGTTCCTTACATTTGCTTTATTTTCTTCTTTCTTTAGCCTATTTCCTTTTTGGTTCCTTCCTCCCAGCGGGGGCAGGAGCTGTCTCTTATTCCTGGTGCTGTGCCTAGCGCGGTGGGGTCCTAGTCACACTTCATACTTAAGCACTGCTGTAATTAACACAACTGAAAGACCTTTTTTTTAAACCTCCAGTAGGAGAATAGAGACTCCCTCTAAGATGTATTAAGATGTTCTTAATTTGTTCAAGTGTGTGCTAGAGAGGGTCTCGGCAACTTGCAGCTGCTGCAGGTGGCTTTCTGTGAGTTCTGCTTAATGTACATTCTTACTTCTTAATGGTATGTTCTTATTTGAAGCCTCTTGGTAGATGCAAAGACAGAATGAAAAGAAAAAAACAGTGATGGTGTCTGTTCTCGGGGTCAGAGATGTGCTTGTCTCGGTGACGTGTACATTTAACTGGATTAAAAATCTCAAGTGCAGTTAGGGAGGTCTGCAGCAAGTAGACAGCCTCCCTACTTAAGCAGTTTGCAAGAAACTACTTCAGTGAGAGGTTTGTAGGTCATACCAGATATTTTGATGGGAAGCTTGTAGACCACCTGGGAATTCCCCAGATGAGCTGTTTATTATTTGGCATTGTTTGAGGGGTGGGAGTTCTGCAGTCTCTGACAGTGGTCTTAAAGTAGGTGTGTCAGTAGGTGACTAACAATGGATTCATCCCTCAGCCCTGCTAGAAGACACGGATAGACTCGTTCAGGGTCAGCTGTTGAATGGCACTAACAAGTGGATAAACACGATATGTTTGTAACTCGGGGTTCTGCGTGTCAGGGCTCACTTACAGGGCTTTATAAGTTACTCTGTGTCAGCTGAACTGCCGTAGCTGTCTTTGGCAATATTTGCTAAATCATGTTCCCTGATGATGTAAAACGAAAGAGTAACTAAAGGAAACTTCAAATAAGAAATCCTAGTACTGTATGGGCTGAATTTCTCAGCTAGCAATTAACTCAGAGCTAAAAAGCAAAAGAGAATACTACTGAGGCCACAGTCTTATGCTAAAATGATGTCATACTATTTCTGTTCATTCCCTATCTCTGTCCTTGTCTCTTGTGCTGTGTATAACCTGTAAGCTTTTTGGGGCTGAAATGACCTGATCTAATATCATAAAACCAAAATCTATTATGATCACTTAGGTACTTGATTCCTAATCTGTGGAATCACCTTATCTAAATTTAAATTTGATTTATATAGCTAAATAGCTTTTGTGGGGTGGGTTCTTCTGCATGTGGGTGGAGAGAGAGGAGAACAGAAAGAGTGCCTACTAAAAATAACTTGTTAACAAGCATGAGACTGCTTATGAAACCCTACTGGCAGCCAGTGTTTAGATTACCTTAATTGTATGTTTCTGTGTTTTTTTCCAAAGCAGAAATATAAGGTTAAGCATTCTTGTGGATATTTTGTTTAGTCCCAGAAAAAAAAATTTCTTTTTATGGTACTCCCTAAGGTAATTGTGCAGAATTTTTTCCCCACCTGAGTGTTAACTGCTGCTCTCTTTAGGAATGTATGGTTTTGGTCTATGTTTGCCAAAACTGAGAGAGTACTTGAAGCAGGCTCTGTGTTAATGAGATGGGTAACACAGACCTTGAATGTGCCTCAGAAAGGTGTGGGCACCACCTTGCACATTGGTAGGAGGGACAGCTTATAGCAAAATGAATTTTTTAGGCACTCTGAGTAAACATCCCTTCTGGATTCAGCCTTTTGGTTTATAAATCAGTGGGTGTTACCTTGCTGGGATTTCATGGTGGCCGATGTAAGCAGCTGCTGGTTGGAATCCCATCTGCCGCAGTTGGATCCAGGGAGGTCATCTGATGGCTAGTGTGATAGGCATCTGGGCTAAATCAACAGGGCTCTTCCCATCCTTTTTCCTCTTGTGTTTTTTGTTTTGTTTTTTAAACTGTTCAGAGTCAAGTTTATGCTGGAGTAGAGAAGCACAACTGCGTGGCCAATACCGTGATGTGCTCGCTTTGACTTCCGTGGTTAAGATATAAAAACCTGTAGAAAGTCAATGCCTTAGAACTTCATGTGACCTTTCAGTGGACATTTTAACAAGTTTATCATGTGAATGTTCTGGAACCTGCTCACTACCCTGCTTTGTTTGCAATCTTAAGTGTTAAGCTTTCAAAGGGAGTGAATTGAATGCCCCCTCCAAAAGTCTATGATTACTTCTGAAGAAAGTCTTTTAAAGCCCCAGTGGCATTTTGAATGTCTGAACTGGGATGCAGTAAATCCAGATGCTGTTCCATCTACTAAATTTTAGTCTTTCTTTTTTTTCAACACATATATAATAGGGGGTAAATGTCCCTGCATCTTGATGTAATTTTATGTGTTTATTACATCAAATATAGGCACATGAGTTATCCCATTACTTGTCACAGTCTGCTGGAAAAGTCTGCTGTTTCTTTTTCTGTTTTTAGTGACATAGAGACCTCAAAAATAGGTAGTTGAGCTACACAGTTTCATTTTTATAAAAATGTTATATCACCTTTCTAAACTGTTTACTTTTTATTTTTTAGTGATAGGATAGTTTATTTCACTAGACAGAAGTCAGTCACTGGTATTCTGTTTACTTTTTGATCAATTTTTCAGTTCTTTCCTGCATAAACTTAACACTTAGTGCTTTGAATTGGCCATTTTAGAAGCTGTTGAGCAAAATGTAGAGCTACCGTTTTTTGAAGTTACAGGTTTGGCCTTCTGCAAGGTAAATTTTTTTGGAAAAAAGAATATTTTTTCAAATGACATGTAAAAAGCATTGTTACTTGCTACAAGTGGAATGAACGTTTTGCTTTTACTTCCTTCCTGTGTGTCCAGCTAAAGGTGATGGCAGCTTTGATTTCTGGGTGTTTTAGAAGCCTTTTCCCTTGGTAATCTTTGACTTGGCAGTTGTTGCTGAAATTTTTTCTGATTATTTGTCTTGGGATTGAGCTGAAGTGAATTGACATAATTAACTGTGCCTATCATTTGATCATTAGCAATAAAGCCAAAGAATGACCTGTCAGTCTTCACATTTCCATTATTTATCACTTTATTGTGTTTTTGTTTAAATTGAATACAGATTTTGGCTTTTGACTGTTGTGGAAAGCGGCATATTTAGTATTGAGTTGTGACACCATTGCATTAGTGCTAAGTTGAAAGAAATTATTTCTTTGGGTATTGAGCTTTTGTGGCCTTCTTAAGACCCTAAGAGTTAATCACGTTAATCCTGTGCGTACTTTATTTCAAGCCTAGCAGTTGCAGTTCAGGAGTATTTTTTGTTTAAAAAAATATTCCAGTCTAAAATAAAAATCTGTGTTGCAAAAATAACCCTATCTTTCAGAGTTTTTAGTAAGGAAATGATTTTTTTCTAAATTTTGTCCACCTACAGTTCTGTCCCAAACTCTTGCAATTTCTGTTTCTAGTCGTTATTTGCAATATGTCCTCCACCTGCAGATCAGAGCTCTCTGAATTGTCTGTTCCCTCTTCCTTTTAGAGATAATCCTCCAGCTTTCTCTTTGACTTAAATTGTTTGCGCTCTTAAGTCTCACTCAAAGTAATGTATTTTTGCTGACCTTATGATGTCTGAGGCTTCTTTCTGAATCTCTAGTGTTTTGAATCATCTCTGCTGAATTTCAGCTATCAGGATTGAGCATGCTATTCCAGTAGCTGTTCAATGAGTGTGAAATAGCAAAGAGATTTTTTTTTTTGGCTGTCTGATGCACTTCTGCTTACACATCTAAGGATTGCTTTAGGTCTCAGTAACAATGTGTGCTTCTCTCTGTGCTGGGATATCCTGCAAGTCAGAGTTGATGGCTGCACTCTTTGGATGACTTTATTTGACTTGGCTGCATGGCCTATGATCTTGGGTTCTGGATCCCTCTGCCTAATTTGCTCCTGGGTTACTAAGGAAGGTCGGCTGCTTTTTCATGGATCTCTACCCTGTGCATAACTCTAAATCTTGCGTCTTAGTACCTCATGACTTTTCTTTCTGGTTGTTCATAAAAGCAGTGAGTTTGAGGGCAAAAATTAATGCTGGTGGCACCTCCTATTGTATTTTATGTTGTAATTATAGGCTAGTGTATTATAATTTGATTAATAATAATTTTTATTTCTGTATATGTGTTTCTTCATTAATTTGTGGTGTGAGGGCAAGTTAGAAACCCTACAGAAGTTACAGTGCTCATGCATCACTGTTTTTATCTTTTTTTTGTTCTAAATGAACCTGTAGTCTCTAACAATATGGAATCCAACAGCTGGGTCTCTATGAAGGACCTTACTACTTCTTTATTCGTTATTAAAGTAACTGATATGGTACTTATGCCAAAATTGTTGTTAAAATAACAGGATTGTATGAATCATCCCATCCATCTTAGAAGTTCTCTGAGTGTTCTGATTCCTTTCAGAAATGACTTCTTAGTTAGCTCTTCCAAAATCCTTGGGTACAAATCACGAGATTCTTCTGATCTTAAGTAATGTCTAATGGCCACTCTTTTATTGCAGTGTTCAGTTACAGTCAGGAAGTCAAGTGACATTTTCAGTGCTAAAACAAGTGTGTGGGTATATATATATATTCAGTGAATGCATCTGCCTTTTCTGGGTGATGACTGGCAAACTTACAGGTTTTTGTTCACTGCTTGACCTGAGCTATTTTTGGAATTCCAAGGACTCCTTTTGTTGGGAGTAAATTGAAAAACCAAATGACACTGTGTTTTGTAAGACTCCTTTCTTTGATTCCCTGAGTTTTTCTCATTTGGTCTATGAATGTTCATTTCAAAAAAGCTGGAAAGGGACTTTTTACGAGGGCATATAGTGATAGGGCAAGGGGGAATGGATTCAAATGGAAAACTTGAGATTATACACAGAAATTCTTTACTGTGAGTGTGGTGAGACACTAGAACAGGTTGCCCAGAGAAGCTGTGGATGCCCCGTCCCTGAAAGTGTTCAAGGCCAGCCTGGATGGGACTTAGAATAGCCTGGTCAAGTGGAGATTCTCTGCTGATGCTTGCAGGGCTTGGAACTGGATGAGCTTTAAGGTTTCTTCAAACCATTCTATGATTCTGTATGGTTCTAGGTTTATCTCTTCTCCTACTAGGTAACATTCATGCAGTTCACTGATGAGGAAAGAAAGTTGTCTAGTAAAACAGTTCATAAATACCATTTTAATACTTTCTCCCCTGTACTGACTCATAGTAATTAGCTCTTCATGAAACTAACTTTTTAAAAAGTGTAGTAGGAAAAATTAATTAGAGAAAGAAAATTAGTAGTGATTTCTGCTGCTGACTCTGTGTTTCCTCAAGCATACATTGGCCATGTTAAAGGCTTTCAGAGCAGCTGCTGACCTCCTCCTTTCTTCGCATGCCATGAACAATTATCTGAGAAGTCAGGTGTTTTATTCCATAGCCTTATGTGATGATGAGTGCCAGATTCTAGCAGATAGCTCAAAAAGGTTTTCTCTTAAAACATTTTTTTCACAAAGGAGTCAGATCTTTTGACCATCCAGTTACCACAACTGAGAAGAGCTACTGCAGTTCTGGATGAACTTCCATCCCCCTCTGGTTGCTCATTTCTTTCTAGGTAGTTGTGTCAGCTACTGGTTGTAACCTGATCCCATTGGCAGGGGCTGGATAGAGCCATGTCAGATTTCTGTGGAAGTGACTCCTGACTGTATTGAGCATTGAGCAAATTAAGATGAAGCAGTGCAGCTAAACCTTATGAAAGGGAGAAATAGTCAAGTGACTTAATATTGAGCCATGTCTTAGTAGGGAGGTGACACTGCGATTTGAAACCAATCAGTGAAGATATTTAAGTGAACACAGTTATGAGACCTCAGATATTGTACAGAGTGAGTTGTAGGTCTGTAAAGTTTTCTTTTAGGGCTTAAAAACAACCTAATATCTAATGGAAAAAGCCTGTGAGCATGCTGGTGAGGAGGAATGCAGCAGCTGGAGGAGGGAAGCGAGAGGAAACAGGTCAAGTCAAAAGAGAGGAAAAGGTGGAGTTTGTAGACAGTGCAAAGGATCAAGGTTGCATTTGAAGTAGAAGTAAAGCTGCTGTAATCATTGTACTAATACATTGTTTCTTCACTTCAACTGTAAAACACATTGAAAAGGAGGAAGAGGGCACACACATATAGAGTTGAAAGTTAAAAAAGCACTCTTAGATCTTCACATTAAAGTGTGGTTTTACTGCTCAGTCAGTAAACAGCTGAAGGGATGTAGGGCAGACGTAATTTTGGACTTTCTCCAGGCCCATTCAGTAGAAGGTGTGTGTGTGGGTGATCAATAGCAAAGGATGCCTTTCATGGTCCCTGAGGACTGAAGTGAATTTTATTGAATGACACCTCATTTGGCCAAAAGTATCCATGCAGCTCACTTACAGGTGGTCACCTTTGAGCTTAGTAGTAGGAATCCGCAGCTGGTGGGGTGTATATGTGACAAAATGCTTGCCCAGTAGCAGGATTCCTGCTCTCACCTGGGTAAAAACAAAAACATATGCCACCATGTTTTGGGGATTTTTTGGTTTGTTTGTTGTTTTTGGTTTTTTTTTTTTGAGATGCAAAAAAAGGGTTGTACCTTGCACTGATGGTCTGTGGTCTTCTAAGTGGAGTGTGCTCATTTCTTCCCACAAGTTGATGAGTATTCTCTGCTTTCAACAGTGCTTTCACTGATTTTGTGCTTGTGATTTGTCCCATGTGGTCATCGTGTGCTAAAGGCAGAAAGTGAGCTAGATCAATCAGACCACTTGGCAATTGAAATGTCTAATTTTTTTTTTCAGTTTCACATCAGAATTTTGGAAAAAGCTCTTTATCAAAAAAACCCAAACCCAAATACAACATCATGGGTGTTAAACATCAGTACTGTGTGAGGAAATGCTTTAAGGGTTTCCATGAAACATACCAAGTGCAAGTACAAGTGTATTATAATGCGATAACTATTTATCCCTTTTATTTCTACCCTGGATGTTATGAAGGTGGTTGCCATAGATGATGATTTTATAGTCACATGAATTTGCTTTTTGGCAAGGTCGTATTGCTGTTGGCCCTAGAAAGCAGAAGCTTCTGGACATGTGCTAGTGATGCTTTTCATGTGAGCTCTGCTATAAGAACTGTTTAGTATTTTGCTATTTAGTCCTTTCTTCCATCTTTAGTTTTTCCATTTAATGTCCTAGTTCTGTTGTAGACCTTACAGAAAAGGCATCAAGGATATTCACTGTTTGGCAGTGCCTGCCTGTCCACTGGGGTCACAGAGTGTGACAGTCCTAAACAAAATAAGAGGTGAAGGGAATGAGATGAGAACAGTCTAGGCTTCTCTTTAACACTTGCTGTGTTGTAATGCTTCTTGGTGTTCACTGTTAGGATTCTCTTTGGAGGTACTGAAGATTGCTGGGCAGGGCTGTTTCCTCTTTGCTGTTTTCCGTCACGCTGAGGCAAAACCCAGCATTTCTGAAAGCTGTTTAGTGAACTCCTTTATGTGCTGTTTGGCTGGCAAGTCAGCACTTGCTGTCCGGACAGTTAAAACTGGGATAATCAATCTGAACTGTGTATGATCTTCTGAGCAGTACCTTCATCAGTGTAGTGGCAAGGAGCAGCAAAACAGGCTTGGGGCCTCTGGATGCTGCTGCCATACAAACACATTATTTGTGTACTTTTACAGTGAGATCTTTTATTCTTGGAGATCAAAGCCGTCAAGGGTGTAAGGTGAATTTTACCCTACAGTACCTCAGGTTCAACAATACGGAAATAGAATATAACTGAAACTCTAACAGGCTTAACTTTTAAAAGATTGGGGTCCTTATGGTGTGTTTTGTGGATGGTTGGCAAAAACTGTTGTTTCCTGAAAGCAGGAAGCTGGGAGAAAGCTCTATGAGGCTTAATGCTCTTGTAAATTCTGGTCAAGAAACAAAGTAATTCTTGGTGTAGTGTTTAAAATGTCAGTGCATACACTTCTAAGCACTGATGATTTCAGCAAGTTTAGTTAGGAGCTGTTTTCCTGTGGACTTAAAGGAAAGTGTCTAAAGCTGACTGATTTTGCATTTGAACTCTGGAAAAGTTGGCTGGGTGACTGCAGCTTGTGTGCTGCACATTGGAGTGAAATACTTGAAGTGGCCTGAAATTCAGGGTTTGCTTTTGTGGTCAAGGAGGCCCCTGAGAGAGTTGCAGCTCTGCACAAAGTCCTTAGAGCAGATCTCTTGATATCAAGTACTTCAAATCTCAACCAGTGTTGCCTGGGGCAATTATTTTTATCTCTAAGAATTCATTAGTCTTGATTTTTGGAAAAATGGAGAACAAAACTCATTAACAACAATCTCAATGCTCTGGTCCAGCGAACCCTGCCAAAAAGAGAAAAAAGATACCCCTCAAAATTGAGCAGGTAGGGGATCTGCTCAAACCTTTTATTTGACGAGGATTGCTGTAGTAAAGCAGATGTAACTTACTTGTATTTTTTGTGAGCTAGAACGCTAATCATAGAATAGTTTGGCAAATAAAATGCATTGCTGCTATTAGAGTTACACTTTCAGCTTGTTCATAAAAAAAATAAGGATTTCTTTGTGTTGTGGCTTCCTTCCTTTTATTTCTTACAGTTATCAAAGAGGAGAATGAATTTTCCATGCAACTAGTATACTTCTCTCTCTCCCTGTAAGAAGACGCTTATCTGTCTAGTGTTCCTTTCTACCCCTTGCACGTTTTCTCTCCAAATCTATAAATCTGCATCTCAGCTTCTCGTGACTATTGTGGGGAAGGGCTATACCAACTCTGTATTGCTTGGCAAGTAATTGGCACCTTTAGCACTAATGAACTTTATTTATATTTGATTGGTTAATTTGTTTCATGGAGTAGTTGTAATCATAAAAGGAAACAATTTGTAAGAACCTAAGAGGCAATTTAGGAGATGAATAGTAGTTAATGTGGATTTTTCAGGAGGAAATCGTGTTAAGCTACCTGCTTTTCTTCTGAATCTTATAGGTGCAGAAGAAGTGTAGTAGTAGATGTGGGTATCTTGTCTCTAAAGTTTTCAAACTAATTTTCTCATGAGAAATCTAGGAGAACAATGGACTATGGGAAATTCCATGAAAGACATACAAAATGATCTGATTATTTTGTTTGAGCATAACAGGAGGTCCAAGAAAAAAAAAAAAAAAGAGATATTTTGTGGGTTTTTGCAGGGCTTTTAGGCAGTCTCACAGGATTTACCAGTTCTCACCAATTTCGTAGGTAAATTTCATGTAGCATTGGGAAATTAATCTCTGGATAGTGACTGTGCTTGAAGGATGTGACAAGCTGGCAAGAGAGTTCAGTAACCTTGGATGCAGTTCAGTCAGGACGAATGCAGAATATTAGGCTTTGATAAGAGCAGTCAGGTGTGTAAGTGGAGAGTGGATGAGGATTGGACAGGCAGCAGCTCCACTGAGGAGAGTTCGGCACACAAGCTGATCATGAGGTTGCAGCATTGCACAAGCTGCAAACATTGTGCTGGGCTGTACAAACAAGTGTGTTGTAAGTCAGACACAAGTCACCAGCATGCTGGGCAGAGCTGAGATAAGCTTCCTTTGCAGAACCTGGTTTTAGGTGCTGTACCTGAGTAGTTTTTAGCAGTGAGGGGAGAGGTTCCCCAAAGAGAAATAAGTTTTCCATCACAATAATATTATTTGCAACAGCTCTCATATTTGAAGCAGGCAGTGGGGGGAAAGAGAGTGAGCTGTGCCATTTTTTTTTCCATGACCTTTTGGAGCAGAACAAGGAGCATTTTCCCTAAACTGCACTAAAGCTATTGATCAAGCTGTCTGTTGGAAAGATTTTTCTAGATGCATGAGAAGTGAAGAGAATTCCTGGAGAAAGTTGTGGAGAGAAGGTTTGTTAATAAGCAGGTGTGATGAGCAATTCTTGAGAACAGTTTCTGAAGAATTGCGGTGACTACTATGGAATGGCAGGTTCTGGTTTTTCTTGCAGCCCTGTTTGGTTCTGTAACCCAAGCCTGAAGGGCTCTTTATTGCAACTGAGTGGCAAGAAATGCCCAGATTGTGCTTGTAAAATGCCCAAAGCTTTGCTCCTATTATGAACAAAATCAGACTTTGAACACGGTGAAGCGCTGTTGGTAGTAACAGCGGGGCTAAGGGGAGGTAACAGTGGCTTGGGTCTTTTGATGGAAAGTGGCAGAGAGCCCCACAGCTGCTGCATCTGTGCCAAAGCACATTCACCTGTGCAGCTTCCACTGTGCTCTTGCATCCTGAGCACTGTGTTCTGGTTCATGTTGAGATACCAGCTAAGTGCCTGCCATTGGCGTCCTTCTCCCCCTTCTTCCCCTGCCCCAGCAGGTGCCTCCCTTCTTTGCAAGGAAGTCCAGACATGGAAGAAGGGAGGAACAGGGTTGTGCCATCTGATGCAGCCTAGGTTTCGCTTCAGGTGCACACAGCCAGGTTTGACAAAGTTTATGCTTCCTAGTGCTGCAAGCTGAAGCTTTACATGTGGGTGGATTTGTAACAAACTTAAAGTGCTCCTGGTTTTTGTTGCCGGATAAATGCCTGTAAAGATCAGAGTGCTGATCTGAGCTCATACTAGCAGTTTGGTTTCTTCAGTTATAGGAAAAATATGGGAAAATGCTTTATTTTGGTAATGCAAACAACAGTGTGTTTAATATCACTTACTTGATAATCAGTTGTAGGGATAAGTACTTGGCTTCTTTGTGCATTACATTTTATTGCTCAATTATTTGCTTCTGGAGAGCAAATTTTTATTAGCAATAATCTAAATGAAAAATTGTTGCCACTTAATATATATTGGTGAACACATGTTCAGTATTTTCTTTGCATTTTGTCAGAGGTTTTCTATTTTTCTCTATAATATTGAAGTACATATGCTGATCTAAATCTTTGTCTTACCCCCCTCTGTTTTAGTCCTGTTGGTCATCTTGTTTACGCATGTATTTTGATTATCTGTGTGTCTCTTGCTTTGCAGGAGACAAAGATGGCAGCAAGGTGACTACAGTAGTGGCAACTCCTGGACAAGGTCCGGACCGACCACAAGAAGTCAGCTACACAGACACCAAGGTGATTGGAAATGGATCTTTTGGTGTTGTGTATCAAGCCAAACTCTGTGATTCAGGAGAGCTTGTGGCCATTAAGAAAGTCCTGCAGGATAAAAGATTTAAGGTGAGTCTATGCATAAGTTCATAGTATTTTCATGAATGTTATCTCCTTTTCCGTGTCTTTGATGGCAGTGTTTTTGATTTTCTTAATTTATTTTCATTGGAGAACATAAATACACCTAAATTTTTTGGGATAAAAAATTAAACAGATGGATTATGATAAAGCAGTAGTTTACCTTCAAAATCAGTGAGTCACTATGATTATTTGTATTAGTGCGAGTCAGGAAGCTAAAAATCCTGATTTAATGTGGTGTTTCCAGGTTGCTGGCTAGATTTCTCAGACAGTGAGCTGTGAAAACAAGGGAAAAGCTTGTTTTAAGGTTACTTTTTTCTAGCATAAACTCTTTTCCAATGATTAGTAATGAAACTGCTGGAAGGAACAGAAGCCTTTAGGCTTTGTTTTTAGTTGCTGCGCTTATAAAGTTGAAGGCTATATTTGGGTAAATCAGAAATTGTAAAGACCAAGAAAGAAGATAACAAATACTGAGCCCAGGGCAGTTTGGGCTGAAGATCACTTTTTTTTTTTTGTTACCTGATTAATAAATGTGTTCTACCCTGGTGGTTTTAATAGACTAGTGATCCTTTATTCTAAACTAGTAGCCTTCCAAAGAGAAATCTTTTTATCTAGTGATTTTTAAACCAAATAAAAGTTAAGAACCATAAGCCACCTCAACACTTCTGTCAGTCCACAGCTTGGTACTGAATGTACTTGACCTCTTTCCCTTATAGTCAGGGGTCCTGCAGATCAGCTTGTGGAAGCAGTACGTGATAGGAGAGGTCCTGGTTTTAACATATCTTGTTTTCACAGCAAGACCTCATACACAGCTAGTTTCACTGGTAATATTTGTAATTTGTGTCCTTTTTTGCTAGCAAAAATAGTGTTTTGAAGTGTTTAGAAGGAACTAGTGTATGTCTTCTCCTTGAGTCTTCAAATTTTACGCTATCATCACCACAGGTGTCAGCATATCACAGATACCTTAGATGAAAAATGGGAAGGATGTGTTTAAACTACTGTAATGCTGAATTGTTTACTTCGAATTGAGGAAGACATATAAAGTTCTTACATAGTTCTTACATCTGAGTTATTTCTGGACTGTATTATGGGTTGAAGGTGATTAGTTCTTGGGAAGCATGCAATGTGATGTAAGAGTACCTTATTTTAGGAGAATAAAGCAGAGGTAAAACAAAAAAGGAAAAACAAATTCTAAACCTATTAATTAAAAGGAGCTTTTTGGTCTTTTCCCATTGCATAGGTTTAAGGAGTAAGATTGGGATATTTCCTATACCCTGTCATGCTTGGTAGATGTCAGCTAGTGCTTTTGACAAGAATACTTTGATTTCTGTAGTCTTGTAACTCTGGGGTTTTGCAGTGTGTCAAAATGAAAACTCGGCCAAGCATTTTAGTTCCTGACCACCAGATATTAATAGTTCATGATATCTTACTTTTGTTTTTTTAATGAATCTCTCTTGGACATCTAGAGTAAAATGTTGGTCTTTGATTGCTTTTTGTTTTGGTAGTTGGTTTAGTGACATTTTGTTATCTGACTATATATATTTTTATTTTTGAATATTTCTTTAAGTGATAGAAAAAATTATGTCTGTTGAATATTAGCCCTTTGTTAAAGCAAAACAGCTAAATTGAGAAGCGAAATAGAGTGTTTTCAGTTTGGACTCTGAATTAATTGTCTACTTTTGGTAATACAAGCTGAGAACATCCAATACCTGGAGGCTAAACTTGGTGTAATTAACACTTAAGTCCATGTATAGATTTGCAAAGAGATAGCATTAATTTAAAAATTACTTTTTTAAACTTCATAATTTGTATGGGTCACATCTGCAGTAATACCCAAATTATGCAATTTTTCATATTCTTATCCCACAGTTTTATCCAACGACACAGCATCATCTACCTTTGGTCTAAGCTCTCTAATTTTTCCCATCATTTGTCAGTTCAGTCCTCCCATTTTTTCCACATTCTGATCTAGAAGTGTGTGTTATGTTGGCAGGAGTAAATTCTTGCAGGCTGGATGGCAGCCTCTGCCTAGACAGATTTGGAAGCTAGACAGATGTATATGATATTAAGAATAGCATACCATTTCTTCAGGGTATGCTACTCTTTGGGAATGCCTGATCTAGGTAGTAAATGCTGGACCACATAATCTACCAGGTAAAGAGGGAACTTGGGAAGTCTGCTGGCTGAATGGTTTGAGTGCAGTGTAGGAGCAGATCAGCTCTTGTGTTCAGAGGGCTGAGCTGTGAGTGCAGCTCAGCTGGGCTGTTGCCATCCCTGCTTGGCTGCCCGAGTCCAGATCCAAGGCCTGGTCAGTGGCGTTCCCTAAGAAATCTGCCACTCCCCCTCATTAATGCATACTCCCACTTCAGCAATGATTGAGGGGAAAAAGCCAGCCTTACTGCAGGCATCCCAAGGTGGTGGCAGCTTGATTCATTATCGCTTTGATAATGAGTCAGTCAAGGGAGGGAAGAGAGGAGGGGCACTTTAGAAATACCAGTCTGCGCTGATCCCATTGGTGGACAAGCAACATGAGGAATGCAGTGTATGGAAGTTGCTTCCTGAAATTTGAATCATGAACGAAATTTTCAGCTGTATGCTTCTGGCTCGCGCCTGCTTATCCCTGTGGTTGTCTATTGTGATAGATTTATCTTGGTACATGCAGTATAATTCCTTAGTCATGATTTCTTCCAAAAATGCTTTGAGAAGAGCCAGCAGATAGTCTTGAAACTGAAAGGGCATGATTCAGAAACTTCAGAAAGTCTCAAGTGTAACCTCTAGGCTCTTGCTGCATTTTGTGAACGTGGATGGCCATCATTGTGTGGGTCTGGAATATGTGCCTCAGTTGCCAGTTTTAGATCTCTGTCAGAAAGCTGAGATGCTTTTGTCCAGGTTTGGAGCTCGCTTGAAGGCTGCAATTACCAGAGGAGGGTTGTCTATTTTTCTTTTTTCCTTTTCCATTACTATTACTAGTCAGCCTCCCAGCATTGGTCCCGACCAGAAAGAAGTTGAGTGTTTAATCAGTGCTGAAGAGTTGAATCTTAGTTTGCAATGCTCCTTCTTCTTTCTACTCCCTCATTGCAGTTCAGTGGTTCTTCACTTTGACATTGCAGTTCCTGCATGACTGTGTTTTAAATAGGGTCTTTGAATTGTTCTGGATTTTAGAGTGTGTGTGTCTAGAGTTCAGTGTAATGTACAGCAATAGTATTGGTAGGAATAAGTGGTAAGTCCCTGAAGGGAATAAATAAAATACCACCTAGAGATTTATGCTTAATTTCAGTTTGTAGTTCTGTCTTCAATAAGCTAGTTGAGGAATTAAGTAATGTAATTTCGGGCACTTACCTGATACTTGAATCAGTAGCTCACAACCTATGTGCTGTTAGTCATAATCTGTGAAACAATTTAATTTGTTTGATTTAATTAATCAACTCTTATGGAAAGTTATATTTTTGTGGTGGTGGGCTTTGGATTTTTTTTTTCAGTTAAAAGTTTAACAGGGGTGAGAGGGATGTTTCTCTTTGAAAAATAGTGTAAGGCAGCTGTTCACAAACTTTGGGGCCTAAGTGCTTTCAAATAGCAAAATTTCCAAAAGACAGTGACCTGAATTTCACAGATCTGTACTCTATTTCTGCTTCTATTCAACAAATGTGTAACAATAGGTTCTTATGCAAAGCATCAATAGGTGCAGTTGAAAGGTTCATAGTATTTTCCATTACTTTCATTCATGTGTCTGTGCAGGCCCTCAAGTGACACAGCTTAATTGTGATGCTTGAAAAAAGAATACTGGTAGCATAAAAATTCTTACAGTGCTTTTGTTAGCATTTTCATTGGAATATTCTTCAGATTAAGAGTCTGTCATGTTGCTGTCTCATTGTGCAAAAACCAATAATAAGCAAAGAGGCATGTCAGCGTAAATAGTTATTCTTTGTTATTTCTGCCATTCCATTAAGGTTTTTAAGAAATCCTAATGAAATCAATGTGTGAATTGCTAGAAGTATTTCACAGCTGACTGAGAATAAGAAGTTAAATTTCTTGTATCTGAATTGCATACTTGATGTTTCTGCTTTTAGCACTGGGATGTTGAAATCTAAATGATGAAGAGAGTTTGTACTCCTCCTGCACCTTTTCAAACAGTCTAGATTGGGCATCACATTTCTTGTTAATGGCTCACAGAGACATAAAGTGTGCAGCAAGAGAAAGCCAAATTCTGTAATGGGAACCATTCATGCCATCCAGTCTGTCAAATCATTCAGGGACTGCCTTGGTTTAGCCATCCAACCGTGTGTGCCCTTGGCTTAGTTGCCTGAATTATTTAAATGGGCAGATCTTCTGGAGTGTGAGAGGATGTCAAACTAGGGCCCTAATGGTCCATAAATGTGAAGTACTGCATTGCTAAAGCTGAGGCCACTGAATAGTAGGCAGTGATCTTTCCTGTTTTTAGTTAAGGAAGGAATATGTGTTGTGAGTATTTGCATGTTTATTCTTTCTTTGTTTTGGTTTGTTGATTTGGGGTTTTTTGTTTTGTTTTGTTTTTTGGGGTTTTTTTGGGCTTTTTAATATGTAAAGTCTTCGTGTTAATTTAAGCCTTAAAACCCAATAAAGCAACAGGATGGAAAATGAAGTTTGTGTTGAGGTTCTGGTTTCTTTCTTTCTCTGCTGGTGTGTGTACTTTTGTGAGCTGTTTGAAATGCTTCTGAAAGCAACAGCTTTCCTTCAATTCCTGCCTCAGATATATCAAGCTTCTAAGTATAAAAAGATCCTTTTCAAAGTAGCCCATATCCGGTGTTTGTGTTACCTTATTTACAGCAACTTTGATCATAGCAGCTCCCATGAAAAATGTAAAACCACAAGGAAGACTTTCCATTGAAAAATGACTAGGTGTTTAGGTTCTTAAGTTCTGCTAACTTTTCAAGAGACTTTTGTGTTTAAAGCATTCAGAAATCTAGAGCTAACCCAGTTTTTTTCTTAATAGGTTTTGTGTCTCTGCTCATGGTTAAAGGTATAATTCTGTAAATATGCATGTGAAAAAGTGAACCTGTTGATTAATGATTTGCCTCTTTTGCTCTCAGAATCTCAGTGATTAACAGACCACTGTGAGAATATGACTTCAAATTGGGTTGAATTAGTTCTATTTTTTCTCACGTCCCCCCAGCTTGTTTCTTAGCTCTTGGTTATCGATGGCCAGTAAAGATACAACAGATAGTAGCATTATACTGGAAAAAAAGGCTCAATTTCAGGGGGCTTAAGGCCACTTCTGGTGTATCTGAGCTGTTTTGAGGAGAGATGTACTCAAGTTACTCAGGTAACCTGACTGAAAGAAGAGTTAAAACAAGTTTCATTTTGCAGTCTGTAAGCTTGGGCTATGTCATGTCTATATACTGACAAGCAGGCAGGAAGGAGTTTGACACCCATCCTCTTGATATGTGTTGGGGAACCCAGGTGTAAAGCTTTAAGGGAAGTGGTATCACTATCTCTTCCATGCAGGTTTGTTTTCCCATTGCTGGGTTCAGACAGGACGTGTGCATCATCTTGCTTTTTAATGTTTTAGCAGGTCCATCTTCCAGATTCCTACTTCTGTGTACCACAGCTTTGTCATGAGAGTGTTAAAGGTACAGTTGAAGAGAAGCCATTGTTACTGCTAGATATATCATAGAAGCCTTGACTTCCTTTGTATCTGCCTGAGTTGTGGGCCCTTTCTTTCAAGCACACAGGTGGATATTGAAGTCACAGAAAAGACCTCCAAGATTGATTCCAACCTTGATCACCACGTTGTCAACTAGACCATGGCACTGAGTGCCACATCCAGTTGTTTAATGAACACCTCCAGGGATGGTGACTCCACCACTTCCCTCGGTAGTCTATTCCAAACTTTATTAACCATCCTGTGAAGAAATTTCTCCTGATGTCCAGCCTAAACCTCCCCTAGTTCAGCTTGAGACTGTGTCCTCTCATTCTGCTTGCTGGTTGCCTGAGAGCAGAGACCAACCGCTCTTTACTACAAACTCCTTTCTGTAGTAGTTACAGAGAGCATTAAGGTCACTCCAGATCTTCCTTTCTCCTCCTACTTCACTCCTTTCTAGAAGGGATTTGAAAGTTATCACAGAGGTTCAGAATGAATGCTATCTTCATCTTAAGTCAATGTTTAAAGTTTTGAATCCAGTGTAGAGGTTGGATTTGCTCTGAGGTATTCATTATTATCTTTCACTGTGACCTATCGTTATCTGCACAGGTTTCCTCTGAACTAAGGACTGAACTTCCTTTTTTAATTTCATCTGTGTGTGAGTTAGATGCATTCTCTCATCTCATATCTCCATCTAAGGATCATTGAATATTCAAACATTAATCTCTAAGGCCTTCTCTTAGAAGAATGCCTTTATTTACTGCATCTCAGTTGAGCTGGAAGCACCCATGGGATAAAAAGTCACAAAGGAAAAACACGGTGATGAGAATTAGTAGCATTTAAGCACCTTTCTTTTAAGTCTTTGAGGGCTTGCATATCATAGCTACTTTGAAGATCTGAGGAATAGTGAATCATAAGACTATCATGGAGGTGTTACTCTCTTAAGGGTGCCTTAATTTTATTGTTAAATAGCTAGAAAGAGCACCCAAAACAATAGATCTGTCTTCTGACTAATGAGATGTTGTGTTTGTATCACAAGGAGGGATAGAAGGCTGAAAATATTTTTCAGTGACTTCAGCAAATACTGTGAACATTTATTAAACCAGCAGTAGAAAGATAATTGAGCCTGATCAAAACTGCCCTTTTACTCGTAGCTGTCCTCATCTAAGGGAATACAGTTCCTCTTTAAGACTGAGGCTCTCAGATATGATTTCCAGAATGGGAGATGCCTGGGCATGTGTTCAGGTTGTTTTTCCATCTTTTAAACAGCTGGAGGTCTATGTTTGCCTTCAGAGAGGTTTTTTCTAGTCTATGCTTTAACTCTTGTATAGAGGCCAGATTTGTAGCTCTGGCCCATCTTAATTTATCCAGACTATCAGAGACATTTACCAAGATAATAGTTTTTCTTACAGCAGTACTTGATCTGGCTGTCTCCTGGAAGCTTACTGGAGGAGCCAATTCTATCATTTAGCTGTAATTACAGTTGCAGTGCCTGTCTGTTCACAGCAACCAAAAAGGCTGGGTAGAGATCTGTATTTTTGCTCACAACTGTTTCATTCCATTTTCCAGTTTTCTAAGACTTTCCTAATAGATAAAAAATCTGTTTACCCTTGCTTTTCACAGTCTGAAGATAGCAGTGCACTGTTCATTCTATCAGCTGATACCTCCCTGGGCCTACTTTGGTGGCCTAGAACATCTAAGAACTCTAAGAATCATATTTCTAACTTGGTATTATTATTTTAAAGTCTGTATAATAAAATTATTTGTAGTTATGGCTACTCCTGCAGATGTTTTCAAATCTGACAGCTGAATTGGATGCATAATAACTCTTAGTGCAAAATAGGTCTTCAGTTTGGCACATGAGGTGACATAGAGCTTGTACTATGAGCATTGATTTCAGTTTTCTGCTTTTTAGCAGGGAAGTCTGGACTGATAATTAATGTCCAGGGAATGCAGTGTCATCCAGCCGTTGGCTTAGGATAGAGGAGGAAAAGCTCTTCATCTGCAGATGTGGCTTTGTGCGTGTTTATATGTTGCCATGTGGGAACCAACATGTCAGTAGGGAAACAGGCCCTAGGAATGTGTTCTTTAGAAAGGGAGGAGTCAAAAGAGCTCTTGAGGGCTTTTCTGCTCCTACCCCGTGGATGTTTGCATGAGGCCTTTTATAGATTCATACCACAGTTTAAGTGGTGCATTTATTTTGTATTTTGAGCTTTTCTGTTTCCGCGAGTCTTTCTTTGGTACTCCTTAAACTAGGACCGAGATGGGACTTTGAAACAAGATACCTGTTTTGTCAGTTTTATCTCCTCTTGCTCACTTCTAGTGTATAACTTGAGACTAAAATTAAATCTGTCTGCCCTATGTGAATTTACTGACCAACAAAAAGAATTGGAAAATACATTACATTTATGAAAAGTCTTTTGTCCCACTGGTCTGGATAACTCATAGAGCTGCTCCAATAATGCTTTGGTTTATTTCCTGTTGTCTCTCAGGTCTTCTAAAGAAAGTGAGTTTGTATGTCTGGTTTACATAAAATACATATATTTATATATAGTGTAAGAAATATATATTCTGTATATATACATTCCTAAATTAGCTAGAGACTGTTTTGAGAGACACAGGTCAGATGAATGCTATTTTGAAATAATGACCTTCAGATTGGAGAGTGCAGTTTAAAAGAATTCCAAATCCATCAAGGTGTGGAAATGCATAGTTTAAAGCACATGAATAGATGTAACTCGGCCACATACTGACAACACATTATAACTGTAAGAGTGTACTTGGACATTGCAGAATTCCTGATTGTGGTCAAATTAAGTTCCATTTTGAAAGATAATTTCCTTTCCGTTAACTTTTTTACATTACTGCCTCTAAGTGCCTGAGAAGGACTGGGACAAAAACAGTAACCCTGCATGCAGTAGAAATAACCTCTCCATTTTATATTTATAAATCAGTTTTACATCTGGGTCACACCTGCTAATTAGAGGGAGCCTTGATTATGGCTTGGATTTGTAGGTCTGTGTAACAAAGGATTTCAGTGTTCTTCATTTTGTAGTGTTTTATGGAGAGATCTTTGGTAGCCTTTCAGGGTCACTACCAAGGAGACTCTATATCTTTGCATTTCTGAGACTGGCAGATTACAGGCTGGTGGAGCAGATTTGGTTTTCTGGTTCTTATCAGAAAAGAACATATTTATAGGCTGACAGTCTTAGTGTGGCAGTGGAGTAGACTTTCTAAGGATGCAACCAGTTCAAGTGGAGAATCAAGGGCAGTCACTCTTTTGTGAATGGAACCTGAACTCGCTCAATTAAAAAGTCACACTAAAATTCCTGAAGTCCTTCTGAAGCTCTGTGATTTAGTGGTTGACTGTGCATGAGGCTGTATTATAAATTCTAAGCTAGTTTTATCTTTTTTCTTCTTGGAGTAGACAATGAGATGATGAGGCAGAGAGCAGGCTCATCTAATGCTCTTGCGAGCTTGGTAATGCTGCTGCTATGGAGAGCTTGGTCATGAATGCAGGTGTTGGGTGGAAATGGTGTCCCGGGAGGAACCTTCCACACCTGTCTACCAGTTAGGGAAAAGAGTATTGTGTAGAGTATAAATAGAAGATTAGCTTGATGGGATAAAAACGGTGCTTTTGAGACTACCTGGATGTTTGGCGCATGCAGATGCTTCAAGGCTCTTGGTTGTACCATTATGTATTCTCTTTTGGAAATTCCACAGCATGAGATTGCCTGGCTATGGAAAATTTTAGCTTAAATAGTGTTTATATCTAGCAACATTACCTACCTGTGGCTCTCACTTGCTTTCTAAATTCTTACTTGGTTAAATTATTTTTGGTGCAGCGTTCCAGTCTTGGAGCATGATTGGAATATATCATTAAATTATTTATCTTCAGTTTTTGCCAGGAAACACTGGGGTTTTTTTGTCTTTAAAATGCATGGCTGATAAATCAGGCAGTGGCAAACACCGTGTCCTTTTTGAACTCAGTATTTGTTATTCAAATATCCTGCTGTGGCAGCTATTGCGCTTGAGGGGAAAGAAGGGACACCCTGTAAAATGCTAGTCATAGAAGGGACAGAAGAGATTCACCTGCTGCTCAGGGGAGTCTTCCTGAAGCAAAGAAGAGGGACAGATCTTCTCATTTATGTGTCACCAAGACAGCTGTGCCTTACCCTCCGGCACTGTGCTGTAGTTCAACCCTTTTGGCTTTGTTTAAAACCTTTTAATTGAGCTGTAATTGAGGTGTTGTTTTTTTTTTTTTTTTTTTATTTGTGTCTCTTCCTTGAAGAGGATTAACTCAAAGTCAGCAAACAAAATGAGGAAGGTTTAAGTAAATGTGAAAACGGGAATAATTTTTGCTTTCCACTTGTTTTCTGGAGTAGACCTGACTCTTTATAACCAAATAGCATGTTCCTTCTGGGAAGTGTTTGGAACTTGGAGAGCCATGTAATGGGTAATTGTTTTCTTTGCTGCTAAAGGCAATATTTGCACCGTCCATTGCTTCTTGGAAAAGTAGTACCAAGACATGGGAAAATACTAAAAGGAAGCTCTTCTAAATATTTTGTCAAGCATCTAAAGTACATAGTCAGTTCAGACTGTTGGGCATATTCTAAAATTAGCAATGCTGCTGTTTTTTTCATGTGACTTGGATACTTCCTGGTCCCTGATGACTGAGAAGGTGAGATGTTTGTGAATTATTTCCTGCCTACACAATACAAATAATTACTTTTCTACTACTTTACTTTGCATGTTGTTGAGGAAAGCTTGTTTGGGCTTTTTGTTCCACTTTGTTTTTCCCATCACATTTTCTGTCTGCATTATGCAGTGAAATATGGTCCATTTGGAACACTGGAAGATTAAATTTGAAGGATAATGTAGAGTGAGTTTTTGTTGGATGACCTAGACTCTCCTGTATGATCTACCACAGGAAATAAAAATGAATCTGATTTTTATTGGAGTGGTTTATAAGAGTTGTATCATGTAATAACCCAAAATAAGAAATGTTTCTGGAAAGGCAGTGAGAAACTTATTCTGTTAAGGAACATTCTAATTACAGTCCATGATGCTTTGGCATGGTGTTGATACTTCTTTTAAAATACAGTGAGTGATGTCAAGGAAGTGGTCGTTGAGCATTTGTAATGTTTTTTTGCCCAGGAGCAAAGAAGGGACTCACTCTTCTTCAAGGTGAAATGTGAGGTGTGATGTTTATCATATTTTTAAATATACGGTACAGACTTTTAACTAAGGAGAAGGCAGTCTACTTTCTTCAGGGTGGGTTTTTGTTTGTGTAGTGCTTAGTACAGTGAACTGAGATGAGTAATGGACGCTCTTGTATGTGTCATGATGTAAATAAGCAGTCTGCAGACATCTATATTCTCTAGTTCTTCTAAGATTTGAAGCCAGGTCTAATTGTTACAGGCCCAACAAAGGTGCTCATTTCACATCTTCATTTGTGCTGTTCCTTTGAAAGCCCCAGCCATGGTGATTAGACTACTTAGGTCCTGAGCTAACTAGTCAAAATACAAACATCCAGTCTGAATCACTGAAGCATAACAATGCATGTGGAAAACAACAGCTGGATCTAATTTCAGGGTTTTTTTTTTAATTTCAAAAATCACCCTGTCACAAAAAGCTCCTTGTTTTCCCTCCTAAGCTTTATCAGAAGATGGAGACAGAATCTATTACTTGATGTCTTTTCAAGATTCATTTTCTTTTTTCCTTCATTCAGAGATTTGTCCAACGATCTGCTTATCAGACTGAGTTGGCAGGCCCTTTTACATTCATCTTCCTTTAATCTCAGTAGGCACATTGAGTCATGAAGGTTGTATCAAGTTTTTGGGCTTGAACGCAGCCATCTCATTTATACCAGGTGAGTTTAACAGTGTAGGCATGTTGATTGATTATAAATGAAGTAATTTGTTGCAGACTGCTTAATCCCTGAAGGGGGACATTGCAATTTACATGGGTGTTGCAGTGAGACGTGAATAGTACTTGCTGAGCTGTCCACAAGTTGCACTGCTTTTGCTGCAAGTGGACAGAACAGGGTTTTTTCCTTTCTTTTTTTTTTTTTTTTTCCTTTTTAGAGTAAAACTTCTTAGTGGATGTTGACATTGCCTGTGGGCACTTTAGTGGAAAATTCAGGTTTGCTGTTAAATAATAGAGGAACTTTTAAAAAGATGTGTTGCTGACTGCCATGGGAATTAGTAGTAAGTGTGCAGGTGTGGAAATGAGGACAAAGGAGTTTGCTACTCCAAAATGTAGTGCATGGGCTAGAGAACATTAGGAAGATTCAGTTCAGTATCTTACATGGATGGACTTGCTTTGTTTTCTGATGCTGAGCAACTTTGTAATCACATTTCAGATGAAGTCTGGCAGGTGTAACAGGATGTAGAGCAGGAGACCTAAGGTGAGCACAGCTTTCTGAAGAAATCCTAAAAATAAGGATAATACTTCTTTACTTTGTAGTGCTCTGCTGAACATATTTTATAAATAGTGAGCAATTATAAAATTAGAAGGTGGTAACAGCTTACAACAACAGATAGTAATCTGTAGTTGAGGCAATGGTATTAGAAGCTCTGTTGATTTTTAAAAAGTAGTTCTGTATTCTTTCTAGGTTAGATTCTTCTGGTAGTCTATCACAGTAACCTGTACTAGAATTGCCTGTCTGTGAGACCTGGAGGTTCTTTGATTATATTTGATAATATTATTATTATTAATAATAGGGTTAATAATATTTATTAACCCTATCTACTTGTCATTTCGATATCTGAAAAAGCAGGAGTATGAGAACATATGGAATGGAAATGTTCTTTCCCAGTGTGCAGGAAACCACAACAGGTTGATTGGAGTCAGCATTTGAAGAACCACAGCAAATACTCAAGAACTTGGTGCTATCTTTTTTTTTTTTTCTTTTTTAATTAAGTCAACATAAGGGCAAGAAAGGACATGGTTTGCAGATAGTATGCTGGATTTCCTAGTAGGCAATGACTCTGTTTCTGTAACTGCATAACAGGCATAAAGGTTATCTGCTTTCACGCAGGGCTAACAGATCTAGTAGGACAAGAAAGTAGTATGAGACATAGGAAAAACTAGGGCATGTTGAGGGTTGCCTGGAGTGTTGGAGGCATAACAGAGTCAGTGTATTCATTGAACAATTTCTGTGGCAGCATGAAGGCCATCAATTAGCAGGAAGGATAAACAGTGCAAGGACTCTTGTTTGGATTTAAACTGATTAATATCTCTTGGAAAGAATCCTCCTTGCTAGTGGGAACAGCTTGTACGCAGTCCAAAAGCACAATGCCGTGTGCAGGTGGTAGTAGAAAGTCCCTTCCTGCTGGAGCTCTGAGCTGTGGCATGCTGTCCTACTGGCTTGTCTGCATGGATCTGCTTGTGGGTGATAATGCTGTAGCTGACTTCTTGAGTAGATAATGAACTTTCCAAGAGAAATACATGTGTCTGAGACCTTTCTGAATTCATCTGTCCAGCTAAACAATGTAGAAAGTTTTAACTGATTCACCTTTAAAATTTATTTGAATTTTCCTGAATGTAAGTAGTCAGTGAGCACAAGATACAGTGACTCTAGTTTTAACCTAACCTTGTGTGCAGAATGTGTAGGGAGCGATACTGTCTTGCTTACATAAGCAAGGCAGTCAGTATCACATCCTCAGCAGACAGTAATCTTCATTATTTCATACTGTTGGGATTTTGAATGCAAAAGGTTCTCAGCACCCTTTGTAGAAAGTTTGATTTCAACAAAATGTGAAAAAGATTTTTTCACTCGTTAGGCATGGGGCAAGGAAAGTAATTCACAGAATCATAAAATGGGCAAGGTTGTAAGGGACCACAGTGGGTCATCTGTTCCAGCATCCCTGTTCAAGCAGTGTCATTTCAGACCACGTGGCATAGGATTGCTTCCAAAAGATTCTTGAGCATCTCCAGTTAGGGAGATTCCACAATCTCTCTGGGCAGCCTGTTCCAGCACATGGTTAACAGCACAATAAAGAAGTTCTTCCCTCATATTCAGGTGAAACTTCCTATGCATCAGTTTCTACTCATTGTCTCTTGTCTCATGGTTTGGCACCACCAAGAAAAGCCTGGCTCCATCCTCTTGATAGCCTCCCTTCAGGTACTTACACTGATGAGGTCCCCTCTTCTGGACGGTCTCTTCTCAAGGCTGAACAGGCCCAGACCCCTAAACCATTCCTCGTAAGTGAGATGCTCCAGTACCTTCATCATTTTTGTTGCACTCTGCTGAACCCACTCCAGGAGCTCCATGTCTCTTTTGGACTGAGGAGCCCAAAATTGAACACAGCACTCCAGGTGTGGCCTTAGTGAAGCTGGGTAGACGGGCAGGATCTTTACTCAACTCCTGGTCATCTCCACATGATGGAGATGTCTGTTTTGCATGATGTGTGTAGTGGGAGATCTTCTTAAGCCATGAAAATAAGATCTTGTAGTGGGAAATATTTGGCAAGGTCAATGAAGGTTTTGCCATTTGCATTATTATTAACAGTGGATGTTTTAATGAATTAACTTATGAGAATGTTCTCTAGCACTATGTGTTAAATACAGAAGAATGAATAGTCCATTGAAAAGGTGGTAGGTGGTGTAGGAAACAATTTCTCACATAATTTGTGATTGACTTGCATTGAGCCTCTTATCTTCTTCTACAATTGCATTTTTGGAAACAACTTACAGGTTCAGTAAAAAGAAGTTAAATGTTCTTGTCTTCAGGTTTTAGGGTTCCAGATCACTAGGAACTTCCTTGGAAGCATCTGGTGATGGCTGCTGACAAACCTTTGGATGAGGTCATGCCAAGATGATTGATCGGACCAAGTCATCTTTGTTCCCTCAGTCTCTTGTTTTCAGCGGTTCTCTTCCATTTACTTGCTTACAGGGTTATGTACAAGTTCTCATTTTATTCTGGAAGCAAGATGGAAGTCAGGATGCTCAATAAGTTACCTGGGGCAGCTCTCCTATGAAAACAGGCTGAGAGAGTTGGGACTGTTCAGCCTGGAGAAGGCTCCAGGGAGATCCTAGGACAGTTTACCAGCACCTGAAGGAGGTTCTAATAGATCTGGAGAGGGACTTTTTACAAGGGCGTGCATGATAGGACAAGGGGGAATGGATTTAAACTGAAAGGGGTTAGGTTTAGATTAGATGTTAGAAAGAAATTCTTCATTGTGCAAGTGGTTAGATATTTGAACAGGCTGCCCAGAGAAACTGGATGCCTCATTCCTGGAAATGTGCAAGGCTGGGTTGGATGGGGCTCTGAGCAATGTGGTAATGGGAGATGTCCCTGCATGTGGCAGAGAGGTTGGACCTAGGTGATCTCAAAGGTCCCTGCTGACCCAAACCATTCTGTGACTCTATGATTTTTGGACATACTGGGGCAAGAAGGGCTGGGCTTCATGGTAATTAGGTTGCCCCTGCCCTGAATTTGTCCAGCTGAATCTCGTGCTTGGGAAGCTCTGAAACTGGAAGCCCATGAGGTGGTAGTGTAGCCTTTTCAAACTTGCTGAAAGTGTGCCACTTTAAATTCATGACGTTCACCTGACATATGAAATAATTTCTTTCTGCACCTTTCTTTTTTTGGAGATCTCGGTTCCTTTTCAGTGTGACTAACTTGTGAATCTATAGTGCTGTGTCTCTGCTTTTAAATATGTCATTAAAAACCACACCTTGTTATGCAAATAGTTACTAAACTTGCTTTTCTCTGTATTTTTTCTTTTGGGGCAATTTAAGCTAGAAGCGAATGTGAAGTTTTCCTAATCTTTTCATTTTACTGCTGTGACACCCTTTTGCCAAAGGAAATAACTTCTTGAAAAATGGGACAATGTTTGAAAAGCAGTAATGCTGACTAAGGAAAAAACCCTCAAGCACAAAGTCTGATAACCTGTTTTATCAAACTTGGAACACTAATTCTTTAACAGCTTATAGTAAATTTGTACTTTGACATAGCTGGCTTTCCCTTTCCAAGTGTATGATGTATTGTTTGTATCTAGCAAAGGTCAACTGCTGAAATTATGCTGCAGCTCTGGGAAGAATGTGCTGTTGCCTTTTAATATGAAGATATATTAATGGGGAAGCTTGAATTGGTTTTATGTATAAAACTATGAAGGAGTGTTGAAACATTCTTACATGTCAGGCTATCATCTGAAATTTGGTAGGGTATTTATTATTTTAGACCTGGTGTTCACATGTCATGGTTTTCTTAGTTATAGCAATAGCTAATAAATTTTGTCATCTGCTTATGACAAGCTTAGCAAACTGGGAGGGGGGGAACCCACTGTGGGTAAGGGGAGAATAGCTTGCTGTGAATGTGCACAAGGTGAGGAGTGTAAATTCCAATTTTAACTTCACGACTGGAGTTGGGGCAATTTCCTCCCCCATTCCTCCATCCCCAGAGGAGGAGCTGCCCAACCTCTGAATTCAGCAGGGGATGCTTATGCTTTTCAAAGTCTAGTTATTTGGGAGCTCATTATTTAAAAATTGTCCTTCTTGAAAATTTAATTCTGCCTGGCAAATAATCCTCTGCAGGCTAATTCCACTTGCCATTTCCACTCTCCCTTACTCCCTGCTCAGTCTCCACCCATCGTTTCCCTTTTTTGTGTCTTCTAATTTGAACCTTGTCTCTCAAGTCTGAGGGAGTCATTTGGATTGAAATAAAAGCCCCACACGACTTGTAACATCAGGCTTTTTCATGTCATGTAGCAATAGGCCTGAGACAAAGGAAGAATAAACATTGGAAGCAGTACTTACCTGCTCCCTAAATAAATAATTTTTTTTTGATGGTGAGGAGAAGTTATTTTTGTTTTGCAAGTCCATTGGAATCTTTTTGCATGAAACATCTGCTACATCATATGTAAGAAGAGAAGGCCAAGAGTAATAAAACATTTCATTAATGTTTAATAACGTAATGATTAGCAACCCAGCAAATGTCTTATGCCCGTGGGAGATTGGAACTTATTTGATTAGTAGATTAATTACAACCTGTTCTGGTTACGATTGTGGGTGTAAGGTTCTATGGATGTTGCAGACTCCCTGAGGACTGATGTTAAAGGCATTTTTATACTTAGTTTCTTCTTAGTTAAAGAGTTAAAAATCAAAACATGAGGAAAAATCTGACTGCTATTTCTATGAAAGGAAAAGGATTTTTACTGTAAGAGTGTTTTAACAGAGATCCTCTGTGCTTCCACTGAAAAAGAATGGCTATTATTATCTCTGAAGACATAGGGCTGCCTTTTACAGAATACTTTTCCTTTCAGTTCTTCTTCTACTGCGCTTTATTTTAATCTTATAATGGACTTGAGCAATCTCTCTGAGTTTCAGACCTAGTTCTCATTTTCTAACTTTTATCTTGGGTACACTGCAATTCCTCCTGCATCTGGACCTGCTGCTGGCAGAGCACAGCAGATGCTATAGAATAGAAGTGTAGAACTGAGCTGTTTATCAGGTCATAGTGTTTGAAACAACCACTTAAAAATGAATTTCAGGTTGTGGTCTAGAAGTGATGTGATGCTGGAAGTCAGTTTGTCCTCTCAGTTTAGTCTCAAGCTTCCCAAGCTGGAAGGAATTTAGAGATGGTGTTAGGTCCCTGAGAGACTCTTAAACTCCACTTCCATTCAAATAGGCAACAGTGAGCTAATGCATTTGTCTTCCATTGCTCAATTAACTGCTGAGATACAGGAAGAAAATGAAAGAAGTCAGATTTTTCTTCTTCTGTTATCCCAGGAGAGATCAAGGCTTGTTTTATCTCTTTAAGAACACAAATAAGTAATTTCTGTTTCCAGTTATAGGAAACTGTGTAATAGCTGTGTGACAATCAAATTGTCTGCTTAAGGACTGTGTTCTGCATTAGAAGGAGCAGCCTGGTGATGACATAATATGGCACTTGCCATTACTGACTGTCTAGGGGAAGAGTTAGGAACTGGAGAGCTCGTGGTCTCTTCCTGAGAATGGATGTATTGCCTGAGTTTATTGGGAGCAGTAATAGAGTAGAGGAATTAATAGGGTGAAAACAAGGTGTGTGTTAGTAGCTCAGATTTTCATCCAGTATGGCTGTCAGCTCACTCATTACTGCTTGGTTGTGGTTCAAATTTATCTAGTTCTGAAGGGTCTAATGAAATCTAGCCCACCTTTGTGGTAGCTGTGTGATTTTTTTGTTTCACTCATTATTCTGATCTTTGGTTGAAAGCATATTTTTGACTCCTGCAGCCCCTGCCCACTCTTTAATTTCAGTCGAGCTGTTAATAATCATGGGTTTGCAGGTTGGGAGTGTGCTGGTGGCCCCACCTATGCTTGCCTGAAGCCTGTGCCTTCAGCTTGCCCTGGCCTGGCTCCAGCTCCAGCCCAGCACACTCTGCCCACTGGCTTCTTCAGGCAGGTCCTGCCTGCTGCTGCCGCATTCAGAGCTGACACTTTTTGCCCTGCTCTGTACCCATGCCAAGGCTGAAGGTCGCTGTGCTCAGTAATAAATTTTGGACAGAATACAGCTGACGCAAGCGTTTTGTGCCTGTGACTCGTTCTGGGTGTTTGCAGGCCAGCGTATCAGGAACGCTTTGCAGTGCAGCCATGCTGTGCGCCTCTGTCGTTTGCTGCTTCGGGATCTTAATTATCAGAGTTTTATGGTATGGAAAACAGCGAAAAGCGCGGCAGCGTTGTGGATCTTGATAGCAAAATGTAGCTGGGTTTGGAGCTTTTGGTTCCTTCTGGTTATGTAGTAAAACAGAGCATGATGCAACCACAATGTGCCGAGTTGCATGGAAGTGCATACACACAAGCATTTTGTATTTTGGACCCCCTGGCAGCTTCCTCTGCTCATGCCCCTTGTGTGGCACGGTGCACATGCACTCATTATTCGTATGTTGTATAGGTACTTAGCCCCTGGGTTTTCCCTTTGGGATTCCTGTGAATGGCAAGCAGGAAGAGATATAAGGAAGGGGTGGAGGGTGAGGGTATTTAAAGCAGCAATTCTATATTTGAACTTTAAACTGCTGATGGCTATCACCAATTTTTTGTTTGTTTTTTTAGTTTTGTTTCTTTGTTTCTTCTTTTCCTTAGGGAATCTGAGAACGTCAGCAATATATAAATTAGTATTTGATCTATGTTTCTGAGACTTCTTGGGTCATAAATTTGAAGTGTTTCTACAATTGCTAATCCTCAAAACTGCTTCTGTGCATGTATTGCACATCGGTAGAGGTTGCTGCAGGACAGGGTGTATGGTCTTTCTGACCTGCTGGGATCCAAGTATTTACCAGTTATCGATGTGACAGCAGGAACTGGGTGGTGGGTGTTGTGTCATTACAGCTCTTGGTATGTCATAGATGCATATATTTATTAGATAGTATTTGTTTGTTGGCATCGTCCCCTATTTTTGGATTAAAGGTCACGATTGCGTGAGTTTGAGACTAATAGGTGTGCTAAAAATAGAGACCACCCCAAATTAGATCTGCTGGTGCTGTAAAAATGCTGTGACTGACAGGAGGGGGAGACTGAGGCTTGTCCTAATCCACACCTCAAATGTAAATGAGGAAAACTGTGATCCCTGTTGACATTTATCTCTGCCTAAAAAATGGACTTAACATGGGTAGGTGGCTATTGATGACCAGCATGGACAGATTACCAGCCCGGGCTTCTGTAGTTACACTTTTGGACTACTTTTGCCTCCAAGCACTGATGGGTTTGTGATACATTGGGACAAGATGGATGTAGTATAAAATGCCTGAATTATCATATATCTGGAAAAGTCAGTTCAGTGAGAGTAGTTTCTGTAATACTTGTGCTGACAGCAAGACAGTGTTAAAAGTACTTTTGTGATTGATGGAGTTGGAAATCTGTCTTTGGAGGAATGGGTCAGGCAACTTTGGGAGGTTTTAGAGAAGATGCAGTACAGCTTTTATTTTGTGGACTGACTACTAAGCTTAGGACAAACAACATGTACTAGGATTGGAGCTTTAGTAACAATATTAGTGAAAATGTGCTAAATATGCTGGTGTTCCTGAGCCCAGGTAACCTGCAAGGTGCTATTTCAATGGCATCCTCTGTGGTCTGGAGTCTTTTTGTTTTGGTAAGTTTTGCAAAGCTTAGTTTAGGAGGGATGGCTTTGTTGTTGTGCAAGCAGCTGTTCCTGCGAGGCATCAAGCGTAGCTGGTTAGGATCACACTGAAAATGCTCTCAGCATGTGTCTGTTCCCTGTGCTTGGAGTCCCGCCTTTTTTCTGTGGTGGGAGAGGGTCAGAATGAAGAAGTTTTTTGCTGCTGGATGAAAAATGCTTCAAATCTCTCAAGGTTTCAGCCTGAGCTTGTTGTCAGGGCAGGCTCAGCAGTGCAGCAGGTGAAGGTGAGTGGATGTGATGAGTCATTCTGGCTGTAGAAGTGAGAAGAAGCAGGGGGGGAAATGTCTTCATGCCTCCTTCTGCAAGCTGATTTCTTCCCCAGTTTGCCCATGGCTTTCTCTTTGTGCTCTTCATTGTGGGAAAACCTTTATGAAGGATAAGAAATGTGGTAAAATTGAGAAGATTATGGTGGAAGCAGAGAAAAGGAGGAAACAGTAATCATGAGATATACAAGAGCAGGAATGTGTATACTGCGAAATTTGGATCTACCCGTGCTACTTCCATCTTTCTGTAATGCCACAGTTCATGCAGTTATGCTCCATTTTCTGTTTTTTCAATCTGATAGAAGAGCACAAGATGTTGAGCTTCATCATTTGAAGGTATTACACCAAGAATAATAACAATTACTTTAAAAAGTGCAAAAAGAAGCATTAACCTTAGTTACTGTTCCTACTTGATTTAAGCAAGAAGTCTGATGCTGAAAGTACTTGTTGAATTAGACTGATAGCTTATCCTGCCTTTCCATCTAAAAGATACCTTCTCTAAAAGTTCAAGGCATACATAATTTCATCTGCTTAAAATAACCATTTTAAACAGGTCATTTAAGGTCATTTTAAGGTAATTTCCTTGGTGTGACAGAAAGCAAAAATATGATTTCCTAATTTCTCCCATTTCATCTGCCCTGAACATAGTCCTCAAAGAACCTTGCTGAGACTTTAAAAAGGTGATTCAGAAGAAAAACAAGAGTCAAAACCCCGCATGCCCTTCAGCTAAGGAAACTGAGGCACTCTGTTCTGAACTGGATCCAGGTTATATTTCTCCATTTCATTGGGTGTATATTGACAGTGTCATGCTGACATGAGCTGTACAAAACCTTTCACCGTTATTTGCTGTAGTGCAGTTCAGGAACTTGCAAGTCCATAAAGCCTCATCTCTGATGAGCTGGTTGTTTTATCCCCTGCTGTAAGAAGGGGAGGGAGAAGGGGGTGGAGAGGGTGTGAGGCAGGGAGAAGGTAAAGAATCAGACTAAGAGTGATGAATGCAAACTGGTTTAGCGCTAGAAATCCCTGGATGGGGAGGAAAGGGAGTGTTTGTGGCCAGGAGTGACGGTTATCCTATTTTGTAATAGCGGATTACAGTAGTAATAGAGGCAGAAATGACCTTGCTTTGGTGGTATCGAATCACATGCAGCATTAGCACAGCTCTGAGAGATTGGGAATGTAACTTCGGAGAGAAGCCATGAATCTTCATGCAGGAACTTTACTGGCTGTGCTTTGAAGTTACAAATCTGATGTCTTGGCAATCTTTAACCAGATCTTTAACCTTGATGAGCGACCAGTTTTCTTCAGTATAATGAACAGATAAGAGGCAGTCTGCTCTAGGAAAATTGTCTTCATAAGTGGTGCACAGGGTTTTGTCACATAACATTTGTTTCAGTAGTTAGTGAAGGGCTTAAATGCACTGATCATAGAGTAGTCTGCATCAGCAGCCTTTGCCTTCTGGATAAAGAAATCTATTTTAGATAAAGAAATTGAACTGCAGAAAATTTGCTGAGTAATCCGTTCATAGTCCTATTCATTTGAGGCTCCTCAAAGGAACGTGTGCCACAGCAGCACGTTTTGGTGGCAACAGATGTCTGCTGGGTCCTCTCCTGTGGCAAGGCTGGTGCTGAAGGGTATTGCTTTCTGCAGTGCTTACCAGGCCTGGTACACTCGTTCAGTTAGAAAACTCAACCTTTCCTTCATGTTGAATGGGTGGGAGAACAGAAAAGTATAACAACTTCCTCCTCTTTGAGTCTTTGACTTTGCATCCATATTTCTTGGAAGACAAAAATTACGAGTTAAGGATAAGCATGAGCCTTAGGTTTTAATCTACCCTATATTTTGAATGTGCACTGTCAGCCTTTCTCATCAGCATGTTTTGAAATTATTTTAGTTTGCATTATCTTTAGGCATGCATTTTGTCTCTTGCACTTGGTGCATGACATCTGTGACTGTTCATTTCACTGAAGGTTCCCTGGATATAATCTGATATTTCCTCTTCCTCTCCATGAAATTCTGCACTGGTTTTTAATAGCCCACATCTTAATGTGAAAAGTTTGTTACTTATTTAAGATGTATACAGGGAAGTATGTGGTAAAGTGAGAGTACTTGAAGCATTCATCTGAGAAAAAAGTAATTCTTGAACATGAACATCAGTAGCTATTCCCCTGCCATATCCAATTTGAGCTTTGCAATTGTTCAGGTATTTCCAGTTTTAACTCCACCAGGGAGTGGTGATTAGAAATCAGTTTGGTTTTAAGATAGCTGAGGTGACTATTTGGCTAAGATTGCAGTTTAGATATGTTTCCTTCTCCCTAGTCACATGATGCAAGATATAGGTTACTGTGTAACTGGTTTATGACTTATCCCTGATATTAGCACCTCTTAAAACACTCTTTGTGCAGCTGCAGCAGATGGTCAGGATGAGGGCCGGAGGAGATGGATCAAAGTGGAAGGCATCACAGTAGGCAGCAGAAACTGTGCTTGTGCTAGGATGAGATACCAGAGTATAAATATAACTTCAGCCTAACATTAGAATAACTTTTGCTGATTTCTTTTTTCCAGTGTATCCAATCAGCACGTACACCCTATCTAAAGAACACAAAGCAGTAACCTGACTTAGAGTCTGTACGGGTATTTTAAGAAGCTAGCAGAGATATTGCCAAAATAATATTTGCACATTAATATTCTTAGCATATTTATGTTTCTTCCAGTAAATCCATGAGTTAAAAAGTATTATTCCCATCTCACAGTCAGTAGGAGAAAGGGAAAAAGAAATAACTTGCTATATATTGGGCTATGAAATGCTGGTGGAATTAGGTTGAAGTGCTAGAACCTGCAGTGTTAGGTTTAATGCTGTAGTAAAATGCTGTAAAAGGCAACATGAGAAATTAATTTTCTGTCATAAGAGGGGATTCTTTAACCAGTGAGATCTAGACCCATACCTGCTTTCACTCATTAATTGAAATCTGCCCCATGTTGTAAGGTCCAGGGAGATGTCCAAACCACTGCTGGCCATGGGGTAAGACAAGAGGAGGGGATTCTGTTGATCTGAAGTTCAAATTGTGCTATGCAGCACAGGAATCCCAGCCCCGACTCTCAAAACTGACTTTTTAAAAATTGGATTTGGAAAAGAATGAGTAAGTGGAGAATATGTGCGCTCCTGTTCCTACCAGAAGAATGCTTTGCTCTGTGAGATGTAAGGCGTATTGACGAGGTTATGTGGTGAAGCCTATACTCCTTTTTCACAGATTCACACCATAAGATTTCAGGAGCTACATGAAAGCCTCACAGGCCTCTCCTTGCTTTCTCTTACTTTCTCTCTTCAAAGATCTCACAGTATAGAATAGGCCTGTCTTGGTATGTACCAAATGGTCTTAGGCTTTAATCTGTTCAGAGGCCAGGCAGGCTCAGGGAGGGACTTGCTTTCTCCTTAACCACTGGCTGGGTAATTGCCAGCTGATAACTGTGTGAGATGTCATTCGTATTTGTAAAGAGCTGGCTAATACTGAAGTATTTTTTTCACTCAGCGGGTGGCAGGGTTGATGGGATTAATGATACTGCAGCTTATGTAGCACCTCTTTTTTTTTTTAAGGCTACATGGCTTAGAGGAATTAAAAGCAGAGTTTGTAGTCATGTTCATATTAGAAGCTCTGAGTGGTTCTTGTGGAGTTCCTTAATAATTAATTTTAGTGACAGACACCGTATGTGACCCTCTGATAACACAGAATCTGAAATCATTGTTTTGACAGCAGCACTGCACAAAGTGGGTGTTAGCTTTGCACACTTAAGTGTGAAAATGTGTGGTGGCTAAAGAGTTCTCTTCCCAAATATTCCTGAACTTGGCCAGAGTTGATGCTAGTAAGGAACAGTGAAACAGTCTAGTGTACTGCTTCTTGCTCTTTTAGGATATATGATTAGCAATCCTGTGATCAAAGTAAAAAATGGAATACCTTCTATTTTTGTAGCTGCAGATTGCGTATTAATTGAGAAGGGAAAAACAGCGATGTGTAAATGTGACTAGAGGAAAGAAGTATTGTAGCAACAGCTGTGGAATGAAGTGTGACAAACATAGCTGTGCTAATTTTACTTAGTTGTTTTTACTCCTACCTGCATTTCAAAACTTCATTTGTTTTTACCTGCCAGGCTGCAAGATCCTTCATTTGTTCAGGCATTATTTATGCAATGGATATTGCAGTAAATTTCCCAGTTTATCATGCATGTTTTGAACTGATTTTATTTTAACAGCTTTTTCAGGTTGATATAAAATGGGAAAATAATGCTGTTATTCTATCTGTCTAAACTGTCTTAACCTTGGTTGAACAAAGTGGAAATTGAGTTACCTGATGAATTTCAGGTGCTTTATGTTGGTATTGCAAAAAGAATGGTAGAGGATAGGATCTTGTGTTACAAACCTCTCTTGCACTGTAGAGAAGGGTGGGCATATAGGTGGAAATGTTGTTAGCTTTGACACTGTTTGCATTATTTTTACAGTATTCAAATGGGATAGGCTTCCTAGCCTTCTGGTTGATAAATGGTATTATTATGAGATCAAGAGGGGAAAAAAAAGAGAAGTTAATGTCTTCTTGCCTTTTACCACTGACACTTTGATAATGCAAATAGGTAATTCTTGAATTATATTATGGATTTTTGGATGTTTGTTTTAGAGAGAAAATGTAGTCAAAGGTGACAATATTCTTAATAATAATTGCAACAAATACTAATAACTATGTGAAAGCTGTTGCGTTTCCATCTTAGTTGTTCTTTGGTTTATTAACTTCTGTATCTGTATGCTAAAGTGTTCACGATGGTACCTTACCTTTTCCATAGAAAGTTTTTCTAATTGTTTGCTTTTCTCTTGTTTCAGAACAGAGAGCTCCAGATTATGAGAAAGTTGGATCATTGTAACATTGTCCGATTGCGTTATTTCTTCTACTCTAGTGGAGAGAAGGTAAGAACGAAAAATAAAGCAATGTGTCCTGGTATGTATAGCAGTGTGTCTGGGGTATAACTGAACTGTCTGAATGCATGGAGACAGAAATGTGAAGATAGCAGACATTTACTACTGAGCAAACTCTGTAATGGTGCCCAACAGGTCGTACTGAAGCAGATGTTTTTCAGTGTAGAAGTGTGTGGTCCATAAGGGGTACTATTATGCTGAAAATACAGCAAGGCTGCAGTAGATTTGCATATGCACTGCCTCTTTCTTAAGTGGATCACAGCTGGGCTTTATGTGTTCTAGCAGTACCTTTCTATATGTGCAGATATATGTGTTTTCTAGGATTCAGCATTAAGCACTTTAGATTTAAAGCATTTATGTGCCTTTTCCCAGAGCCAGTCTTTGTATGCTTCTGTGCATCTGTTCCAGGTGCAGGCTGAATTTCAGAGCCTGAGGAAAGAATAATGTATGATCATGTGATTGTATCATTTGTCAGAATGTTTGTGCTCCAGGAGAAAGAGCAAATAGCTGGATTTAATAACTCTCAAGAAGTAGATATTGACCTTTGTTTTCGTTCAGTCCAGGTTTAAAAGTTCCTTGGTTTTTTTGAGAAGGGGTTACAAGGTTTAGTTTTAATGTGAAATTGTAATGTATTCCTTATCTAAGTATGTATCAGCATTTTACAAATCACAAGAGAATTCAGGATGAAATGGCCTTCAAGATGACATCTGATCCAACCTTATTCTTAAAAGCAGGATCATCCACAGAGTAAAAGCAAAGTCATTGTGGTCTGTGTGGGAGTTAATGTAAGCTGTGAGGTTGGAAAATGTGCTAGATGACCTTCTGAATTTTCTTTGATCTTTCTATGTCTCAAATATTTATATAATTTTTGGATAATTTATATAAATGCAGCCATTTTTTTCATTTTTAAGGCAGATTGCATCCTTAGCTGTCTTCAGATGCTGATACACTTGTCCACAGTGCTAAAAAGGGCTGTATATGAGAGCTGATAGCCACTGGCAGGCTGTTAACTGCAGGTTCATGAAGTGGGTCAGCAGACTGGGAGAGGCAGCCCACCCCTTTTATGGTCTTTGGAGCCAGAGCAGGAGCTGACATCTCCAGGATAAGTTGCTTTTGTCTTGTGCTGTGCACAGGGGGATAATTGGAGGAGATCTGCTGTTACCTGAGAGGTCATTTGCAGGGGACCTGGCCCTGTACTTTGCCTGTGCCTATAGAGAGCTTGCAAAATTGCAGCATTCAAGAAGAAATGTAATGTGGGGTTTGAAACATTTTTATCAACCTCCCCTTTCCTTCCTCGCTCTTGGATGGTGCCAACAAGCATTTTCAGCAATGTATGTTTTGTTGGTAGTGCAGTGTTGTTTTTTAAGCTGTATTTTGTTCATAAACAGAAATTCTTCAAGCAGCGTGAGTACAGAAAGAAAAATGCTGTGAAGGAGGGCTTGGGTTTGGGATTTTTTGTTGGTGGTTTGGTTTGGATTTTTAAAACAGCTTGTAACTTAACTGAAGTAGAATTTCCTGGACAGATGAGACAACTGCCTTATCTAAGGGCTTTCAAAAGCCTCCTGCAAACAGTGGAATGTTAAAACTGCTCAGAACCCTGTCCCAGGAGCTTTTGTGTAACAGTAACTTGAGAAAAACGCTTTTGGAAATCTTTAAATGAAGTTGAGCTTGAGACTGGATTTTCCATTCTGCTATTTCAACTCCTTGTGGCTGATTTTTGGCAGCGCTAATGTAGCTTTTAAAAATGTCTCTATCCATGGCCAATGAATCTTTATTCTTCAGTGAGAAGTTTTCTTTCAGGTTACATTCTGCTCCTTGGTCTTTGTGCCTCTGCTCTGTGCTTTTGAGATTTCCACTGCTACCCTGTTGCAAAATAGGACAAATGGGAAGCAGTCCCTGGGGGCAGCACACACCCAGCAGAACATCAGCAGTGTAATGCTGCAGTTCAGGTTGCAAGGTCTCTTTCAGTTCAGTACAAAATGACACGTAATTGGCTTCCAAGTGTTTCCATGTAGGTGGCGGCATGTGAAGATAACTGATGGCGTGCGTGACTCCTGCCCATTCCTGCAGCTCTCAGGAAACACCTGCAGAAGCAGCTGTAGCAAACGCAAGCTGAGTGTTAGCACAGCAGCTTGCCACAGCTTTTCCTCCATGGACTGTGGGGACTAACAGGTTGCTGTTCTTGCCTTGTAGCAGACTGGTACTCTGCTAGGAGGAAAGGGACTGGAGTTTATTTGGAAAAAGCTCTAGACAGAAGCAAGTTGGTGTTCTGAAACTGATGTGGGAAGGAAGGAGAACGTTTCTTATCACGCTTCTGTCAGTTTTGGCAAGCAATAGCATCTTTTCCTTCATATTTCCCTCATAATCAAACTGTGTTTGTGGGATGGAGAAGGAGAAAAGTGTAATGTCCCATCTGGTAACCAGGAGGGATGTTCAGGAAGCAGTTGCAGATATAGATGGTATGTCCCCACAGGTTTATATAAATTGATTATTGAATGCAAGTCCAATGGGAAGAGTAATATAAAAATCCAGTCATTGTATAGCAGAAAATATGGTGGTATAGTGAGGAGTTGGGCTTGCAGTTGTTGACAGTCTTTGTGAAGAACTTGATCATCCTCTGCCATTAATCTGTGTTTGTGATAATTAAGTCTAGAAGTGATGGGAAAGTCTCAGAGGTAACTCCTATACTGCTGATCTCATTAATTGAATTTTGATAAATATATATCAAACATTCTTTTGCATAAAGGTTTTCATGCCACTGTGTTTACTCCATCTGTTCATATTGCTTGGACTTCTCCCTTTTTACCTGGTGCTTGACACCAGCATCCCTAAGCCAGAGACTTCTCTTTCTGGATGGGTTTGGGGTTTTTTTGTTTGCTGATTTGTTTTTTTTGTTTTGGGTTGGGTTTTTTTTGTTGTTTTTTGTGGGGGTTTTTAGCTTTTTTGTTGTTGTTTTTGTTTTGTTGGGTTGGGGGTTTTTGTTTGGTTTTGGTGTTTTGGGGGTTTTTTGTTTGTTTGTTTGTTTTTGGTGTTTTTTGGGGGGTGGGTTTTTTGTTTGTTTGTTTCTTTGTTTTTGGTTTTTTTTCATGGGGGGTTTTCCAGTGTTCAAGAAGCGTAAATCTGTCTTGATTTAAAGATACCTCAAAGGATTTCTCCGTATCTAGTCAGACTGGCACTCTTTGAAAGCCTAACAATCACTTTGAGCCTAACAATCACTTTAGTTCATTTCAATTGCTAGGTATTTTTAGACACTGGGGAACATTAAACCTGGCTTCATTCTTGCAAAACGGGAGATTTCATTCTTGATTGGAAAACTGCAAAAGTATCAAAAAGTAAAACAAGTCTAAAAACCACTTGCTAGTACCACCATTCCTTAGCTGTGTCCATGTTGTAGCACTAGTTTGTAGAGATTTGGAACTCTCCATTAGCTGTTCCAGCAGACTATGTGGAACTGGCTGAAGGGTTTGAGCTCCCTGTCTTTCCTTTTTTCTTGTAACGAACTCTCCTTTTTATGTCTCCTGTTTGCTTAAACTTTTTTTCTTCTTTGACAAAAGCCATCAAGCCTTAGTAGCATGAAAATCGTGTATCAAACATGGCTTTGACTGATTGCTTCTCCTTTCTTTTCTGTGATTGGGTGACTCCCTCTTGTCTGAGCACCTTTGAATTTATATTGCCTTTATATAGCAAAGTGTGTGTGTATATATATATATATATACATGCACACATATTTATACCTTTATGTGTATATATAGATATAAAAACTTCTTCAGAGTACTAAGTATTAATTATGTTTGACTGATAATTTCTAGTCTAAAAGAACTCAATGTATGTAATTTATATTAAGATGACAGTTGACAGGCTTGCATTCAAGTTGCTTCTATAAGCTATTTCCTCCTCAATTCATTCTTTTTGAAAGTTTACAGACATTTGTTAGACCTGTTGGATAACCCAGTTTTTTGAAAAGCCTATTCCTTAATGAATTTGTTGGAGCAGAGTCTGATTTTTTCTTCTTTTGAGGCTGTAGGAGATATCTGATAACAGGGCACTGACTTTCATAGCTGTAATGTGCTTTTCAGTAATCTAAAATGTGTAATTATATCTGGCGGAATGAGCCAGAGGGAAAGAAAATACAACCAAATAATGGGTTGAATGGTGCATGAAAGCTTCTTCTGAAAGTAGTCACAAGACTTTTTCATGCTATATTTACAGTTTTCTAGGTAATTCTTAGAGAAGATGAGCAGGATTTTGGGACTAGCCAGCTCCACTGTTTGATAGCTTTGGTATTATGCCTTAGTACGATCTTGAACAAGACGCTTGGTTTGCCTGTCAGCTTTCCACTGCAGATCAGACTGTATTAGGAAGGCATATATTTCAGGGTTGATTTTTGCTACATTTCCTTAATTTTAGGAACTGGTATGCAATTAGCATGATGCAAAAATCTTGGTCTTGATTTACTTTTGCAGGGGAGGATAGTCTTTCTGTCCTCATTCTGCTGAGAACCTTTCAAGCCGTGTTCCAAGGCAGGGCAAACATGAATATAGGAAATAATTCCTCTGACTCCTTTGCTAAGAGTATTCCCTGATGTTTTATAGAATGACCTAACTTCTTAAATCAGTGGCTGTCAAGAAAAATTACTCAGCTATGTAAAACCTGAAATGAGTTCCTAATTCTGCCTTTTTTATCCCTCTCTATTTCTGGTTAGATCTTTGTGGCATTTCGTAACTGTCAGTTTTTCTTGTATGGATACTTTAGAGTGTTCAATAGAATGATTGATCCATACCTTTGTCCAAAAGAGGATTAAAAGTTGCTGAAGAGATTTGTTTCTGCATCAAATCAAAGTAAAAGTAAATACAATTTTTGTTGAGTAAATTGCACCTCTGGTTATGTCCTTAAGTTTTTCCTCCTTAAGGTGGCTTAGTATTCAGAGGAGTCAAAGCAAAAATGGAAGCAGAGAGAGATCACAAACAGGCAATATGCTGACACTTTTTTGGAGGCTGAGCTGGCCCTTCTGCATGCTCTAATTGATGTCAGGTCTTATTTAGCCGTAGCTGTAAGGGCATGTAGCCAAAAGTCCATGAAGACTCAGGATGGAAATTTACTCCCATAGACCTAGGCTGAAGTTTAAAATAAACGTGCAGGAGATACATGCTGAGCTGCATCTATAAGCTTCTGTGCACTATCTCATGGGCTTTGGCAGCACTGGATTAAACGGCAGTGAAGAAGTTTGGAAGCAGGGGTCAATGGTCTGATTTGCAAGTTATATCCCTGTCATATCCTCCACCTTCAGAGAGGCATGAACATCACCATTATTTCTTGCAGGAGTGTTCAGATGAGTCCTCACGTAAGAACCATCCATTCTGTTCCTGTTAAAATGGGAACCATTTGGTTTCTTAATTGAACTTTAAAAAAAAAAAAGAAAAGAAAAAGTTACTGCATAAAAAAGGGAGCCTTGAGCCCAATTTTGCTCTGATAGTCTATGTGAATGTTTTGCACCAGCCTAGCAGTGTGCTGAAGGGCCACCACTAGAGATGAATTTAGTTAACTACCATTCATTCAGTCCCTGGCAGATCTTGTGTGTTGTCAACAAAGAAGCAGTTAATGCCAATTATGAGGAGTTTTGTGATGTTGGTATCTCTGTAGTCCTTGCCTGAGGCCTGCCAAGCTCATTTCAAAAAGGGCACCAGTCAATATAATGATTATCAGTTACTGCTCTTAGGATTCACAACAGGCTGGGAATTTCCTTTATTGTAGTTACGAGCAGTCTCTGGTTTTGAGTAGGTTTTGTTATTAGAAATAGCAGTTTTGTCTGCCTGTGGTAGGGCTTAACAAGAGTGGAGTAGGCAGCAGTGGCTAGATCCTTAGTGTGGGAGGTGCATGCATGCAGTGAAAATAGGAAGCTCAGAGATTTCTCTCTAGGCCAGTGAGCCATCCAGTACATCCGATTGGTTGCTCTTCTGTTCTCAAGTCATTCCTCTGCCAGCTCTAGCTCCTGCTCTCATCTTCCCAGTGTCGGATGGCCATTAGGAAGGCAGCTTGTGTTGTTTGTCCTGAGGCAGGCATGTAGTTTGAACCATTATTGTGTATTGTCTTGTCTAGCTTTTTGTCATGCATATATCCTGATTCAGAAATTCATACTTACTCTGGAAGGTAGTGAAGAGTCAAGGAAACAAATGGATCTCCAAAGACTCTGCTTTTTGTTTCATCACAAGGTGTGCAGGACAGTCCAGTGATTCAAACATCATCTGTTCATTTTCATCGTCCAATAAACCTATGGCCAGTTTATGGCACAGTCCCTGCTTGGGAGCTGGGGTTCAAATACCCACAGATCACTTATGGCAAAGGTGATAGCTCAGTCCCACCTTTTAGATGTTGGGCAGATGCTTCCAACTTCATAGAAATTCTCCTTGGAAGTACATCTGTAAGTTTCAGGAATTCACAGGGCATAAAATAAACAACAATCATCAGGGATTCCCAAATTATTTTAATGTGTGACCTTTTCCTTTGCAGTAGCTACTCTTTAGGGGGGAAAACTAGGTCAGAAAATGTAGAAAGTGTCTTTTTTTTTTTTCTTCTGATAAAGAATGTCTTAGTGCATCACCTAAGAACCTTTACTCTTTCAGTGATCAAAGGTAGATAATGTAAACCAGCTGGCTTCAAACAAGGCCCAAGAAAGTTCTTAAATACTAATTTTATTGGGAGGGTTGACTTCTGGCCTTGTGCTACCATCACAGCTGACCCGTTTGGCATTTCCTACCTGTATAACGTGACTGTGTTTTGCTAAAGAGCAATGAGCATTACAGAGCAATTTGGTAAGTTTTGACAAGTAGGCATAGGAACAGAACTTTTGGTACAGATCTCAGTTCTCAAACTCAGTCATGAAGAGTGAGGGATTAGAAAAGAAGATACTTTGCCCAATATTTGCAGTACTATTAGAAAGTATTGGTATCTTTCTGAACACTGAAGTTGATTCTTCAGCTGTTCTTACCCCCCTGCATTTATCTGTGTGAAACTGCAACTGTATCTCTAGGCTTACACTCCCTTTACTTTGGTGGCAGCCAAACCTCTGTTTTGAAATAGATGTGGTTGTAAACTGCAAGTAGAAACAGGCACACGTGGCCACTGGATGTCACCATTCCTTCATACAAATAAGGTCAGCTAGCACATATTTTGCATTTTCTAATATTTCTTGAGTAACATGTCTACTCAGTATTCAGAGTAGGAAGGCTGCAAATTTTTGCTTTGTCTTTGAAAGTGTGTGCAGAGTCTTTGTATCCTTAATGTACAATGTCAGTCTTCAAGATAAGAGAAGGAAGGTGGGTCTCTCATGGTGCTTGATAAAGGGGTGTGAAGTGTGTGCTGGTTGTGGCTTTAAGAAAAGTAAAATAACATTTTTTTTTAATCTAGGGCAAAAACTATGACTTTAAACTTTGTGTATTGTCTAAATCTTGATGCCTGCATCAGGGTGAAGGACATATTTTACCTCATGCTGACACTCCAGTGTTCAAATAATGCCCTCTCAAAAAAGGCATAGTCCACATGAAATCCTGAAAGGCATTTTCTTGCTTTCCAACTCAAAGGTAAATCCCTCAGGTGCTTTTTGACAGAACCCTTGCCTTGCTGCATCCTGTCACTAACTGCTCCATGTGGCACCTACCTCTGAAACATCATCAATGGGGTGCTGTCATATGCTGAATAAAAAATCCTCCTGGGTAAACAGATTGGTTTATTTACCTCATACAGCCCAAATACTGAAGCCTTAGGATAATTATAATAATGTGAAGTGCATTTTGGAGGCATATTACTTAATTTAGGTGTATCGCTTGTCTGTGTCCATTTAACTTGAGTAGACATATGAAGCGAGTTTCTTCAGAAGGCAATTCCACATTTATTTCTCCTAATGCAAAGTTAGCTTAAGAAACCCCCGTGTTGGTCATGTCCTCTCAGTTATGCTCATACAGCTGATCAGGTGGAGTCTATCAAAAACAAGCAAAAACCCATCCCAAACCACACCAGAACCACTGCCGTGCTGTTACTGGTTTGCCAGGAGATGAAAACTGAAATGAGCATGTTCACCACTTTTCCCAAATGCTGAGCCGTAAATATGGTCGCCCTAGAAGAAAGAGCACCCAGAATAGTTTCTTAACCTTTTTTACCCTATTACTTGATGTTCAGAGAAGTTTTCCTTAGATTCCACATAGGCCTTGACAGTTCAGGAATACTTCCAACATCTTATTAGATGCTGACATATTTTCAGAGTAGGAATTTTCATTTTGCTGTTAGTTTGGTGTTTGGCATATATGACCTCCCTGGCTTCTATCGTTGTGGTGGTAAATAGGGGAAATAGTTGGACTATGACTGACTTAATATTGGTTGCTGCTTTATTTGTGCATGTTGTAAATGTAGTGTGTGTGATAAATGAAAACAAAAGCTATCAAAACCTTGTAGGAACCACTTTGGATCAGTTTGAGGTTTGTTGAGGGAGGAGATGATTGCAGAGAAGCAATATTTTGACTATCACTGCAAGGAACAATCTAGAAAAGTGAATCTTTGAATTCAATAGCCATTGCTTTATTTTAATTCAATAGCTGTTTATTTATATTGGCCTCAAGCACAACTGGAGGATGCTTTAAACAGATTACTTATGTGGACTGAAAGAAACAAGAGTTTTAAAATGGAGTTTGACACCTCCAGCCTTTCCTTTGTCAGTAAGACAATGTCTTCAATTTTACTCAGTCCTCAGCCTTGTTGCATGTGATGCTCATGTACTTTCATCCTGTTTTGTCTCCAATTTCTGGCACAAGAAAAAGAATGAGGTTGCTAAAATGTTTTGGCTCTTGTGTCCTAGTCTTTCTTATGCCTCTTATGGTACAGGTTGCGTGAGTATTTACTTGCATTAAGTGTTTCCCACCAAAGTGAAGCAGTGCCTGAATTGGTGCTTCTTGAGAGGTGCAGAGCAATTTGATGGCAAAGCAGTGATTATTTTGCTGTGGCTCGTTTTGGAGCAGTGTTTGTCAACTGAGGATTCATCTGCCAAGTGACAAAAAGCAGCTTCTAGCATTTGATGCTGGTACATGAGCCGCATTGCTGAAGTCAAAATCCTAATGAAATACTTTGATTCAGGGTTTCAGGATCTGGTGTTCTGCCATTCCCCTTTTTTATTTTGAGCTGTACATGGTCATAATCTTAGCAGCAAGCACAGGAGAATACAAATGCACATAAAACATTTGACCTGCAACAGAAAGCTAGTAAGCCCAGGGTCTTTAAGGAGAAGTGAGTTATTTAATGACATCTTGTGTTTGCTTTCTGTATTTAGTATGCTGCTGCTTCTTCTGGTCTTTGTTGTTCTCTGTAGGTAATTTCAGACATGCTTGTGACAGTCAGGTTACCTTGTTTTGTTCCCAGACCAGCAGTTTTGAAACAGCAGTGTGGAAACAAGTCACTTGTAGAATATGTTGTGAGGTTCTCCGTGATGGAAAGATAAGCCTTGATCGTCCCAGTTGATCCTTGAGCAGTTGCCCTCATTTGGCAAGCTCTTTGAGCTAACCCTGTTTCCTATTGCAATACATCTGGGTCACTGGAAAAATATGTGTTTAGGAGGAATGCATGAGGTAGGCAAACCAGGTTACATCATGCTCAGAGTTTGTCAGGCCATGACTGCTTCCTAGCTTGTCCTGAGTCTTGTTCAGGGGAATCCAGGTAACATGGATATTATTTTCATTCAGTTCATGCTCGCTGAGAAGGATCAGGGCTCGTGAAAACTTTCCTGTATGTTTATCAGACCAGTGCCAGATGACATCAGGAGGATGTCGCTCAAAACACTTGAATAGTCTTTAATTCATTATAGCAGTCATTAAAAGAACCTCTGGAGTCAGTTGCATGTGGTAGGTGTGGAATATGCCACTACTTACATGGCCAATGGCTAAGCCATGCCTTCAGAGCTGCATATTGGAGTTCTGGGTCCCTCAAGTGGTACCTCAAAACTTGATAGTTGAGTGGGGGGAAAGGTGTTCATGTGCCTTTGTGTTCTGTGTGATAACACATTTACACAGGAGCAGCACCACACAAAACCTACGCTGTTTGGTCAGGTACTGTAGATGTCATCAAAACTCAGAAGTGAAGCCTCCATCTCTAAAAGATGCAAATGCCTCAAGGTTTTTTTGTGCTTGTGTCATGATATTGACTGAGTCCCATTTTTAATAGTATGTAAAATTAGAAATAAAAATAGAGGCACTAAAAGCAAAGCAAAGATTATATGAACTAGAGAGTAGTTCTGTAGTTCTCAAAACTCACTGCTGTGAAGTAGTGTAGACAGGGTTTACTGATCATATGTTTTACTGTTTTACATGCGTGCTTTTGTTTGTATTATGAGAGGATTATAAAATCACTGTAATTTAATTTTTACTCATTTTTTTCCTCTAATCTCTCATGTAAATCTTTTTGATACATGAAACATGAATCCTTGGATCAAAGTCACCAACCTCAGTTACAGTACTCGGTGAAGTGATTTGTCACCAGTAAGACTTTCCCATCCTCTGAGAGGCAGACATTTAGCATATTCATCAGGTTGTATCTACACTGAAGCAAACAGCATTCATATTCATGTGACTGTTTTCTCTCATGGTTTACAGATTGCCTTACCAGCATAAGCTAACTTTGAATTTTTTAGGACATTTATTTTTGGTATTTTATAACTAAACCTTGAGAGCTCTGACCTAAGAAGAGGCGGTGGATGAATTTTATTGGCTTGAAGTGAGAGTCAGGGAAAGAAGAACTTTCCTTGCTGCAGGAAAAGTGCTAAAATACAAGTGGTTTTGGTTTTTTTCTTCCTTACATATATTTGCACGTCTGTGGAGTTCCAGAGCTGTCTGGTATTTCCTCTGCACTGCTGGTAGTTGTCCCTTCTCATCCATTTCAAAATTTTTCTTCTCCCCAGATTGGTCCCCAGAATCCTTCACATTGTTCCCAGTTCCTGGGATGGCACTGGGAGAAGCAGCAGCATAGGCAGGGCCTTGGAGGCTGCTCCTTGTCTATGTTTGAGAAGTATGATAAGACCAGATAGATACAAGTTGGTGGGCCATTGTCATTTGCTTGGTGCTGTGCTATTGCCATTGTCATTTAAGCAAATATATTAAGAAAAGAGCCTTTTTTTTTTTTTTTTTTTTGGTGGGGAAGAATGACATAGGCAGGGCCATGCAAAGTGACTTGGTCTATTAGGAGGTATTGGTAAGAGCTATTAAAATGTCCTGAAAATGCAAGCCTTTATTTCATATAAGGGCGAGCAGAGATCTTGAATTCCGAGCCTTTAAAAACACACAAAGCCAGCAGTTCTCTGCATATGTATTCAAGGTGTCTATTTCTCTGTGTGTTACCATGTACCAGACTGCTGCTCTTTGCTGTGGCAGGACAGCAGAGCACTGTGAGAGAAGCAGAACTCACTCTGTGCTTTAAGTGATGGGTCAAGTCACATGAGAGTAGTAGTATTAAATTGCTGTAGCTAGATGAGGTTGGGTTTAGGTGTTAAGATATAGATTGCCAGTGGATCTTCTGACAAGGGCCTCCAGTTGAAGACTTAGGAACTCTGTGCTGTTTCCATCCGTATAAATTCTCTATGTATTGACTTTCTCTATAGAAAGTTCTAGGTGATAAAATAACAGGCACAGGAGAGGTTACTTCTAGTTACTTCACTAGCTCTCAAAATATTTTTTTATGCTGAATTAGTTGATTTTACCCACTCCCCAACATTAAATGTATTCACAATCCTGGTAGGATTTGCACTGCATTAAAATATCAGAAGTCTCTTTAAGACCTGTTTTACTGCTGAAAATTCTGAGTTTTGCAGTTGGGCACTATATGATTATAGTACTTTGTCATTTAAGTCCTCTTTGTTCCTTCTTTCCTTTGCTAATGTATAATAAGGTACTTTATTATGTAACAAAGCACCTTAATTTAAAGCTACTTTTGTTGTTTCTCTGTGTTATGTTCACATGAACTTCTAACTTTATCCTAGATGTTAAAAACTATACTTGTGACTTTGGTTTTGGCTTGTTCTCTTTTGTAATGAATAAGTTCATATGTTTAAGTTGGAGATAAATGAGACATAGAAATACCTGTAAACAGAATGGTTAAAAATTTTAACAGTGGCTTACTGTATACAAATGGTTAATATATATTAATCTCTTAATAGCTGGGAATTCAGTAAGATCAAAGTAACATTTCTAAAAGATGAAGGTTGTTTGAACTTTTTGATGTGTTGCTGTTGGGGGCTGAGTTTGAGCTTTTAAATTTGCTCTTCTTGGGTTTTCACAGGTAGGGGACTAATGAGTTAACAGGCTGTTTTAACTAATTATGCAGATATTACATTGAAATGCTCTCCTAATTTAAATATTGACTGGGCAGAACAATTATATCCTTGTCTCCATTTATAAACGGAAAATTATATCCTTGTCTCCATTTATAATCAGAAAGTATCTTACAGAGGAGACCAGAACAATTAACATGACCTTAAACACAAGTTTGACAAAAGTATGAATGCACGAGTGCAAAGCCTAAATAGTTCCACAGCAGTCCACACACTAAAGATGGGACTTAAAATGTCCACAGCTTTCTCATCTTTTATGTTTTACTGAACACTTTGATTTTACTTCGTGCCTCAAATCTTGTGCTGATTTGTTTTTCTTCTTTATTCTCTTTCAGAAAGATGAGGTGTACCTCAACTTGGTGCTGGACTATGTTCCTGAAACAGTATACAGAGTTGCCAGACATTATAGTCGGGCCAAACAGACACTCCCTATGATTTATGTCAAGGTAGGTAACTGACAGATGTGGTTAGGAGAAGCAAGATATTACAGAAATACATCGTGGATACTATTTTCTGACATAATAGTAAATTTTCTGAAATGTTTAGAAGCAAATAGATCTTGAGGCAAGGAAAAATATAGAATTACTTGTTGTTATTGCGAAGGAAGAATAGAGGGTTGAGACTTAAACACTTGCAATTTCTGACCTTACAGAAATCTTGGAATGGGTCGGGGAGACTGAGTGTGGGGGGAGTGTTTTGTCTTTGACACAGCTTGGATGGAGACTGAGACCAGCCAGATTAGCAGCTTTCAGTTTCCTGAGATGGTGAAGACATAATAGAACAAAGGTCAGGAACTGAAAGAGGATGTCAAGAGGATGTTCTCTAATCTGTTATCTTCCCCTTTTCCTGACATATGAGTAAGGGTTCATGTGCTTTTGTTGTGGTCATGAAAGGCACATTTTTGTTTCTACTTGAAGCTCATTGGCTCATGTCTTCAAAAGCTACGTGGGGTAAGGTGCTTGTATGCACACTGTAGTTTCAAAATCTTGCTCAAGTTGTCTATATCTTTTACACAGAAGTTAAAGTAAGTAAAATTTCTCATTTGCTGTCCAACATGGGACCCATCTGGGGCCTCATAGTTCTGTTTTGTATATTGTGGTGACCACAATCCACACACTAGTGAATGATGATGTTTTCACATGACGTTAACTTGTTAACTTGGCACACAGGTAATATTTAATGGAAATTACCCGCAAAATTTCCTGATGCATATTGATTTCTCCAGACACCTCTTTAAAAGTATAATGCCTAATGTAAGGGTTGGCTTAAGAAAAAACTTCAGTTTGGTTGAAAGAAGATGAAAGTTTCAAAGGTGAAAGCTACAAATAGTAATTATTTCAATAATGAAGTTTTGTGCCATAACTACAGGCATAAATTGGAAATGGCATGTCTCTGCAATAGGCATCACTTTTGCCTGATTTTTAAGAAAGCACAGAATTTTATCATCCAGCAGACTTCAAGGTCACTCTCTTTGGTCTCTTGGTGAAACATCATGTCTTCAGGTTATATGCTCCCCAAAATCTGTAGGCTTGGTTTTTGATAAATTGTTTCTATACCTTTTGTCAGTATTCTTGCCCTAATAGTTCTCTGTTGTGGGAACTTGAGAAAATTGTCCTTCCTTACACTTTCAGAGAAAAATCTGCTTCAACTCTTTCATCTTGCAGGATGCCTGGGACTTCCTGTTCCATGTAGTCTGGATAGCTATTCTTATTTTCCTGGCAAGGCTTTTATGTAATCCTGTATTTAAAAAGATCATGTTACCTTAATGTCATTAAAGATTTTGCAATTTTCCCGGCATCTTGGCTACACAAAGGTCAGATCATACCTATTTGTTCACTTCTGATGGATAACTAGGCAGGCAGAGAGCTGCTTTTCCCTGGGTAACAAAGAAACTTAAAGCTGCACAGAAGCTGTTCTAGTAATTTTCTGATTAATTTTTATTTGTAATTTCTAACCTGCTGTAAGGAGTCCTTGGAAATTTTGCATTCGCTGTGTGGAGATGAAAGGCATACTTCAAAAATCCCACATTTGTTGACTTGACCCCTCAAGTTAGAGCAGTCTTTTGCATTATTTTGCAATACACTTGCACAATACATACTTGAGGAACTAGAACAGGCAATTCGGAAAAAATGTTTGTTTGCTTTTCTTTGTGCAGAGTTGTGGTTTTCAGAAACAAGTATGAAAACCAGAGGCCTAGAGCCAAAATTCAAACAATTCTCTTCCCTCTCCTACTTTCCTGCCAAACAAACAACAAAAAACAAGGGGGAGAGAAAGTGTGGCGACAAAGATAATGGTGAAAGAGAGGCAAACATGACCTGATATCCATATCAAGTAATTGCACCTGATTATATAGACCATTAAAGGTGAACTGTGGAAAAATGTGCTTGTGAAAGAAAAGTGTGGAGTTGCATCTCTGGTATAGTGTCCTGCCTGTAGCTTGATTTTAAGTGGAAACTTGTGGGGACACAACAAAAATAAAAAATAATCTGGCAGCTTTTTGTCAACCTGAAAACAGGGATTTCCATGCCTTTATGACTGTATATGCTATACATCCTTAATTGTATCCAGGAGCTTTTTATTTTCCATAACAAAAAATATGTATCTCCAGAAGCTGGACATCCTCCCCCTGCCCTGTAAGCTTGGTTGAAGTTCTTGGCTTCATAATACCTCCTCTTGCTGTGTTCTTCCTTGCTAAGGAGTTAGCCAGCCCTGGAAAGTGGGCAGAGAAAACTCTCCCTCAGCATACTTTTTTGTTGTGCCTTGCATAAGCTTATTTTGAACAGTTGGTTTTATTTGCCTTCTGTTTTTGTCCAGAGATTTGAAATTAAAATGACTCTGTCCCCACAGCAAGAAACACTGGGAGATTCACTTCAGTGACAGGCTGAGACACTACCCTTGTCTTTGGGCAATATTTAATATAGCTTCACTAGCTAAAGGGTTTTCTTTTGGATTTTGTGGGACCTTTTTTTTAGTTGTTTGTTTGTTTGGGGGTTTTTTAATAACCTGGAATACTTCACTGCTGTGAAGAGGCTGATTTGTTGAGCAAACTGAAACACCTTTATTTTGTGTATGCTTTTTATGATTGCCATTATTTACAAATGTTGGAAAACTGGCACAATTATTTCTTTAGGATTATGCTAATTATGCTATTTCAAAGGACACATAAAAAGATTTGAACCACGTGTGTGTATATGTAGCAAAGGGTGTGTGGGGAAGGTATGCAAATACCTTGCCCACCTTCATAGCCCTAATATGCATTCAGTATGGTCTTTTTCTCGGTGTTTTTGTTTTTCTTCTAATAAGGGTTTGTGCTAAACTAATTGTTTACCCTGATTTGACTGGTATTTCTTTGTTCCAGTTGTACATGTATCAGCTGTTCCGGAGTTTAGCCTATATCCATTCCTTTGGGATCTGCCACCGGGATATAAAACCACAGAACCTCTTGCTGGACCCTGATACAGCTGTTCTAAAACTCTGTGACTTTGGAAGGTAAGCACATTAGTGACCTGAAACTTGGTGAAAAGATCTTCCTTCAAAGTGAACCTTGATGCAGCTTTGCCAAGAAATTCTCGGTGTCCCTTAGAAGGTCTTTATTTGTAACTTAAAAGAGGAATTACTGATATTCTATTTTCCCTCCAAAGTGATTTCAAAGGTGTGGCAGGGAAGAACTGGAAAAGGATATTAAGAGGGAGAGAATTAAACTTCATGCCTCTTATTATTGCAGGTATTAGAAAAATGAAATAAATACACCATGACATAGGGAAAATACTGCAGCATGGAAAACCAGAACCAGTTATTGCAGTGAAGTGTGTTTGGGCAAGAGAGTACAGGCGTGGTGGCATTGTAACTTAAAAAGGATGATGTTACACTAGTCAGTCTACTTGCATTTACAACAATTCACTTAGTGTTGCAAATACCATAGAGGCTCAAAATCAGAAGCAGCACTTCCAGTTGAAGCTCTTGGATAGTGGACATCTATGTTCTAGTTTGCAAAGGCACATTTATTTCCACTATGCATTCAGAATCACTTTTAGAGTCCAGCTCCCACCTTAGAACTGATACAGAAATTCTGGCAATCTGCAGTGAGACATGACATAGATTTCTCTCTGAGAAAGTTCAGTCCTTATATTGTGCTGTAACTTTGCAGACTAAAATACTTGGGGTATATGTGTGAGAGGTCACAGAAGCTGCTGTTGCTAAATTTGCTTGCCCATAGTGAATGGGAATGTCAGATGGGGGTTATTCATGCAGTGCATCGTCATGACTGGTGCCTCCAGATCTCCTCCTCAGGTCTGCCTCCCCAGCGTAGGAGCAAAGTAGGAATCATGCTGAAGTTCAAAACAGACAATGCATAAAGGCAATACTTACTATTTTTTTATCAGTGGGAATTTGTTAACTGTAGTTTCTGTACTGAAAACTGAAAACTAAGACTTTTTTAAATGGGTGATGGATATTCTTCACTGAAGGCTGAGAGGAGTGTCTGGAAAGCCAAACACTGGATTTGACTGGCTTGCCACTCTGCAGTGTTTGGTGCTATTTAGGTGAATGTCATATTTCCAAAAGGGCAGTAAGTGAAATTTTGTCTTCCAGCTCCTTTTTGTCTTGCACTTCTTAATTTAAGAAAGAAGTGTAATGTGCCCATAGACTCATGTTCCTAAAGCAACATGACCTTGTGGTCCATTCTTTTCTTGGATTCTTTTAAAGAGAAGTATTGAGGCAATACTGTGGGTTAGATCCTTCGTGGCTGATCGATTATACTATAAGAGAACCCTTCATGTTAATTGTGGATGATTAACATGTGAATACAATGGCAAAGGCTTTTTTATTCTTTGTCATCTCATACCATGCTCCTTTAAGTAGCAAAGGAGCAGAATAGTGTGATGGAAATTAAAAACCAACTGAAAAACCAACTTTTTGCAAAAAAAGCAAACCAGCAAACAAAATCCCCAAACAGACAAAAATACTGCACTCAGTCCTTGTGAGTATCCAGAGTTTTTAAACCTTAAACAATGACTACATTTGACCGAACTGTTTTCTGTCCTCTTTTCCACTGTAAACAAGCCTTTGCATCTGTCAAAAACAACTGGCAGCCAAAAATTTGACCCTGTTTTTCACCTAGATTGTATTCAGAATTTCCTTTGCTGTCCCCAGTACAAGGGTGCTTGATGGATTAGACTGATTTCACAGTGAATCAAGGAGTCAGTTTGCATCAGCTTAAAAGAACATTGTAATTCAACATTTGGGAATGGGGAGTAGGTGAAGAGTGCCAAAGCTTAATGTTGGTGTGCACAGCAATGTTGTAGCAGTGTTCATTACTGAAATACTGTTTTTTCCTTTCCAGTGCAAAACAGCTGGTTCGCGGAGAACCCAACGTGTCGTACATCTGCTCTCGGTACTACAGGGCACCAGAGTTGATCTTTGGGGCCACCGATTATACCTCCAGTATAGGTATGTGTGTGCATTTGCTTGAAATCTGTACCAGCTGCCTCAGTTTTTATCCTGTACTGAAGTGTAAAGGTTTCCAGAGATCTCTAATATAATCCCTGGGGCTGAATTTGGTTGTAAATTATTTGGTTCCACTTTTTAAATAAATACAAATGTTTTGTAGATGGTTGCTGTGCTTTCTACACCTTTTGAGATTTCAGCATTAATTACACTAGGAAAGGGGCCTTTTCAATGTAGAGGGGGAAAATCTGATTACAAGTGAAAAAAAATTTCCATGTAATGTTGCCGTTTAGTTTAAAAGTAGCTATGAGATCTCAAGCCAGAAAAGCATTTTTAGTAACTTGAATTAACTGTAAAGAATGTCTGCAGAAAACCAGCTACTGCTTCTGATGTGCTGTGGTTTAGACATAAATCTGTAATTTATTTACTTGGCTCTTAGTAAAGAGTTTATAGGGGGAGGTAAATGTGGCCTAATGATTGACTTTAAATTCTCTTTACAACTTTAATATATTGTGTACAGCAGTCCTTCTAATTCAGCCAATTCTGCTAGCTTTTACTGTCCTTTAGTCATTAATTTTGAACACAAAGAACTCTTTCTATATACCTGACACATAGCTGTGTCATGGAAATACTAAGGAAGCTGGAGGTTTGATGGAGATCAGGGAACAGCCAAGCTTTCTTACAGTAGAGAACCAAAAATGAACAGCAAAATGAAAAATATTGGAAATTAACAACAGTGTGTTGGCTGGTTGTTGGTAACTACTTGAGTTTTCAGTCAAGATACTGCCTGGGCTGCTTCTGAGTTCTAGTGCAAAAAGAGATCAGATTTGGCTCTCAGCACAACATTGGGGAACCTTTTACTTTGCTTATGGATTTGAGTCATTTAGGCAAGGTTTAATGTTTTCAAAAGGATTTTGAGATCATTATCAACTCTTGGCAGACTATGCTTATAACCAGTATATTTAAACCCACTGTGTTTGAGCTAGTGTGGAACTCAGTGGCTGGCTGACTTGTTTTAACTCTGTAGTTCTTAAAAAGGAACAAAAAACCCCACCTCAACATGTTCCTGAAGACTTCCCTGCTCTCACAATTTTTTTCCCATTAGTTACTATTCAGTATGTATTGTAGCAACTGTTGCATATCTTCCGGGTAGGAAAAAGAGGCAGAACCAAGAGTAGTCTGGGGAAAGTATGGCACAATAAAGATACAAGGGCAGAACTTACTGTTTGCTGCTGCCAGAAGTGGCAGCCCCACCTCTGCTCTTGTCCCTGGATACCCTGGCTCTCTCCGTTTACTGTTTAATTTGCTGATTCAGCATCAACTGACAAGAGATTTTGGCAGGTTAACTTCCTGCTGTGTGAGTGAGTGCAGTCAGCAGTATTGCGCAGTCCAGTAAGCAGCAAAGCCCAGGTAAAAGCAAAGTGTTTTGAGCTCATGAATGAGGGGAAGGTGGCTGATCCCATTTGACATATTTTTGCCAGCTGAGAGCTAATAGATTGGCTCAGCTGCATTATCAGAGTGCACCGAGACCTCTTGTTTCAGAGGATAGCTGCATAAAATGTGTATTTTATGTGTCAGTAGGAGAGACTGCTTTTCAGATAAGCCTATGAAGTGTCTTTTGCTCCAGCTGCAGACCCTTCTTCAAGTTGTTCTTTCCATTTTTGTTGTTTTACCTGCTGGTCTCTGAAATGGTTCTAATAAAAATTCCATTCTGAAGTGCAATTTTTCACTTGCCTCCAAAAATATCTTGAATTTCAGTCATTGTTCTGACTTCCTTGTGCCAAAAAAACCCTACCTGTCCCTCCAAGTCCTTTTTTTGAAATTTGCACTGAATTGCTTGAATATTAAGTTAATATTCCTTTGTTCCTTCCTGTCCTATCCACCTTCTTTCTTAGCAGTCTTTGGATTTGGGAGATGAGCAGGAATAAAATGCTTTTACAAGCTCTACAGTTTCCCAATGTTCTGCAATATGCTAGAAATTCGAAGGGTTAATTTTACAAACATCTAAGGAATATGTTTGTACATATTCCTTAGTTCTTGCTGGTATGCAGCAATGATGCATAGTGAGAACCCTTCCTTATTTCATGTGGGGTTGTTCATCTAAACTCATCCAGCTTGTTGGAAAACCAATCAACAAGCATATAGGGATTTATTAAAAGACGGAAAAGAGCATGTAATTATTAGTGCTTTATCCATAGCTCAGAGTATAGGGAACTGAAATGTTTCAGTTGTTGTAATGCTGCCTTTTAAACTTATATGTTGACATGCTTGGTTTTTTTAGTTCTTGTTTTTCTTGCGAGTTGTTAGCTTAAGAACCTTTTCCCGCTGTAGTCTTTCTCGCTCTGTAAGAATCACTTGTGTGTGTGTGATAACAAAAAGTGAGCTTTACATGTAAGGCTGGGATCTTTATTCCCCCAGTTAAATATCCTCTAGTAAAACTGTGGTAAAAGTAAAATCATTGAAGAATACAAAGCCAAAAAGTGTTCTAAGTAGAAATTTTCCTACATTATCTGCAAGGCTTCCAGCTGGTTTTGGGAAGGTTTTTGTTGTTTGTAAATGTCACTGCAGGGCTTAAGATTACAATGTGCTGCAATAGGATAATGACTGAAAGGATTTCTGAGCAAGAAGTCCTTTTTAAGACCAGGCAGTGACACTATTGGCCCAATACTTGACAGCACAGCCAGCTGCATTATGACAATGTCAGTTGTTAGTCATCTTGTTTAGCATTGTAACCAGGAGTTGCATTAGGCTGTCTGGCTTCATCCAGGTTGTCTTTAAACACATGAATTTATCCTCGTGACATTCCTTGCTCTTCAGTGTAGCCATTTGTTCCAGGATGTGTCTCTTCATCCTGGATGTCACAACAAACTAAACTGGCATTTAACTTCTAGAATCGTGATTGTTTCATTGAAGTGCATGACTTCAGTTCTAACCCAAGAGGTTCCTTTAAAAAATAACTGAGTCAGGGATACGATGTTTATTACACTTCTGTAAAGTACCACATTAGTGTGCGTTTAAATATATACCATAGTAAGAGTAGCATCAAATCACATTTACTGCAGTTAGTGCCTCCAGCAGACCTGGGACTCTATTTTTAAAATAACTACCTGGGAAATGACCTATTAGAGCTCCTAAATAGTCACTGTTGCCAAATAGCTACAAATCCCTACCCATAATAGCTGTTATGTGCCTTAGAACTTTACAGGATTTTTCAGTGGTCAGGCACAAATATTCATATCAATTGGGTGCCTTCATAGCTTGTACAGATTGGGCCTTTGTGCATCTTTGGCTATGAATTCTGCAAATGTGTGTGTTTGTGTGTGTCCCTAAAGCTTGCTGGGAATGGACATAGTTTACTTCCTGCAGCTGATTTACAGGAGTTTGTTACTGTTGTTGGTTGGGGTTTTTTGAGGGGGGAAAGGGGGAAGTGCGGGGCTGGTTTGTTGATTTTTTTCCCAAACCAAGCCCTTCAGCTATGCCGTGACAGCGTTTTGGCTGAGGCTTCTTCCTTGCCAGTCTGTGTGTGTTATAGCATCCCAGAGTATGTTGAAGGCATGGTTCTGGCTGTGCTGGTCATATGGGTGATGCTGCTACTGAAAAACCCTGGGGTAGGTGCCCACGTTCCCCTACATTGTCCTGGGACAGACACTGGAGTAGAGGTGGGTGCAGATGTTTCTGTGGCCTCAAGCTCCTTCTGTAGGGAAAGAAGCTGTGCGGCTGAGCTTTGCCTCAGTCCTGTGTTTTTTCCTTAGGTGAGGTGGCAGGGCAGGGCAGGGCTCACCAGATCCTGGTGGTGCTTCTGCACAATGAGGGGCTGCTGGTCTCAGTGCTTTTGCTCCACCACTGCGCTGGCAGGAGTTGGGAGTGTTCTAGAGGGAGTATTTATAGCCGCTGGCAGGGAAAGATTGATCTGCATGACCATTGCTGGCTTCTCTTGGGGTGTCTGAAAATAGGTATCTTGAAGTTGTTCATTCACTTTCCTAGCAAGCGCGAGTGTTTCACCTCATCAGTCTGGAGCAGAAGCTCTTCTGCAGGTATGTGTACTTGGCCTGTCTCAGAGTTTGTTGGGGAAGAACCACCACAAGGTGTGTCCCTGAACAGTTGCCAAACAATCAGAAGGATTTGCTTCTTTCTCAGATGGCAACTTCCAGTGCTGAAAGTAAGCAGGTGTGTTAATTCACTGAACTACTCTACCACCTGTCATTGTAGTTTCATCTCTTCATTGCAAAAGAATAGAGATATCTGTGTTCTGTTTTTGTTCCAAATACTGGAACAAGCATGTATTTTCAAGCATTTTCATGTTTCAGCCTTACTCTTTCTCCCCAATCCGTGGATCTTTGATGGCTTTTGTGTGAAACTTCTACCAAGATAGCACACTGCCTGTAATCCTGAATTTTGCTCTTGTTCTGATATCCCAAATATTGTTTCAAACAAGCAGCGGTGAAAAGCACTTTGGGTCTGGCAGTTGGCAACGAGAACCTGTTGATTTTATGACTTCCCAGGGCTGCTTTTCTGACTCTTGGTTTGTTTCCTCAGTTTCCAGAGCAGCAGCTTTGAGTCACCTCCAAGATGGAGGAAGTCCATCAAGATGAAGGAATAGTGAGGCAAAGATGAATAGATGAGGGTAATAAAAAAGTAGGAAGGTAAATACACCCCACAAAGTGTCAGATAAATGGTAGTTCTTAATTTGTACTAAGTGGATGAGAGAAACGATCTTTTTTCCCCCCCTTCCTCCTCCATGTCCTCCAAATAACGAGTTAGAGGAGCTAGAGAGTAATTCAATGAATGGTGCTTGTGCTGTGAAGAAGAGGGCCAGCTTTTCAGTTTGGAAAGGCAGAGTTTGAGATCAGAAGAAGTGAAACTTGTGGACAGGGTGTTAATTTCCAGCTCAAAATGGCTATTGCATGCTTACAGAATTGAAGCCAAGGAGTCTGTTTTGCACTGGTCCTCCCAAATGTCTCTTCCTGATTTAAAGAGAAATACTTGTTTTCTTGCCTTCTGTAATGCTAGAATGCATTTGAAAGCAAGGGCATTATGAAGATTATATTATTAGACAATGTCCATCTAACAGGTCTGAAGAGTAGAGACTTAATTTAAGAAAAGTTTTGTAGTACAAGAGGCTATATGAATTTTTGTGTGTGTAATGGAGGTAGGTTAGGTGGTAATGGTATTTGTCTAAGTGTTCTTTAGTTGAGGAAAGATACAGCATTAGCTACCATTGTAATGTGTGACAACTATTTGAAATAAGCTTTTGAAGGTTGCTGTTGCCTGGCAGTTGTATTTATTCTCTGTATTGTTTAGACTGCATTTCACTGAAGGTATGAAGAAAGTACCCTTGCCTGCTTTCTTAAAATGAATAGTTTTCACTATTTTCTCCTAAAATTTCACATTGTCCCAACTAGTTTGGCGTAAGGACCATTTGACGTATTTTCTTTTAAGATTCTCTCTTACCTTGTTTATTAGCTAATTCAAAGCATGTGAATGAGAGTCCTAGTTTGTTTTAATTAATTTGCACATACTGAAAAGAAATAGTTCAGAAAATGCTTCTTCTCCCATGGGAGCAGGTAGTTACACCACATATTAATCTGTAGCAGTTAACTCTGACTGTACTAAGACAGAAAAGTCTCTGGGAAGGAACTACCGTAAGCTGATCACTTCCTTTAAGTAATGTGTCTTTAAATGCAGATATTAGTACTTGTTTACTTCAGGTTTGAGGAAGAATTTTACCACCCTGATGTGGTAGATATATTTTAAAATGCAAGATATAAAGGGTGTGGGGGAAAAAAGGAGCAAACTATCCTGGAACCATATTTTAGTCAATGGCATAAATTCCATCAAGTTTCAGCAGAGATGAAATTTCTGTTTGTTCCTTATTGTACATTGCTTATCAAGAGTTGTATAAATACCTGTGTATATTGTGTTTTGTTTCTGTCCCTCCTTGGAGGTGCTCAAGTTAGCCTCCACTCTCTGGATTTTGTTGAGGATGCTTCAAGGATTTGTTCACTTCCTTGTCCAGGGAACATTGCCCACGTCCTAATTTGGAAGTTGGTGAAATTACATGCCTGGAAAAAAGATGGGGATTTGGAAATGCCAGTATTTTACTTCACTGTGTATTTAAAGTTTTAGCAGGTATAATAAAGGAGAAGTAAATAGACTTTAAACAAGACATTAAATTGCCTAGTTTGGAAGATTCCAGTGCATACAGAGCAATAGGTTTCTGATGGATTTTGTTGTATGTTTGAGGGATTAAACGCAGCGTGAATGTAGCAAGTATTCCTCAGCCATTGCCACCTATTTCCACATGACCTACATCCTTGTTTTTTTTTCCTCTGTTCCCATGTGATGCCCTCAGCTTTCTCGTGTGCCCTCTGCTGTTCGTGCTTGGCTTTCTTGAGCAAGGACTTGCACATTGTTTGGCTGGTTTGCAGCTGCAGTTTGACAGGGCTGAGGAAGCCCAGCACTTCCCCAAAGGACTGAACTCTCCTCACCTTGGCACCACCACTGATGCTCCCTGCTGATTTTATAAAATTTTTGTGTTGCATTTGAGACTTCTGCCCTACAGACTTGTCTGAAATAGGCTAGTGGAGTGCAAAAGCATTTAGGGAAACTAGGAAAAGCAAAAACAGCTCAAAGCCAACTTAATGGAGCAGTCAGACCAGAAGGTTATTTAAAACAGTTTAAAAAAGCCACAGTCTAATCTGAAAAAAGTAATGCAAGCATAGTTTCAAAATCTTAAAAGGAAGTGAGTTGTGATTAAAGACTTAATCTCCTGTCAGCTTTGTGCTTGTATATATTCTGTCAAATATGTTTCCTTGCCATATATTACATTTTCAGTGAAAAACAAGGATTTGAGTTGTAAATAATGATTACAGATTTGGTGTAACTACTTGTTTCATAAAGGACAATCTAAAGGACTTGACTTATTTTAAACCCTTTAAAGGTATCTTTCAATAGAATTTTAAGTTACAGCACTCTGACTGCTTAGTACATTTAATCTATCTCTTCAGTACCTCTGAAGAAATCTATCTGTTGAACTGTTATGTAATTCCTCTAAATTTAATATGCATGAGAGATGCAAAAAGTGATGCATCATGGTTTTGCTGGATGAGTTGGTCCAACAGCAGGAGCTATCAGAGAGAGACATTGATTAGATGCATTGTTAAATGCAATTAAACATTCTTTACATGATTCTTACTTAGTTTGTTGTCCAAAAGAGATCTTAGCACCTCAGTGGCCATATCTGCTTTTATTAAATGTGACTAACAGATTAGAAAGCATCAACTTTTATGTTTGCTTGTTAAAATTCAAGACTCAAATGTCAAATTATTTCTGATACTGTTTACACTGTAAGTAGTTCCTTTTTAGGATAAACCCTGGTGCAATGTTTGCACCAAGACATTAGGTAAAAGTGCATCCATTTGATTTGGAAGTGAATAATTTCAAGAGCTGAAGTAATGACAGTGGTGTTAGTCTACTCTATGTTCCAATGGAACCATATTCTTGAGGAGAGGAAGTATTTTTGCATAGCCTTCTCACTCTTTCCTTTAGAAATGGGGGAAGGAAAACTGTGTTTTAACTTGCTGATTGTTTTGATATAAATCTTAAACTCCTGAAATCTTTATTTGATTTTATTTTGCACCACTCTGTAGTGGTTGTGCAAAGTAATAATAGATGACTTGGAGAACTGTCAGAGATGTTTTCCTTACTCAGACCTTTAGCCATAACTGGCAGGGTTGTATGTATACTGCTTTACAGTACCACGGAGTCATAGAATGGCTTAGGTTGGAACAGACCTTCAAGATCACCTTGTTTCAACCCCTTGCCACAGGCAGGGACACCTTCTACTAGACCAGATTGCTCAGAGCTCCATCCAGGCTGGCCTCAAACACTTCCAGGAATGGGACATAGTTTAAATAGCTGAGGGAGTAAGGATTTCTGTCATAGCATAGATTATCTCAGGTGGAACAGGCCTCAGGAGATAAATTCTCCTGGGGAACAAGGCTAGCTCATGAAAGTAGGTGAGAATTTAAAGACATATGGGTGGAAGGGGACTGGTTTTCCCTTTGGGGGTGTTTCTTTGTATTCTAGGCTTTATGGCTCTTCTGTTGCTGATTGCTTGTTTGAGATTGGATTTTAGTGTAAGGTTTCAGGTATTCATTCAACAATTGATGACTTTCTAGAAAACTTTACAGTGAATCTATTTTTGGGGAGAAGCAGTTTTCTGCATTCAAGTACAATACTTCTACTGTGTTGAGCTGCTTAAAATCCCATTTATTTGCTGTGCAATTACATTATATTCTCACAAACACTGATGAACAGTGTTTATTGCATTGCTCTGTTAGATTTTTCTCTTTAGTTAATTACATTCCAAAAAATAAAATACTGTATTCTGTAGTACACTTAGATACATTCTTAAGTTGCTTCTGTAATATTGAATTGCCTAATTATTTAAGAAGATGTACCTGCAACAGATTGTGAAAATTTTCTTCAAGTAGGAGGAATAGCTCCTAAGGACTTCTTGAGGCTTTTGGTACACATACAAAAATTAGTTAAAGGCTTCTTCTACAGATGCTGTTGACATGTGATCTGTGACTTGCAGTTCTGTTACTCATCCAAGTTGGCAAATTGAATTGGGATAAAGATTAGATCTTGAAGTGACTGGGTAGAGAGGCTGCCTCCCAGATCCCTTAATCATCATGTACTTCAGGATACCAGTAATACTTGCAGTACTGGTTCATCTGTCAGTGCATGTATGCTTTCAATATGTGTATGAAAAACTGAGTCTATTCAACACTCAAACAGTAAAAACATCAGCCGCTGTGTTGTTATGAACTACACATAGTTCATCATCAATGTGATTTAAACCAACTCAGGGTTTGGGGAAATTCTCAATTTACAAATGGCAAGCATTTTATGGTCTTTTCCCTGCATGTGTAAGTTTTAGTGTCAATTTATTACAGCATTTAATATGATTTTCCAGTTCTCATTATCTCTCAGTTTGACTTCTAAGACTGTCTGCACGCTGTTGTTTTATACCAGGTATCTGGTAACATTAGGATAGGAATGGTTTTTATTTTTTGCAGTGTTGCATACACTATCAAACATGGCAAAGGATAAAGTAAGTAGTTTAAAATGGCTGGTTTTTTTATGAATGGCTTAATATGTATATTTTACTGATACCTTTCCCTGTCCTCCACCTTTCCCTTTTTAGATGTGTGGTCAGCAGGCTGTGTATTGGCTGAACTGTTACTAGGACAACCGATCTTTCCAGGTGACAGTGGTGTGGATCAGTTGGTGGAAATAATCAAGGTATGGAATCTTAAGTGTTGTTTTGACTGCATTACTCCTTGGGAATCAGTATGAAAACATGAGCTGTTATAAACTGGTGAACATACATATATTCTGACATGATTGTACAGGGTTTTGCATGTAAAAAGTGTTTGAAAACAGTTCTCATGCTGTGTTGAGAACCTCTCATGCTATGTTGATGATCTTTACTTCCTCTTCTTGCAGTTATGCATAACGATATATATTGGGGCTTTTTCCATCATAGAGGATTGCACTTCCAGTCTGCATGGAAAAAGTGCTTACTTACTGGGTCAATATTTATTAATGTAAGATTTTCGTTCTTTAGGAGTCCGTCTCTTTTTCCTTTGTTGCACACAGTTAATACTTGGCTTTGAAAACAGTGTTATTAAATTCCTTATGCCAGATTCTTCACGTATGTAGTTGCCCTCTCTTCTTCCTTCCTCTTAGCACTTTTAAAATGAAAGATGGGAAAAGGCACTTGTTTTTGCAGATATAGAATCAGGACATGTAGGGCAAAGGTGCCTTCCACCTGAAGAGTCTTGTTTTTCAAGGTAAAATAAAGAATGCGTCAAAATTTGTAATTATTTATCACTTATATATCACTTGCGTCCAAGCACATCTTGATTTATTTCATTTGGAAAGCTGTGAATATTCTGTGGTTCTCAAATTGGAGGTATGGAAGAATAGTTCATAGATTGGTGTCTGACTTCCCAGCACCCTTGTCTGCTCTACCTTTTTCAACTTCTGCAGTGAAGGAAGCAAGATTTCCAGAGAGAGCAGTATCATTTTCTTCTCAATCTGTACTGTGCACATAATAAGATGGCATTATTACAGAGGATAAGATGTGTACACATACTGTTCAGCTTTATTGATTTCATCACCATGAGGGCACTGTATGAAGAGAATTTCCTCCTTGATTTTACCACTTCCTTGTTGCTTAAATATTTGTGTGGCATGCATCTGAAAAGCACCTCAAAACCCAAATTTGTAGGTGAAGAACTTCCTACTTATCTGTGTCATTGACTAGAAAAGCTGCCAGTGTCTTTGTCGCTGTCCTAGGAGAGTGTATGACATGAACCAACACTGACTGGTCATTCTCCTGCCTGAAGGACATGGGCTGAAGCTCAGGAGTGTGCTGTGACATTTCTAGACTGTCACCCCATCTCTTCTAGGTTTTGACCATGTAAACCGGGCTTCTGTTACAGTGAGTTTGTCTGTTCTGCTCAGCATCCTCCAGTCAGCAGCTTTCCTCTGGAGACTCCATGTCTTGCACATACTTCTCCTGTGACTTTCTTGATGTCTTCTTATAGCATTTCTGCCCGGTGTATGTCAAACTCAGTTTATCCACGTTGATTCAGTTTGCTTAGGAAACACTAAAAAAAACTAGACTTGCTTTCAGATGTAGGGCTGATGATGGTACAAGTGACAATATTTTTAACTTTTGAGAAATGTCTTGGAGTGGTGTGCTGCTTTTTGCTGCACTGCTTTTGTGACATGTGAAGGGGTCCACCTCAGATGACCAGACCTCCTCAGGATTTTGTGTGACAACGTGTGGTGTTTGCCTTTGGACATTTCTGAAAAGTCCTGGTTTGTTTTTTGATGAATGTCTACAGTCCTGAAAAACTAAAGAAAAACTAATCAAAGACTCAGCAAGATTGAAAAGGACCTCTGAGATCAAGTCCAACCTATGACCCAACTCTGCCATGTCAACTAGACCATGGCACTAAATGACACATCCAGTCTTTCCTTAAACCCCTCCAGGGACAATGACTTCACTGCCTCCCTGGGCATCCTTTTTAATATCTAATCACCCTTTCTGTGAAGAAATGCCTTCTAATGTCCAGCCTAAACTTTCCCTGGTGCAGCTTCAGGCTATGTCCTCTGATCTTTTCACTTGTTGTCCACAAGAAGAGCCCAACCTCCAGCTGAGTTTTTGTAAATAGAACTTTATATCATGGTGACTGTCCATGGCTTGATCAGAAATCTGAGTGTAGAGAGACCTTATTGGCAAAACCGTAGTGCTCTGCCCTACCATTGCTTTGATTTCACAATGTGAAAGTAAAATAATGAGGAGATAGATGGTCTCTTATTATTGACATGCTTGGCAAGCAGAAATCTGTGGCTTGGTTGATTTGCTAAGAAGCTGTCAACATCAGTTCTGCACTCCTGAAGAAAACATTTATGAGCCAGTAATTTCACAGCACATGTATTCTCCAGTTGTGGCACTTAATTGTTTGCACTTCAGTTGTATTGAAGTGGAGCAGAGGAGTACTTCAGTAAAATTGCTGAAGTAAAATTTCAGTGAAATTGTACCATCTGTGGTGGTAACTTTTCTTGGCTAACTCATAGTAGTGACGATATATAGTACTGGCAAGCTGATGATATTTCTCAAGGCAACTGAAGGAGTACCCAGTGTAAAGGGTATTTCAGTAAATTACAGGTTGAAATTATGATACCCTCACAGAAACAAGCTTCTGACTAATTTCTTTAAATACAGAAATGGGGATGTTTAATGACCATTCACACCTGTGTTGTGCTGGGGTTTTCTCATCATCTGTTACATATGTAGTCCGCTACAGACAGCAGTGAAGTGAAACAAAACGTACTGAGGCAGTATGTTTTAGGAAAGTCTGGGGAAAAAGTACTCTAAATCTTACAGCAGTAATGACAAAAAAGGATATTCACCGAAACTTGAAGTAAGTGTCATGTAAAATGTGAGCCTGAATGGGTGGGCACCGTGTTCTTCTGACAGTATTTGTTACCGATACAGCGTATATTCTGAAGGCAAGACTGGAAGAGAAGTTGAGTGCAAACTGGAGAAATGGGTTGCTTTTCAGTGCCCTTGTCTCCCTAATCTTCTGTTGGGAAGTTTTGTAAAAACTATTCAGAAAAGCCCTTGCAGAAGGTGAAGGTGGGAATACAGAGAAAAGTTGTAATTTGAGACTGTTGTGTACAAGATCAACAGCTGTGGAAAAATATCCTGTCTAGGAACAGGATAGCAAGGTGCTTCCCTTGTAACACTGTATCCACTTACAAGTATTTCTCATGGTGGGAGCAGAGGGGAAAAGTGTGTTTACCCCAAAGTTTTCCTCACCTTTTGAAAATGGGGAAAAAGTAGAAAGTGAGGTAAATTTTTTCTCCATTCTGCCAGCTGTTGGGAGGTATCTGTCCCATCTACTGTGTATCCTTTAAAAATGACCAATAATCGAATTAAGAAGATTTGTGTAATTCTGCAAAGAAGAGATGAAACATTCTGCTCTTAGCACTTCCAGAATGATGCTGAAATTCAACTCAGATTTGAAAAGGATGGTATAAAAGAAGCAACCATGTGAGTGAGTTTAAGTTTCGTAGCCTCAGTACGGCTGAGGACATGCAATTCTGCAGCATAAAAATTATCAGAAATGCTGTATCTTGGCACAACATGTAAAACGTGAGGTTGTATAAAGTTTCCTTTAGGGTAGGATTCATTAAAAAAAATTTGACAGATGGCATCCACCTCTTCCATTTGCTGCCATAGAAAATTAGTATTTCAAGCTTTCATTGTAACACAGACTTATTTTAATGCTAGCTGGCTGTGGGAGGAGCAGAGCTGTGGGATCTGACAGTTGTAGAATAGCAGTGAGCTTGGTAGAAGCTTGTGGGTTGGGACCTGGGAGCTGCTGTTTGACTGTCTGAGGTCCTGCTTTTCAGATAGCTTCATTGGAGTTGTGTGTCTAAAACTTAGGGGCAGGGAAGATGGTGTATTTTAAACTCCCAAACATGGGCTATAGTAAGAAAATACTTACCCACACATTTGGAAATATGTCAGAGTTTCATCCTTTATATTTGGTTGATTCCACTGCAGGAAGAGGTCAGCTTAGAAGCTTTACTGCTGGCTCTTATCAATTCAAGATTGAGCCGCAGTTACACTTGAGGCATTTTTTTTTTGAGCCAAGATAAACTTTTCCGTTTTCTCTTCAGTTGCTTACTCAGCTCTGATCATTCAGAGTTTATTTCACAACACAGCAAGTGAATGCTACACCTGGCTGTGAAGTTCTTTGCATTAGACTGGATAATGACTTCAAAATGCCATCACATTAAATTAGTTCTCCTTTCTCATGCAGTTTTTGATGACATCCTCTCTTTAGCTGTGTTTGTGGTGCTGTACCAGTTGGCAGAGTTTGCCCTTCCTGCAGGCCATATGCTCAGCATCCTCAGTCCCTTGCTGCATCACAAGCATTTTTGGCTTTTGACCGATTTTGAGACACTTTCAATAGGCTTAATGTAGTTTCATTTCAAGCAGTCTTGCAATATCTTCTCCATATAGTTGCACCTGGAGTTTTTCCAGACCTACTGCATATTTGCAAACTGCTCTGAAAAACTGTGCCCCTCTAGAACCACAGCATCACGTTCAATTGCATCAGAAGACAGTCCTCTTTTAAATTTTTTCCACTTGTTCCTATTTCTTTAAATATGGTCTTTCCACGTGTTCTCAGTCTGACTGGGAAAGAGAGAACTTTGACCACTTACCCCTGACAAAATGATATTTGCTATCAGGGAGTACTGTCTTGGAGCTCCATCTGAAGAAGTATTTTAACCCAAGTACACTCTTCTTGAATACTTACGCTATTACAGGAGAGAAATCATGTGCTTTTTCCAAATTTTGATCTTCAATGGTGACTCTTTTATTTTTAGCTCTTGCTTGCTATCCCAAATATTAGGTTGTCCCATCGCTGGGAATATCTCAAGTGGGTAACCCAATATATTCATTAAAATTCATGCCCCTACTGGCTTTCAAGTGACATCTCCTTCAGAAATGTGCTCAGTTTCTGAAACAGTCACAGTGGTGGTAGTGTGGATTTCATCAGTGATCCCATAAAGAAATTATGTACAAGTAAATACTACGCCTTAGAGCAGTCATGCAGCCTTGTACCTGATGGATTCTTCCAGCAGCCCAGGAGGGTGGCAGTTGCCACTTCACTATTTAAAATCCACTGTGCAAGTGAGACCCTGCTGAATACAGTTTGAAAGAAGGAGCACTTAGACCACAAGAGTGATTTTTTTTTTTCTTTGAGATTCAGTCAGGACAGACTCTTTCGTAAGTCTTCAGTATCCTGTGCACAGCTTGCAGTGCAGCAGTGGTGGATGGGAGGACTGCTCCCTGTGAAAGCTTGGGAGTTTGTTGGCATTCCTGGCCTCACAAGCTCTACAGCATCCCAGACCCATCAAGGTAAAACTGGCTGGCATATGCTTTCCAAACTTAAAACGTGTTCAAGTACAGTTCCTGCAGACAGTGGTTACTCTTTATTCCTCTTGCAGGAAGTGAATCTCAGAAGGGTAACGGGTTTGTTTCCAAGATAATTATCTTCTCAAAGTTTATGTTTAGTACCTTCCCCATACTCCTCTCAAAAGCGGGGAAAAAAAAAAAAAGATCTGTCAAAAGAATGAAGCAGCAGTAATTATCTGAGCAGCCCTGGGACATGGGGAGGACAGCATCAGCCAATCTGCCTGGTGTTTTCTTTACCGGAAATATTTTTTTCCATGTGCTTCTATTTAGAGTATGAGATGAATCAACCAACTTGTGAAAACTGCAGGAAAGATGTGGGGGTTACGGGGTGGGGGTGGTGTTTGCTTTGAGTTTTTTGGTTTTTACTGCACTGTGATTATTCCTTGCACCAAAACTGGCATTTCATGGTAATTTAAGAGGAATAATAAAATCATCTTCTCATAGTTCCCTGGGTAAGGGGGAGCTAGGGGGAAAAAATGTATGAAAAAGCAAGTTCAATAGTATCAGGAATCCTATTCATGTGTAACTTTTTGGGCTCTTGACAGTTTTACTGTGCCTAATGCTAAGTATAGACTGCAATTATAATATATGGCTCATGCTCAAATGTCAAGGTACTATTTTGGGCTCAGTTTTTGAAATAAAATAAATCCAGTCAGAGTAGTTAATGGGCAGAGAGGAGCCTTCTCTTCCGGGAGAGTAAGCCATAGGAGAGAGTTTCATTTTATTGGATGTGGTCCTGTGCTGATGACCTGCCTGTGCCGACATGGGCTTTCACATGGATTCTGTCCTCAGCCCTAAGGGAAGGCTCCTGGCTTTTTTTTCCCTGATGTCCCCCCACATCACAACTTGGCTGTTCCTGTGCCTCACTTAATTCATCATTTCCAGTGCTTGCAGGCAGGCAGTATAAAAAGTTGATGGGCAATTATATTCATGTCAGCGGTGACAATGGGTTTCTTCCTATTCCTGATGTATAGCTCCTTTCGTGTTATGAATAGAAAAAATATCTATATTTAGCTGGCTTTCATTGCTTGGCAAGAAAGTGTTTTTGAAAGGAAGTGTATATGAAGTGAGTAAGTTTATTTTACTTTCTACCACAGACCTCTTGAAGTATTGTCTCAGGCTGTGTTAACTGCTTGAGATGCTACACTGTGAGTTTTCTAAATAACTATTGGGACACCTCTCACAACTTTCTGAAGAGGTGCAGTCATGTTTGCAGAAGTATTAATTATGCCATCTGGTAAGCCATAAACATCAGACTTCAAGGAATACATTTCTTCATAAACTTGCAGTTTTCCCAGGGAAAACCACTATACTACTGCAACCATGGCTTTCTAGAGGCTTCTGATTTAAATTATCACATTCTCCCCTCTCTAGTTCAGTTACTACCAGCTGGAGCTTCTGAACCTTTGGTTCTAACCAAGGTCCCTATGCTTCTAACTGATTACATTTTGGCAAATGTTCAGCAGTAACAATGGTTGTCATAAAGGGCCTTTATTCCACTGGGATTTGTTGAAACTCTTGCAGTTTTCCTTTTCCTCTTCTATTGCAACAGTGTGGGTTTGGTCATAAATGACTCAGCGCAGTTTTGCATAGTGAAGCAGGTGTGGGCAGCAGCTGTCTTGGTACTGAGGTGTAACTGAAGTGTCTTTTGCAGCTGAATAATCCATCTTTTCCTCCTAAAAAAGTTGATTGGAAAAACATAAACTGAAAATCTTTATTCAAGTTCAGGGCTGATTCCAGGTTCATAAATCCCCCTTCGTGTTTGGTAAGGATGACATTCTTGTGAGCCTTTCTTTATTGTAGCTTTTCTTTAACTGCAGGAGATACAGACCATTACCTTCATGAACCCTGTTCGTGGAATAAAAATGTTTTGGGGACCTTCATCCATTACAGCCTAATGTCAAGGAAAAAACTTGACAGAATATACTGTGAAATTGGTTATGTTCAGTTTTTGTCCTAGGAGAATCAGAGCAGTGTCCACGTCTCAGCAAGTATATTCTTTAGTTAATCTTAGTAGATAATGCTTCTTTATTTTTATTTAAGAGATTGTGATAATGACAATTGGCAATGAAGAGCAAAATTAGTTGACGTGGCATCTTGACTTGCAGGAAGATGCTTTGTATTCTCACATCAGGAAGATGCTTTGTATTCTCACATCGACCTCCCCTTCATTCATTTGAAAGTTGAGTCTTTATTCTAGTTATCGTTGATTCCATCAGACAACTGCATTTTTATTATTATACGACTTACTTTAGTTCTCTTTTTGTTTTCAAGTGTTAAATAGAAAAAAAATAAACCTTTTCCTTGATAAAATCACTTTCCAAAAGATTCCCCAGGAATTAGAACAGTATGTGCCAATCTGCATTGACCTGAATAATTCAGTATTGGACCCTGTATTTCTCTGACTTCTGCAAGATCGGTGGGGATTTTACCAGTACAGAGTATGTGAAGGGAGGGTTCAAAGAGGGAGCCAGCCTCTTTTCTTTGGCATCCCATGACAGGACAAGAGGAATGGGCACAAATTAAAACACATGAAATTCAATCGGAACGCAAACCAGCTGTTTCATGGAGTAATGCTGCCAAAAATGATCACAGTAATTCATGCTTCTTTCTCAAAAGAAGAATTTTGACCACTTTTTGCAGCAGCTTAAGTGATTGCTGTTACCAAGGTTACTTGAAAGTATTCCTAATGTACTGACAATTCAGTATAAATCAGTGAGGTACAATTTCAAATCATGTAGCAAACAGAATTGGTATGTTGGGGGCTGAGGAGAGATCCACTGCTGACCTCTTCAAGATATTTCAAGTACTGGTACAGTTTTAAAGTTTATCACTTTATTCATCCCACTGTTCTAATTTGTAACTTGAATTTGACACAGTCTTCAATACTTCTGTTCTTCCAAGCTACTTCTCTTCTCAGTTTTTGGTTGGGTTTTGGGGCGTGTTGTTTTGTGGTTGGGTTTCTTTTTCCTGTAATCCGCTATCAGTACAAACTGGAAGCGCAGTCTGGTTTTACGGTCTCGAGAGAACAGAGTAAATATAAATACACTGTGTAGCTACTAGTAGTCCCTTTTCCTTTTGTACAGCTATTTTATGTGTCAAAGGCTGCTTGCTATGTAGCTGAAAGGTCAGACAATCCCTTCTTTCAGCTACCATGATCCCTCTTCAGTACCTTCTTTTCTAAGCATTAGTGAAACCTGAAGTGCTGTTGTTTAGATGCCTTGGCTTGATCTTAGGAGTTGCCCTCTCCCATCATCTGGAGTTACAGCTGTGCTTTTAGTGAAATGCATGAATAGGCATTGTCTGCAGGTTCTTCCATGAAATTGTCCTTGCTTATCTAACCTGAGTTATCTGATGCTATAGGTGGTCTTTAAATATACTTGCACTGTGTAGGCTCCTCTTCTGAGCAGCCTTGGCAACCAAGCGAGTTTGATATATTTGGGCTAAATTTAAAATAAATCTACTTGCTGCTTCTTAGAAAAGCTATTGAAGGAATTTTTTGAGGAGAAAAAGGGTAAAGAAGGTAAACATGCTTTTTAAAAAGTATTATTTATACTAGGGAGGCATGAAAACTTAGCTTTTAGAAAACATGAGAGAGCTATAGAACGTGCCCATCATTTTTCAGAAAGTTAATTTAAGTAATCAAAAAAACTTCCAAGGTTTTAAAAATAACTTTTATCCCAAATTGGGGTAAAAAATAATATTTAGGGTTGGGAAATCCCTTCATCTTTTGGAATGGGAAAGGTTTGAGAGTGATGGTCATCAAAGCTTTGAGAGAAGCGCCATCTTGGCAGGGCTGGCAGCTGGGTAGCTGATGCTCTTGTGGGTGCCAGACAGAAAGCCAGTAGGGAAAGGGCACATTTTCCTTCCAATTCTTTTTTCCTTTGAAACTTGAGCAAAACATATGGAATCTGCAGACATTCTCCTATTTTACCCCCTAAGCAAGACCAGAGTTTTCAGACACGCCATAAAAAATCTGCTGCCATTTCTGAGAATAACCCTTGGCTTTTAGAATTAGGTAGGTTTTAAATCTTCATGAGCAATGTGATCTACAAAACATTATTGTTGATTTTGTACAATTTGTCGGTCAGCTTTGTTATCCAAGGAGCAACTGTCTGAACAAGTTGCAGAGTTTATTTCCTCTGCTGCTGCTCTTTATTTAAAAGGTTGCTTTGTGGATAGGATGTTTTTGTGTTGTGCAACTCTTATTTTAAATAGCGAAGAGATACCAAGTTTTGTTCATAATACCTGATGATAGTTTCTCTGTTGCACAAATTACTCAAACAGCAGTTTCCTTGCTCTTTTACCTCCTTACCTGACTTTCTGGAGTGCATTTTTGTAATTTCTATTCTTATAACAGAAGGAAAATGTATGCAGATAGCAAGATTTGTAACCAGATATTTCTTGATCAAGCAGCAAGGTAGAGTGCCAGCATCGTGTGATCATTTGTTGCCTGATGGTGACTGTGCAGTCTGATGAGATGAGGTGATAACATTATGCTAAGCTGTGTGGAGGGATTTGTCATGGGGCCAAAATAGTGCCACTACAGGTTTCATATAGATGAGCCTGAGCCCAGCACAGAGGAGCCACTCCTTCCTTCTGCCATCTCCCCTACTCTTGGCAGAGCAAAGAGGTGCCCAGAACTAGGTGCAAGCAGTAAACAATGGGATTTTTTGCAGATACTTTGCAATTTTCATATATAGCTAGAAGACAATGACTCTCTCACACTTGGTGCTAATTGAAAAGAAAGCACTAATGTCATATTGTCAGGCTTATTCCCCCAAGACATTTCTGAAATCCTTTCAAAATGTACCCACCCCTTCAAAGAGAAGTGCAATTGTTTGTTTTTTCTCGTAAAACTAATTTGCATCCATAAATAACATGGTGCAGATTCTGGGAATGAGAAATACAGCTTGGTGAAGGTAAACCACAGGTGGTTTAGATTCTAAAAGTACCTTTTAGATACTTCCAAGTTAGATTTAAACTAAGTCTGTCCTCCATGTGGAAATATTGAGATGAGGAAGCACTGCCCAAACCCACATGGTTTTGTATGCAGGGAGAGGAGATGCTCAGCAGTAACTGGCTGATCTTTTAAGCTTGTCAGAGGACTGGTGTTTGTGACTTGTAAAATGCAGTCTGTGCTACTTGTCTGATCCTTTATCAACCATATGCAGTGAACTGCAATCCCTGAATGTGTTTGGTAGTACTGTTTTATATAAACCTGATAAAAGTGAACTCTCTACCCCACCAAAATATTGCTAAGTTTGAGAGAGAGATGCTTTAATAGAGTGAAAAACTATAAGATTTGGACAAATTTTTGACACTGGGCTTGGAGCATGAACTCAATTGCCTGCAAGAGACCACTGATGTTGGAGCAAGGGCCACAAAGGTGATTAAGGTGCTGGAGCATCTGTCATATGAGGAGAGATTGCAAGAGCTGGCACTGTTCAGCCTGAAGCAGAGAAGGCTTTGCCGGGGGTGAGGGATCTCGTCAGTGTGTGTAAAAGCCTTGTGGTGTGAGGGAATGAAGAGACAACCAGGCTTTTCTTAGTGTTGCCCATTGGCTGGGCAAGTGGCAGCAGCACAGAGTACAACACTTTTTTTACTCTGGACAGTGGTCAAAGACTGGAGAAGAGTGCGCAAAGAGAGGACTTCCCTGTCCTGGGTACAAAGGTTTTGTTGTCTTGCTCTCAACGCTATATTAACGTGCTAGTTACATAGATTGACTTCAGTTGTCTCAATGTCTGATAGGTTATACTTCAGTCCTAATTCCATATGAAGCATATCTAAACAATTTGCTTTTTTCTTTCTCCTGTATAGGTTCTGGGAACGCCTACAAGGGAGCAAATTAGAGAAATGAATCCAAACTATACTGAATTCAAATTTCCTCAGATTAAGGCACATCCATGGACTAAGGTGAGTCTATATGATCTGAATAATAAAGACATGGGCTGAAAGTAAAAATTCAAGTTGTTCAGTTTGTTCAGTGATTTGGTGGCTTTCAGTCTAAACTGGGTACCTTCAACTAAGCTGGGGACCTGCAAACTTTTTATGTAGCTGAGGAGAAGGAGGTATTGAAGCAGTACATTGTAATATCTCTTGGTCTGGGGGTTGCCTATAGGTGGGTTGTTTTTTGTTTTGTTTTGTTTTTTGATCATGGTGTGTGTGTTAGTAGCAGATTGCAGTATTCTACATATTATCACGCTGTCAGCTGATACGCACAGAAGTCACATAGAAATGAGGAAAGTGATCCAGTATGTATGTGGGACTTTTGTAGTGCTGTTAAATATTGTGATGAGGGCTGAGAGTCACTTTCTTAAATGCTTCTCTCATAGATAATATTCTGTTTATACTTCTGTAGGTGTGCTGTTGAGTGGAGATGTTTTTTCTTGGAGTTACTTCTTAAGATTTCTTGTTATCTAGCTTTTGTAGGAAGACACCAATGCAGTACACTCAGGCAATACTATGACCTCCATGACCAAAGAGGAAACTGCTAACAATGAAACAAATACATTGCTGCACAATTAATTGGTCTTCCACATGTCAAGCAATGATGACTATTTGACTTCAGACAGAGTAATAATCGTTTAGTCAGCCTCCTGGGTGTGGAATACATTACATACTGAATCTCAAACAGTTGAAGCCTGGGTAGTTAACATTTCCTCTGGCTGGTTGAGAAATGTCTGGTATAGTCACAGTGTGTTTCCATCCTATCTCAGTACTAGGGTTTCCTTCTGCTAAGAAAGGAATATCTGTGTGTGGGAGAGTTGCATGCCTAGCTAAGCACATGTCCAGGGCAGATTCTTTTGGACCAAATACTCTGTGGCAGCAGAAACATTGAATAAACAAATTAGAGCTAATGGATAGCAGGCCATATACCAGAGAGGTACATGCCAGGGCAGTACTAAACATCACTGTTCTTGTGATAGCTTCTCCAGTGAATTATGTACCTTTTCCCCACTAATCCATGGTTTGTGTTTCCATCTCAGAGTTACTTTCTGTGTGTTGGTTAAGTGATGTATAATAGTATGGGAGGTTAGTAAATCCAGCAAGGCTTTTTAATACCTTATGTGACTGAGGGAAAAAAAATAGAGCAGATGATGTCCCTGGGAGAGATCTCTTCCGCTGTGAATTGTATCCTGGCAAAAGTCACATGAATAAGCCCAAAAACCTTGCAGCACTGAATATTAGGTTTGCATCTGAATTCTTGCATTGAAGGCGTTTGGATTAGGGGAGGTTAAATTAATATACAGTGAAGTAAAAGTGCAGAGCTGTACTGTAGGACATGGAATTGGGTTGCATAGTTAGTTTAAATGCTTATCTTAGCTTGAACAGTCTTATAAATCATTTGTATGCACTTGATGTTCTCTTAGAACGCAACTTTTAGCAAATGGAAGCTTCACGAAAAGACTGAACTTCCTTCTATTTATAAAGAATGGGTGTTTTTTGTTGTAGGAGAGGATCACAGGTGAAATTAAGAAGTGAAACAAGCTTGCCAGAAGATCAAATTTGCATTCTCCATTAGGTCACAATTAGTTTTGGAGAGTGGTGCTTGCAGCATAGCTTCTCATTCTCAACTCATTCTGTGCACAGCCCTTCCTGATGTCAGCTGGGTGTAGAATAGCATTTAAACCAGTTTATTGCAATTGGGTTACATGAGACTTCATTTGTGAGGTCTGTACTTATTATACAAATGCTAAATTTAAAAAATGCATTACCCAGCATGATGCTGGTAATGATGCTTATCTTCTTAGCTTCTCGGTGTATTACTTCTCAAGGTCCTTTCCTTTCAATGATTTGAGCATGTTGAGCCATGATAGATTTAAGTAGTAGTATTACCTAGAATTGGTTCTTCTTACCCATTTGCATTGATACAACATCTGACGACATGTCAGTGGGCATAGGCAATCCTCTCAGAGCTTCTCTATCTTAGAATTGAATGGTGACAGAAACCTCATGAGAGCTTTGACTTTGCGAAAACAGGAGTGACTGAAGAAGTGAAAGTGATAATGTTGTTGGTTGGTTTTGTTCTTTTGTTACAGCCGCGTATGTAACTAGACTGCTACAGCTAGTTGCCAACAGGACTTAAACTTGCACCTTCAGAAGTACAAATCTTTGCCATCTAAGCTGCAGAATTATTGAAGATGACAGTAGGCAGAAGGTGGCTATTTTTGTTGAGTAGTTATGACCAGAGGACTCGGCAGACAAGGATTTTTTTGTATGTGTGAAATAACTTCTAGGCAGCTACTTTCAGCATGTTAGAAAGAGAACTACTGAGAATATGGTCACTCCCTGCTGTAAGCTCTTAGACACAAGAGCATTCTCCTTGTTTTGTGCTGTGTAATAAAACATGGGTATTTGTCAAAGTTGGGTTTGTAGGGCCTGCCTGGAGTTAGTTTCATGCAGTTGAGGTGCCCAGTGCATGTTTCTGTGCATGTTTCTGTGCAGTCTGGAACTGGTTGTTTCCTGTGATCTATACAAAAAATGAGGTCTTGTTTTCAGGGGACTTCAAGGTCTGCAAAAGTGTGCATAGATGGTAATTAGGAATTTTCTTTGGAAGCTGTAGTATCTGTAGATTGCATCTGAAATTCTGTGATATTGACTTAAATAGGATGTATCTGGTTCTGGTCTGTTCTCTTAGGCATTTCTGGGAGTCATGGATATGTTGCTTTCCTACTCAGTATTGCTGTGATGATCTGCTTACTATTGCTGTGATGATCTGCTTACACTTGCTGTTACCTACTTGTGAAGAAGAATGATGACTGGTGCTATAGTGCAATGTAATATATTCTGGGTTTTTTTAATAGACAGAGAAATTGTTTAACTCTGAAGACAGACAAATCTATGAAGAAATATTGTTTTTCAGATTCAATACATTTTGGGCTAAAATCGGAATTTTGAGCACAAGTTTTACAGATGTTGGAATCCTAACTTCATAGATGAATCTTAGGCTTTTCAGTAGAAATAGATTGGTATTATCCTAACACAGTATTGATGCCTTCCTTCTTAAATTATGAGAGAAGTCTAACAAACACTCTAAAAAGTACTTTTCTATACTGCAGGAATAGTATGAGTTTGCAGTGCAAACTGTTTTCAGACCGATTTTTCAAATTGTTGATAATTTGAGATTGTAGTAAATTTGTAACTTAAGAGTTGGAGTCTCCCCTTAGAAAACTTACAGAGGCCTCTCTCTCGCCTCCAGTACAGTTTTGTGTTGGCCAAGCATGTATGTGTTTTTATACCTGTTTACATGCATGAAGCACCTAATGGTGGCAGTTCAACATGTCCCTGGCTAGCCAAAGAAAAGAGAATCTGAACTTTCCAGGAATCTCTCAAACCATTCTTCATAAACAAAGCTTCCTTCTTCTTTTCCTCTGTCACCTATCCCTACAACCCCAGCCTCAACAGGAGGAATCCAAGACATTTTGGTGCTTTAGCAGGGGGGCCCTTTTCAGAATACTAGTGTGTTCAGTAACTTTAATGTTCTTTTAATCCAAACCTCCCTTTATTTTCACTTTTTATAGAATATTTTGTATTCATGGAGGTGCATCCTACAGCCTTTCTGCTTTGGTCTGTGAAGTAAGTGGCATCCTGTTTTAAGAGAAGCAGTGTTTTGCAGGGGTGTGAATGTGGCTGACTTACAACAGTCAGAAAATAGTAGGTAGGCTTTTAAACACACAGTCATGTCTTCAGGTATATCTTGGGTTGGAAAACTGGTCCATTTTTTCCGATGATGTCAACTCATAAAATAGAAGTTACTACCCTTTCTGGAGATTTGCTGCTATTGTTTTTACTGGGTCATATTTTTACTTCTGTGTCTTTCAGCCACCTCGACCCCTTGAGCTTTCTTTCTTCTCAGAAGTGCAGTCTGATCTGTGCAACTAATCTTTATACTTGTTTCTGTTCTTCGGACTAAGCTTCATCTATACCATATAACTCTGTGACTGGAAAGCCAAGGAGGAAATCCAGGATCAAGTACAAGGCTGTAAATCACAGGGCTGTTGAAGTTCAGCTCTGGTGATTAGTTTTCTGTGAATCTTTTGGAAGAGGGAGCAGGGACAGTGGGACAGCCAACAAAAGGTCTAAAGGCATTCTTCATAAGCTCGTGGTAGATTGGTGTTACTGACCGTGGCCCCATTACAGCTGCCCTTTATCCTGCCATTACTCAGATGCTACCTTTAGGTCTCAGATCCCTGCAGTAATGAAAAACAAAGGCAGTGCTGTGATAACTTCCAGAAATATATAAAATGTCCAACTGGGATAGCCTGCCTTTCCTCTTGCATCTAGCTAGTAAAGGATCTTATTAAGATTGAAGTAAATGTAATAGAATTATGTAGTTTAGGCCCTTTCTGTGTAGGGAAAATTACTCTCTTGGATTTTTTTCTTTTCCCCACCCAAAGACACTGCCACATGTTTGCAAATATAATGTCAGGATAATGAAAGATATGTATGCATATATATGCCCATGTTTCATGATGGCAGAACAATAAAAGTTGTAAGAGCAAAGGCAGTTTTCTTTACTTAATCATAACCTCTGCCTTGTCTCCATTGTATAGACATGGAAACAGTTTCTACTGCAGGCAGCTCTTAAGAATGGAAAGTGAGACTCTTCAGTGTGCTGTGGTTTGGTTGCCTTTGTTTCTCCTGTTCTGAAAGTACTTGCAAGGTTTTTCAAACATGCAAGCATTTTAAAAATATACTTTCGGTGAGATAAATTGAAGTGTACTCAAGAGAATGGCTTTATTCACCATTCCCAAATCTATACTTAGCTGGCGTCTGAGTAATAATTTCCAAGTAAGTGTTGAGTTGGAAAAAGACAGGAGTCATTTGCCTGAGTGGAAGAGACAGGGAGAAAAGCTGTCATGTTTAGATTAGTTTTGAGCATTTCTGTCCCTCTGTTGTGGACTCTTGTGGGTAAATACAGGAGGACTTTTCTCTACACTACTTTGCCTTCACAATAAACTTGTGGGAGATTTGGGCAGGATCTCTCCCTACTTTGTAAGCACTTCATTTTTGTTTTAGGGGCTTTTTCATTGTTAGTACTGTTCAGAGTGTTTTGGGATTTTTTTTATCTGTTCTTTAAGCCAAATGGTTATAGCATAGGAAAACAGTGCCTAAGATGAGACTTCAGACTGCAGCTCATCCCTTCTGGCACTTCTCCAAAACTATTGGCCAGTTCTGGCTACAGCTGAAGTTGTGCAGAACCACAGTTGGTTGTGCTAAAGAGTAGCTTTGGATATTGACTTTAGAATTCATATTTCTGCCTGTATTATGAAGTAATTTCTGCTGATACTGTAAAATACTTGCCTAATATTTTAGTCTTGATATCCTCTTGTGTACATGTTTGTTCTGTATGTATGTTTCTCCAATACTAATCACTGTACCTTGAATGTTGAATAATTCTGTGCTTGTAGCAGACAGTCCTGTTGTCTTCTCCACACTCTGGGATTGGAATGTAAACCCTGGTCTCTCTCATGAACATGTTTTTCCACCCTCCAGAATTGGTTTCATGTCTTCATCCTGTCCTACTCCTGCTCTCCTTGTTCTTGTCTAGTTTTTAAGCAGATTGTTTCGCTTGTAATGCTTCCAAAGTGACTGCTCATACTGTAGATTCAAGGAAAAATACCAAACAGTCAAATAGATAAACAGACAGCTCATTTTGTCACTTCTAATTATAACTGATGACAAAAGAAAGCGAAAACTCTTTTGTCAAAAATCTTGTAAGTGGACTTTGATTTGGATTCAAGATGAAAATGCAGACTCTTCTTTCTGAGATTTTAGCCTGCTCTTTTGTAGAGGAACAAAGATACAGTGAGGATGAGATCTTTGTTTGGTTGCAGTTCCGTAGTTGGCATTAAGTTCATTATGGAGCGGGGTCAGTTCTCCACCTCTCACCTGCATATTTCTGAAATGCGTTATGCTTTGCAGGGTGGTGAAAACCTCTAGAACAACGCATGTTCAGGATTTGGATCAGTTTCTTTTATCTGACTGACCATTCTGCCCAGACTGCAGATGTTGGGACAAGGGACCAGGGCAGACCTACATGTCCAAAAGGGCAGAACTCCATTTCCAGCGTGAACTGGAATTGATTTATGCCTGTTGTGAAACTGTGCCCTGACCTTTTACTAAAGAGTACAGCTCTGGTTTTTGCTTGATATGTAATGACTTACAAGCAAAGAGTGAAAACAGCTCTTCTGGAGACTAACTTAAAAGAAAAAAAAAGCTTTTCTGGCAAGTTCATATTTGCCAGCTCCTTTTGCAGCAGCAATGATTTTTAACAGTGTAAATCTCTTATTTTACATGGCTGAGAAAAGAAGCCAGGTTTGCTGGGTGATAAATTGCCCTGCCTCTGCCCAATTCGTATGCAGTAAAGAAAGTACTGCTTAACAGTAAATGAGTGAGCACTAATGCAACATTAAGAAAAGATTTCCATCAGTGACTACAGAAATCAAATCCTAAGTTAAACATGTCTTCAGTGTACCATCTGTTCAGCCATGCCACTGCAACACATCTGTCTAGACTATTCATTGCAGGTGTCCCAGCAAGGTTGAGAGCACTGAGGTGAGGTACATTTTTGGGGGTTCTCTCTCAAGAGAAGGGGAGTTGTTTTTTTTCCTCTTAGCTTTGTTGCTTTCCTTTGGAGCTCGACAGAAGCAGAGCACATGCACTGGGTAATAAACGCGAGCTCGTTCTGTCTCCACAGGGTCCTCAGTAGAAGGAGCCCAGTAAAAAGTGTGTGGTCTCAACAAGAAGTAGCTTTGAAGACAGGTTCCTGGTCCTGTTCCCAGTTCTGTGTTGGCTCATTTGTAAGCCACTTAACCCTTCTGTCTTTACTTCATTTTCCCCTGCCTAAGTGCCATCAGACAGGAATTCTTGACTAGTCAGGCGTTTACTATTTCTGAGGCGCTTTTAAAAAAAACATAGAGGGATTTAATTGGAGAAGGAAGTTGGAGGGGATATATATATATTTTAAAATATGTCCCAACACCAGTGCCTCTTTTGTGGACATCTTTTAACCTCTGTTTTTTTATCACGTGAGTTTTACACACTTCAAAATAGCCAAATGGCATATTTCAGAAATCCCATGCTGAAATTCTCAGGCGTTTGGAACAAGACTAATCCCAAGAGCTTCAGGTGCTGCCTTGGGGTTTTTTGTGGGGGGTTTTTGTGCCAGATAGAGCTCAGTGCATACATTGCTGTCTTTCCTGTGTCTCTTCCCTCTTCTTTTGTTTTTGAATGTGTTGTGTTTCTCATGAGCCTTATTGTGTTAAACTTGGGTGATCAAAATGCTGCTTCATAGTAATTGTATTGTATGATAGCATTTTTTAAAAGTTGATTTGAGGGTTATGTTCTACATTGATGACTTGGCTGGTAAACAGTACAAGCTTTTGGTCAAGGGAGGAGCTTTCTCTCTTACCTAATGTTCATGTGCAATAAAAAAATGTGCTTACAAGTCGAAAGGATGTGCACAGACTGTCAGCCTTGAATCGGTGGTGTGGGTGGTTCTTGGCAAAGCGTGTGAGTCTGAAGCTGGTGAGGAAATTTTTAACCATGGTGTCACAAACTTGATGTGTTAGCAACAGATGTCATTTTCCTAAGCCTCTGCTCTCTTAGGTAGCACAGCATGCGGGCAGTATTCACAATCTGCATGCAAGACGCACAGTGGTTGATGGCATGAAATCATGTCTTTTAATACACACTGGCTAGAAGAGCACCTTGGTGTCACATTGTGAAGCTTTGGCTTTGGGGCTTAATTACACCAAGACGATGGAGCTCGTGTTGTGCATGGAAAGTTTGTTTGAGGAATGTCAATGAATTGAAAGTCAGAGCAACCATTCTGTTAAAACAATACTTAGCTCTTGCCCCATGTGGTTTTATTTGAGAGTGGAATGCTGATGTGAGTGAAGTGAAATAGGAGAACTCTGTGCTTTCCATCCTTTTTGTTTCATCTTTCCATATGTGCAGAAAAGTAAAATTCAGAAGGGGCATAAACTCCACTGCACTGCTAGGAACTATTTCCAATTAGTAAGATAAAATGTGACTGCTCTGCTCGTGCACAAAGCCGTCATCTGAATTGAAGTCTCTTGAGGATGAGAACTGTGGAGTGCACATGGGGCACTTAAGCCTGAAATGTTGAAGAAGGTGGTAGTTGAGAAAAATGAGGGGGGAGTAACATTAAAAAATTTGCATTGATAGCATTTGAACTTAAGAAGGAGAGAGGAGTGTGTCAGGCCTTGCTGACTCGCTCTTATGGTCTGTCGGTATTTGAGCATCACTAGCATGCCTGAACAAAGAAACAACTCGCACTGGTCCCTCAGCTTTTTGGTGAGGTATAGATTTATTGGCATCTGAAGGGGGGAGGGAAAAACCAACAAATGCACCAAAAGCTGTGGCTTTGGATGAGTCAGCATTTCCATTTGACATGATCATCCAGAGATTTTTGTAACTCATCCAAAAACAAAACCCAAAGAAAAAACAGCAGCCTGGGTCTCAGCCTGAAATTCATTTGCTTTGCAGAAACAAGAGGTTTTGAGTTATTCAAGTGCAAATTTTTCTTGAAGAATATTGTATGTAAAGCCTTTTTTTTGCATTTGTTTATCTCCAAAACAGGTTCATTTTTTAAAATGAAAACTTGAGCCTTCGGTCCCTCCTGTGGACAAATAGCCTTACACAAGGTCTTGTTTCATTTTAGAAAAATGAATTGCTGCGCCGGTGGGGTAGTATTTGATTGCTTTAAAAGTTCCTGTCAGTGTTTTATTTTTGGTTTTGATTTTGTTTGTGGACTTGCTGTGCCTTTTGCCCGGCCGTATTTAGTCTGCATACTAAATGTTAGTCTACCCAAACACTTTGTGCACTTAGCTTTTATTCCTTTGTTTTTTGTTTCTCTTTTTTCTTTCCTTTTTTTTTTTCTTTTCTTTTTTTTTTTCTTTTGCTTTCACCCAAATGTATTTTAGACCGAGACAGACTTTGCTCCGATGGGCCGGATTTTAGTCCGTGCACTAAATTTTAGTCCGCAGACTAAAAATAATCCGCGGATTATTTACTAAATTGATTCCCTCACTGAGAACTACAGAGACTTTAAACTCCTGCTGAGACGTATGTGCAAGGGGCTTCACGGCTCACAAGTCCCACTGTCTGTCCATCCTCCTGCCCCTTCCCACCACGGAGCATCACCCCAGCATTGCCTTGGCGTCGGTGCCCCGTGGCATGGAAGTGCTGGCGTAGCAATTGCTGTGGGCAGCAGCGGCTCGTGTAGTTCTCGGTGGGTGAATTGGGCAGCTTTCCCGGGGGAACTTTGCTGAATGGGAAGAGCTAAAAGACCATAGAGGGCTTTGCTTTTATTTCTTAGGGTGTTATTCAAAAGGGAGGCGAGAGGGGACAAATTGAGGAGAAAAAAAATTTCTTAAGTAACGGGTGCGACGGGTATGAGGGGGAATAAACCCGCAGTAGAGAGAAATTTAGTCCATACCCGCACTCCTGAGGTGGTACGTCCAGTTCCTGAAGAATCCTAAAGAGATAATGCCAGCAAACAAAATCCAGTGGAGGGGGAAGTCAATCCAAAATGGAGAATAATCCGCGGCGGCCTGAGGTACTCGTAGTGCGCACAAATTAAAAATATCCAAATTTAAAATATAGATCTCAGATTTTTACTTCGTCTTCAGCATAAATTACAAATTGCTAGGGATTTGGGTTTTTTTGAGAAAAACCCAAAACCATCCAAAAGTTTACATTGTGTGTCTGGGACAGATTTACAAGTGGGATGCATCTTTGGAGACAAACTTATCTGGCCACTTGGTTCTGTGGACATTTATATCCAGGACCGAGGACTGAAAATTCCTTATTATGGCAATTTCAATTACCCTTTTAGTTCAAGTTAGAGTTTTGATTTCAATTTTTTTTATTTTTTTAGTAAATGCACTGGCATTGGAACATAAATTTCATATAGAAATGTTTCTATACTATGCCTCACCATTGCACAATCGATTTTTTGGCATACACTGTGGTGAAGTTGGACTTGCTGCTATGGAGACTGATGTTTAAAGTTTCTAATTGTATAAACATTTACTATGTCCCCCACACCATGGATTTCTTATAATATTGGCTATATTTTTCCTTGCTGGACTATTCTCTTTTGGATTGACTCCCCCTGTTTGGATTATTTCACTGCATTATCATCTTTAGGACTCGTCAGGAACAGGACATTTCACCTCAGGAGTACGGGTATGTACTTAAATATTTTTTCAAATTACTAGGCCTAGCCTTGAAAAAAAAGGAGACAAATGCTAGAAGTGCAATAATTGAGTTCAAACTGCATCATTGAGGCAGCAGCCAGGCGAATGTAACACAAGCTGATAGAGATGAGATGGGCACAGACCTGTAACTTGCTTCATGTGTTAGTCACCACTTGTTGCAGGAGAACGCTATGTGAGCCCTCCTAATATATTTTTTCCCCCCCCTCCTGGTTTGAAGCAGTTAGGGCAGACTTTGGGAACTGCCTACCCCAAATGACTAATTCCAGATCCAAAAGCAGGCTGAGCATTTCATAACAGGGTTTAGGAAACATGTTAGGGTTTCAAGGACTTGAAAATGAAGAGTTTGGGTGGACAAGCAAGTACTCCTTTTACATATGTCAAATTTGTGACTGTCTGCCTACTAATTTTCTCAATATAAGGGCTTTTCATCTTTGCCTTAAGGAAGTAAAATTGTTTTCTTTTTAAAATCTGTATAGTGGCTTATATGTGAGCTGTACTGAGGAGAAAAACACAGCTAAGAGTGAAGTACTAAAGTTTCAAGCTGTGATAAATCAAACTTGTTAAAATATTACTTTGAAGGTGCATGAGGGAGACCTCAGTAATTTTACCTCTTGTTAAATACAGAACAACTTCACTTCTGTGGGTTTACCTCAAGACATACACATTTGTGCTACATAACCGTGTGGAAGTGGGGGGAAACCAGAAGACTTGTTTTTTTAACTAGAGACAGTCTTGGATTTTGTTCTGGTCAGACTGTGACTTGGGAGTAATAATTGCATCCTCTGTGTGCTGTGGTCACAAGCTCTGCAGGCAGCGGGCACAAAGCAGCTTCTGCTGCCTTTTCAGGAACACAGTGGTCAGTACAGGCTCTCTGCCAACAGTGTTAAGCTAAGGCCTTTCTTTTTGTCAATATAGGCCTTGTGTGAAAACTTTGCAGTTTGTTTTGCAATAACCTGGTAGTAGGAATAAAGTCAGGTCTTCCTGTACATGGCTCCCTGACTTTGCTAGTCAGGATTCCTTGCCATTCAAGTTAGTTAGCACAGCACACACTGCAGCAAACCCAGTGCTGCTGGCCCAGCTGGGTACCAGGGGCGGGAAATTTCAGTCCCTGCAGAACTTGGCTTTCGTGCTTGATTCCCATTCAAGAGAGCATATATGCCTGGTTTAAAACCTCCTAAAGGAGTGTCTGTGCAAGTTTTTCATCTGTGATTAACTAGCATGTCACACACTAATTTTTTTTTCTCTCCTTGGTGCTGTGTGACTTGAATTCACCTGCACTGGTGCAAAGGCATTTTGCATTATCTCAATTTTTACCAAAAAATGCTGGCATCAGAACTTAACACTTGCGCCCCCCCCTACTCCCCTCACCCCAGACTGCATTTTACCTGCAACATAGCAAGAGACAAGTGCCTGAGGAAGCCATCCAGGTCATGTACATGATTAACTCCTGTTTTGCTTATAATGGAATGAGAAAGGAGTATGGCGAGTGTGGTTAGCAGTGGGTAGAACCATTTTTAGAGGCTTAAAACAAAGCTGCAGTGCAGAACTGTTTTTTGTAATCACTCAAAGTGAAAATCTGTTAGACTAAAATAGCTGGTTTTCTTGACACAATTTTCAGCTGTCCTTATAAATACCAAATGTTCAGGAATTATCCCTATAAACTTACGGGAGTAGCTTGCCAGAATAAGGTCACAGAAGGAGTAACTTGTAAATTGGAGCTAGACATTTCCTGCACCCCACCCGTGCTTTCCTTGTTGTTCTCCAAAGCTGAACAGCAGCCTCCATAGCAACAGTCTGACCTGCCTGCCTGCAAAAGTCCATGTTAGTAAGACTTCCTTCACTAGTCAGAAAAACCCCAACCCAAAACCGTAGCGGGGCTGTATTATATTTTTACATTCAGTGAATCCTGCTCATTTTGAACCTTCTTCCCCACCTTCACTCCACCCCATATGCATGGCTGGTAGCACCTGTGTGTGTTTGTCATGATTTTTGAATGAGTTTCCCCTTCATTCTCAAAGTTGTTTTTCTGAGTGCGCTCTCATGAAGTCTCTTGCTGGCATTGCACCTTCACTCTAGTGCAAGGCGTTGCAATTAACCCTTTCTCAACCCCAGGAATGGATTTTCCCACACTTACTGCAGGACTTTGATTAGCAAACCGCAAGTTTGTTCCAGCTTGCTGGGCAGTGAGAGGTTTAATTGCTCTGACTTGCTTCTGGTCAACAAAGAGATGAGACCTAGCCAGACAACGTGTTTCTCCTTGCTTGTTTTCTTGCTGTCCCCGCAGGTCTTCCGGCCCCGCACTCCCCCCGAAGCGATTGCGCTATGTAGCCGCCTGCTGGAGTACACCCCCACCGCCCGCCTGACTCCCCTGGAGGCCTGCGCGCACTCTTTCTTCGATGAACTACGGGACCCAAACGTCAAGTTACCAAACGGGCGAGATAAACCTGCACTCTTCAATTTCACCACTCAAGGTAGCCTGAGAGCGTTGAAGGATCCCTTCTGTTGGAGGAAGGAGTGGGATAAACATTGGTTGTAGTGCAGATGTTACTCCCTTGGAAGTAAAAATCTCTGAGTGGTACTGAGTTTATTAAGTAATTGCATAACCAGCTGTCCTTTTCAAAGAGAGGAAAGGGTCTTGAAGTTACAGGGTTTTGAGTCTTGGTTCCTCCAGTTCGGTTTTGCTGAGGTCCTGAGGGTGGTTGTTACTGGATTGCATCAGGAAGGATTACGTGCTTATAGCATGTGTCTGCAGAGTATGAATATGAATATCTCAAGAGTCTGCAACTGGGCTGATATCACAGTCAGTGGACCATGCAGGTTAGAATATAATTTGGAGATGGTCCTGCTTCTTCTCACCTGAAACACCGTAGCCAAGTAGTAACGCATGTTAGGTTTGGCAGGGAGGTTTGTAATGTTGCTGCCCATTTTGATTCTGGATGCAAGATAAATACAGATGCTTTCGTGCCCAGATTCTATGTGCTGTGCAGTTCATGTGGCATTACACTGACACAGTCATTTAGAAACTGTAAAAATAAATGTGCAACTAACTTTCTCATTTGAAGCCAGGCTGGTTATCAGATTTTAAAACTATTCATCTATTTTTTTCTACAGAAATCAGAAATGTAAAACTCATACCCCCCAGAATAGTTTTGCCTGCCAAGACAGAACATGTGAGAAATATGGCATACAAATATGCTAGTAATTAATTTTGGAGCACTTTTTGTGTTGTTTTTCTTTAAGTGATTAGCTGCCAACTCTCACCCTTTGAGCAAGAATAGTTCTGTATGCATTTTCTGTTGAAAGTCTAAAAAACACCTTTTGGCCCATTTAGCATCAATGTCATTTTTCAAACTCTTTAGTGCATGCCATGCCCTTCTGCCAAAATGTGAAACAGCTCTCTTCTTCCACTTGTGATGCCTTTTTATTTTTTAAAAAAAGGCCCTTTTATGAAGCATAAACACATTAAAGTGGTCAAGTAAATAGCTTGTGCTTCCAGGTCACTGTCCTCTGTGCTGATTTCTATATCTGTTGTTAGAAATTTAGTAGTTATGTTACAAGTGCTTCCTTGTACTCCTGGATTGCCTTTTGTTTTGCCCCTCTAAAGCCATCTTCAGTAGCTAAAATAGTTTTGATCCCAGTATCTTAAATACAGCTTCACCTCTGTTCTTTTTGAAAGTATTGATTAATTGTTTCATGGTGACATTAAGAGTGAACTTACCTACTACACAAAAACAAGGCTTTTAAAAAGAGTTGGAAAGCTTTGTAGTGAGTCAATTCAAAACGTTTTTCTTAGGGAAGAAACAGATATATGCATTGGGAGTGTGTCCCTGGTTCCCCTCAGATAGTGTAGAAGCTGCTGGATAAGCTACTCCAATGCTTAAACAAGTTGAAAGCTCCTCTTTTGCCATCCTGAGGAGCGTATGTGCCCTCCCTCACAAAGTGACTCCTGGGAGTGGTAAGAGAAAACAGTTCCTGTGGAACAATTTCCTTAAGATAAAAAAAGCAAATTTCTGTCATCTACAGGTGCCAGTGTTCCCATCCATAAGCGGAAGGCAGGACACAGGCTGATCATTAATGCATTTCCAAACAAGCTTTGTTACAGGTGACCCGTCAAACTCAAAAAAACCCCAAACCAGAGTTATTTTTAAATACCTCAATACATTGCTTTGCACAGTGATTTGAAGAACTTTGTAGTTGATAAATGTACAGCAGTCCTGACTATGAACTTAAGATATACAAGAAGCTTTTGCTCCTTCTGTGACTACTGTTCAGTCCTTGTTCTCTGGTCTCTACTGTGCAAGGTTCCATCAAACTGGCCACTCTAGAGCAGAAATCCCAACTGGGAAACAGATTGTTAGATGGATAATGAGTCGTGTTAAGTCATCTGTGGTAATTTAAAAGGTAATGAAAGACAGTTTTGTTTTAAATAGCACTTGTTTTCAACAGGCAAAATTAAGTTCTAGAAGTGTTTGATTTGGCTTTATCCAGTTGCCTGAAACCCATGAAGTAGGAGATGACTGCAGAGGGCTTGAAGGCAAAACTGTTAGAAATGACAAGATAAATCTGACCATTAAGGCATTGGACTGATTTTCAAAAAGAAATTAAACATCATAGCAAATCTGCTGACCTGGGCACTGATGCTGCTGAGATAGAGTCTAGGAAAAGAACAGTGGGGGTATATGGAAGATCAAGATCGTGGTTTTCGGCAGCCAGCTGTAGATGTGGGGCACGTGGGTGTGTATCTTAGAGATTAAATCTGTTGAAGAGACCATTGTCTGGTCATTTGTAATGTCTTCCCTGTAAGTTTCTCTTAATTTGTTTAAATTAGCATTATATGCTTATAAGGGTTTTGAAAAAGTTCTTTTGGCTAAGGAAGTATCTCTACTAGCCACAGGCTGCAATTCTGTTAGGCTCTTAGATCTGCAAGACAAAAAGCAATTTTTCTCTTAGAAGCCACATTTTCAAATAGTCTGTGGAATGACTGCCATTTCTTGAACTACTTGTAACATATCAGCAATTGTGCTACATCACAACAGTTAATGTCACTCCATGTTGAAGTAAAGACTGAAGACTGTAAAATTCTTTCAGTGATTCAGCACTTAGGAATGCTTATCATGCTTCTCAAAGATAAGTTACTTTTTTATTGAAGGGGGAGTGCATTGGGATTTTAGTTTTTTTATATTTTTAATGACCCTAGCCTGTGACCCTTTTTTTTTCTTTTTTTTTTTAGAGAGATATATATGTATGTGTTTATGTGTATATGTAATGGAAAGTTTGTTGTTGTGACAAAAAAACAAAAAACAAACAAACCAACAAACAAACAAAAAAAAACACCCAAAAAAACCCAACATGGTAGAATGGTAGAAGAATAACTTTTCCAGAGAATTCTTGGAGTGTTGATATATCAAGTAAAATAATACTGAAAAAGAACACTGTGCTGTTTCCCAATACCAGGCATTTTCTTCTGTTTGGGGAATGAAGGTGGTCTGGTCTTCTAGTAAAACTGGACATTTTCGATCCTGCTCCTTCTTGGGAGATCTTAAGTGGCTGCAAATTATGATTTGATTTGATCAGCAGAAAACCAGAGGTGTTCTCCCAGGTGATGTGGATGGGAGTTGGGTCTCATCAATTAGTTATGATAGTTGCTGTGTTCACATCATGATATTGAAAACTTCTGTCTGGATTGCCTTGACCACAATAGCTTCTTGCAGCTGTACTGATTGTAATTAACCCAGCCTTGAGTTGCACATTTGGTTTCCATAATCGAGCTACAGTTGAACACCCTGCTCAAATACTGTAGGGGAAATCACTAAGCACAAGGACTCTTAGTATTTTGTAGACTGCAGATAATCACGGGTCAAACTTTCTCCTCAGTGTTGCCATGTCTCATTCTTAGAGATGGGATAGGTGCAAAAATACATTCTAGCAAAAATTCAAACAAGTTCTCAAGCAAAGCTGCTATTAGACTTCAACCAAAAGAGTCCACTTTGTTTATATCTCCTCTGAATTGGCCTGCTCCTCTTAAGTTCAAGACATTCAGAGTATGCTGAATTTAAGAAACTTCATATCAAGAAAGATAATGTGAGGTTTGAGAAGGGAGCAGGATTGTTCTTCTAGTCTACATGAAAGTTCCTTAATGTAGCTTCAGAGAAATGGTTGCACTTGGATTAAACACGACAAAAAGCCATTATTATTGACACAATACAAAAGGAGGTGTTCTGACAACATTAGATGAAGGAGGAATGGTGTTGTGTCTGATCACCTGGTTCTTGGGCTACAGCAACACTGACAGTCTGTAGCTGCACCTTGAGGCACCGTGCCGCACCAGAAGGTAGCAAGTGTCACGGAGTTTCCTTGTTTTAGTTCTGCTTTTGTTTGGATCACAGCCCCGTATTGTTTCGAGTGATGAGCAGAAAATAATGCAGAGGTGATAGAAACTTTCAAAAGAGCATTGTAAAGAGTAGGTTCTCAGTAATAACAGATTTGGGAAACAGATTTGGAAAAAAAAAAAACTAAGGGAGGAACATTTTCTAGCACAAAGCAGCTAATACCCAAGATAGTATTGAAGTATAGGTGTGTAACTGGTGTTCCACTTTGACATGTAAGGATTCATGTTTCTTTAGTTTATTTTTCCATTTAAAATGGAGATTCACAAATTTTGCATAACATTATGAATATATGAATTCTGAATTACTCCTGCATGATTTGAGGATTTTGTATTTGTACAAGTGCTGTGAGTACTGAGGCTTTCTAAAAGGACTAGCTAGGTCTGCTTAGACCTGAGTGGAGTATGATAAGATAGATTAGATGGGTTGCAGGTACTGTAGCAACCTGTTTGCATTCGTAAGTGCTGAAACACCATCTTAAAATGTGTAGTAGTAAGAGGCTTGTAATCAGGGGAGTCTTCTGCCTCTTGCCCTCCCAGCAGTAATGAAACGTAATGTAACAGCAGAGGAAAAAAAAATCAGCAAGTGGACTGCTGCTCCCTTTAGGCCTTGAGTTTGAAGCTAGCATTAAAAAATAGCAATAGCCTCTTAAAAATGAGCCCAAATAATTTGAGACTGTCCAAAAGCACCTTACTGAACCTGTGCCACGATTTGGCTGGGCTTCTGTACAGCCTGTGCTATCTGGAGGTCTTGCGTAAAAAGCTGTCTGTTCTCCTGTTCTCATTTCTCCTCCAGATGACCTCCTGGAGCTCCAAAAGTCATCAGTCTCCTTCCGTGAGGTGACTGTTCACATCCTTTTTACCGGATGTTGCTTTCTCAGGAGACAGCCAGTCACTCCTGTTTCTGAAACAAACAGGACCTGTCTTGTCTCGGCTCAGTCCCACCTTCTGTGAGGCACTAGATTCTCTTGAAAGGGTGCCAGAAGATTGTCATTTGTTGGCAATGTGTTGCCCTTAATCCTCCCACAGTTGTGGCTGTAAGATGCCTGTTTCTCATTCTGATACACACTGAAGCTATATTAGATTTGGAGCCTAAAAGACATGACTATTTTTACCCTGGTTAATGTCTTCAGACAGAATGATTGCATCATTTTGTTGTCCATTTAAATTGCCCAGCTGACCAATTCCCTTTGCCTTTCCCTGTCCTTTTAAAGGATACATTACCTCTTCTTGGCCTTGCTCAAGGAGACTGCTGTGAGAGATTGGTCTTGGGTTCCTGGGTCCTTGAGAAAAAATGATGCTTGAGTGAGCCAAAGAACTAATCCCTGAAGCTCTTGGAGCAACTGTTGCAGCTGCTTGTTTGCTGAACCAGTGCCCAAAGCAGCACCACTGTTATCAGCCTTCTCCCTGGGACTGATGGCAGGTGGGCTTGTGAAGAAGGGGATCCTTCTCCAGTGCTCAGAAGGAAACAGCATTATCAGGCCATTGACAAGGTACAGGCTTGGCTGGTTCTTTGCTCACTCCCAAGCCACTGTCTTTCTCTAGGAAATTACTCCTTTGCACCACTATCTGTAGTTTTGGCAGTCTTGCTCTGAAGACTGCCTTGCTAAATATCACTGTGGTTTCCTCTCGCTGGTTGGCTAAGAAGAAAATGTAACGTGACCTTGGGCTGTAAGGGCATCTGTTTCACCTGAGGTGCCGTTACAGGGGGAAACCCTAGGAGCTGATCCTGCATGTGGAGCACTTTGTGGATGATGAGCTAACTGTTTGTTCCACCTCCCCTCCAGAACTGTCAAGTAACCCATCTCTGGCTTCGGTCCTCATCCCTGCTCATGCCCGGAACCAAGCAGCTGCTTCAACCCCTACAAATGCTACAGCGGCCTCAGGTGAGAACTGCCTGCCTCCCTTCCTCCTTCCCCATCCTCCCTCCCGCTTCCCAGGCACCTTCCCTCTGCCGAGGCCCACGAGCCGCCTCAGCCCACAAAGTGAACAGGGAGGAAGGGATTGTTTTAGTATCACCTGAACCTTGGTCTTGGTGTAGGTGGTCATTTGTGTGCTAGCTGTGGTCACCATCACAAATCTCAACCCAAGCCACTCAAACTTGCATTTGATTGCTTAATTTGTTGGTCCTTCTCACAATTGGTTTGCATCTAATTTCTGTGCTCTCAGCCATCCTGAAATTAACACTTAGTTGGTGAATGAGTTGTGATGCCTAAAAAGAAAAGAAGCAGCTTGCTCAGAGCATGTGGCCTTCGTGTAGTGTGGATGAAAAGGATTTTTCCCTAAAGCCATTGGCATCTAAAAGTCCAGTTAGGGAGTTCAGTCAGTGTGCTCACTGCCTCATCTTAGTAGTTGCAGTTGCTTCCTACTGAGTTTGCTTGTGTCATGTTCAGGCACAAGGCAGATATTTTTGGGTCTTGGCCAGCATGGAGTGAATTTTTTGTGTGCCTCCTGCTCTCTCTGGTTTCTGTCAGAAACCTTTTAAAAGCTCACTGTTGGCCTTTAGCCACTCCATATTGTATTCTGTTTCCAGTGAAAGTTTTAACGCCTGGTAATACCAGTTGGGAGACTCCCAAAGAAACTCCCAGGTGCCACAGGATGTGGTAGAGGTGATTCAGTACCTGGCATTCTTCCTCTGAGTCAGCCCTGATTCAGCACACCAGAGGCTTTCTTGGGTCTTGGGCAAGCAAAGGCAGGCTACAAAACAGGTGTGCTTCCACATGTCCTGCATGCACTTCAGCCCCAGCCCACAAGGGCTGTCAGCCCTTTTGCAGTGCAGGACACTTCCTTAGCGTAGGATAGCTGATGAGGAGAAGGCCTGCTTCAAAGGCTGCTCTTGAAATGTGCAGGAAAGCATTTGCTGGTGGGTGTGCTGGACAATTACCTGATATTAGATGCACTTGGTCCAGCCAGTGCTAAAGAGAGAATTTTCATACTCTGGGACAGATGCACCCTGGTTTGAAAGATGAAATTTCTCTCTGAAATTGTAGTAGCAGTAGATTAAAGGCACAACTTGTGCCGTTTTGTGTACTCTGAATTTAGGAGAAAGCAAAACTGCTATTTTCAAATTTACTATGTTTGTTTCATACACTTGGCAGTATTTTGCAAATAGTCATGTTCTCTGTTTGCCTCTTATGTGCATCTGTTGCTCAACAACAAGTGAGAAAACAGATAAAGTAGTAAAAGTGATTAAAAAGTGTAAAGTACAAACATGGGAAATTATTTTAAGCCTTTCTGAAAAACACTGTTTCATGTAATATCCCTTTCATGCCTTTTAAGGAGTTCTCTCCACCAAGACACAAGTCTTGAGGAATTAATGGGGTTAAGAAATCTGTTTTCACTCAGCACTTTTCAAGGGCTTGTATAGGGAGAAAATGCATTAGTCCAAGTCCTAAATGTGAAGTATTAAAAAAAAAAGGAAAAAAACCCCAACCCACCCCATATTATTGATGTCAACATTTTTAAAGCTTCTGTTTGCAAGCACTGCACTGAGTTGGGATATGTCCTCCTATTTGTGGTTCAAAACCAAAAATAATATCCTTGCTGATTGGAAAGAAATTGTGAAATTAAGTCAAGTATTGCACAGCTCCGGCTTTCTGCAGTTGGTTGTAGAAACCCTTACTGACATGGGTTTCTCACAGCAGGCGGTGGGAATGTCATCAGAGTTACAATGTTTAGGATTAGGTCCTGTTGAGGTTCTTTTAATCTGTTCTGCTTTGCATGCTGATGCTACGCTTACCAAGAGATTTGCATACAAGGAGTCCCTTCTTTCTCTATACCCCCCTGCACCTCCCAGAACAGTAAATGTTAAGTTCCTCAGTAACTGCTAAAGCAGTGTGGGAACAAGTCTCCCACCTAACCCAGGGCATCCTGATAGGCAGGAAACTTCTCTGCAAAATGTTTGTGTGAGTAAGCAGTACAGGTTCAGAAACTGCTTTTCTGAGTGACGATGATGCAGCAAAACTTAGCTCTCAAAGCAATAAAGGGAAGAGCAAATATATAACTATAATTCACATTACTGGTGCATAACTTGTGCCTCTGTCTGGCAAGCAGTGTTAAAAAGCCACATTTGTTGTCAATTTCCTCTTCTCTTGAGGCAAAGCTGTACTTGCTCTAGTAGTAAAACCTGGCTTTGCAGTGGGAGTGTGTAGCCTTGCTGCTCTGGCATTATAAATTCTCCTAAACATTTATGAGTAACACTCTGACACAGTGGCATGTCTAAAGCAAAGTGTAGGGGAAAAAAAGATGAGATTTATTGTCCCCTGCTTGAAATGATGTGCTAGCTTTTTGTGAATTATGTTGGCCATTGATGAAAAATGCCAGTGCTGTTGTATTCCTGGGGATGGTTAGAGAAGGAAGAGGATCCTTTCATAACTGTGCAGCCGCAGCATCTGAGAAGGGAGCCTACAGACCAAGCTGAATGCAGTGCATATCTGCTTGTGTGACTATGTTTTTCTTCTGGATCAGCCAGCAGTAGTAGCTACCTCTCTTTAGTCAGTGTTAAGATGGGAAGAGCATAATTGCCATCTGCAGGGAAGTTGTGCCAGCAGGGATTCTGGGGTCATCATCTTAGGCATCCCGCTGTGTTGATCCCATGTAATCCCAAATGCAATGGTGTGACTGAACTTTCAGCAACAAAACAGATTAGAGCTGGTGGTGTTACCTGCCAGTGTGTTGTAGTTGAAAAACACGACAGTGCTCCATGAAATAAGATTTAGTGCATTTGTGGTATTCACATTGAAGGAATTTTGAAAAACTTGAATTCCTTAACCAGGAGAAGATGGGCAAGCAATTCTCTCAGAGTTCTACAAGCTCAAAATAGGGATGAATCCATGACAAGAGAAATAAAACTTGCACATTTTACCAGGTTTACTCAGAGTCTGGATTTCTATATCCATAGGCAGGTACAATATGAAAACCAGGCTATCCTCCTCTTTCCACTTGTCTCCTCAGCTGTCCTGTGAGGCTTCCCAGGCTGGTGGCAGCTTTGTTTCTGTATCTTTGCAGATGAGCAGCACAGCCTGTCAGCATCACAAATGCACCCAGCTAATGCTGTCAGCAGTGCTAATGGGCTTTCTCAGTCTGAGCTGGTGTCTCTGTCGCTCTCTGAACTTGAGCCCTGTCTTTCCGTTTCAGGAGGTTTCTAAGGAGTGTCACGTACCTTCCAAGAAAGCTGAGGCACTCCTTAGAGGGAAAAGCTGAATTGGAAGAAGTTCTCTGTGATGATGAGAGAAGTTTTTGCCCTCTGTTTGAAGGAACTTTTGGAAGCAGCTAGCACTTAAGCCCTGATGATGATTCTTTGCCCGCGCAGGCAGAGGTGTCAGGCAGTGGTCCAGGACAAAGAGGCTGCCTTGACCTTGAGCTGGGCACTTGTGTGTCCTGTGCCACATAGCTGCGTGCCAGCTCCTAGCTGTGCTCCCCAGCAGGGATTTGCTGTCCTCTGTCAGCATTGCTGAGGGCCTAGATTTCCTTCTCTTAGGCCCAGATACAGATTTTTCATGGTGAGAAATAAATGTCCAGAGAAACTCATACTCCAGTTGTGCTCTTTTTCTGGTGCTTCAGCAAAGTGATGGTGGAATAAGCCTCCCTTTGTTCCTCAAATGTACTGTTGAAGCAGAGTCAACAAATGAGCTGAAATGTTAAATACTGCATTTTCTTGCAGGCTTGGAGCCATGGCAGCCTTGAGCTTACTCTGTCAGCCTTAAGCACTCTGTCCCAGCCTGGGGGGACTTCCGTACTCTGTGTGTATATATATTGTGGTGAAAAGCCCCAAGAAAATGTTCTTGGCCTGCATCACCTGATTTATTTTAACATGTGGCATATATATTTCTCAGGAACTCCCCTGTTACAGTGATGACAGAAAAGGGAGCGTATGTTATATGAAGTAGCTCTATCCCCTCCTCTTTTTTTTTCTTTATCTCTGTGTAGTAATGTAATGATACCAATTTCAGCCTCTACTGTCTTCAGGAAATTGAGATCAAAAGACGTGTTTCATTTCAGCAAATGAAATACGAGCACTTTTTGTACACATACAGAGAAATCCTCTGCCAACAGTACAGACTCCAGCTGGACTGCTTGCATCAGGCACTGCCAGCAGATGTTGTGTTAACTGCAGTTTATCCATACTTGAAAATTAATCTAGAACAGGCATAGTGAGAGTTTAAAGTGTAGAAACTATTATCTGACTAGCTGGGTCGCTTCTGTTTTCTGTGGTCATTTTTGGTCTGCATGCATGTGGGATTTTGGAATTGCTCCTTCAGGGAAATTCTCCACGTAGGAGGGCGTCTCTCTCCTGCAGGACCAGCTTCCCACGTAACTCTGGTGCTGTTGTCATGCTGCCTTGGTGCTTTAATTGCATGAGTTGTTTTTTTTTTTTTGTCACAGTGGTCATTCCTTTGTAAAGGAGGGGATGCAATTAATTTGGGGCGAGATGAAAGAGAATCAGAAACTCCTAGGGCAGTCATCTGGCATCCTCTGCCCACAGGACGATTTGTCTTTCTTCCCACACATTCCTTGCAGCATTTCCTTTTCAAATAGGCATCACCCTCTCTTCCCACTTGTCAGTTGTGTTTCTGGATGCTGCTGATTGTTTGATTTCCTATTTTTGTCGCTGTTGTCAATGTTACTTAAATTGTGACTCAGCAAGCGCTGCCCATTTCTAGCCGGCATGTTGGCAGACTGGAGGGAAGGGATGCCATCCAGAGGGACCTTGGAAGGCTTGAGAGGCGCCTGTGCAAAACTCCCCGAGTTCAACAGGACCAGCACCAGGACCTGACCCTGGGTCAGGCACCCAGGCACAAATACAGGCCAGGCAAAGAATGGATTGAGAGCAGCCGTGAGGAGGAGGATTTGGGGGTGTTGGTTGATGAGAGGTTGGACACGAGTTGACAATATGCACTTCTAGCCCAGAAAGCCAAATGTATTCTGGGCTGCATCAAAAACAGCTTGGGCAGCAGGTCAGGAGAGGTGATTCTGCCCCTCAGCTCTGGTCTGTGATGCCCCACCTGAAGGGCTGTGCCCAGCTCTGTGGCAGCCAGCCTAAGGATGTGAACCCGCTGGAGCAAGTCCAGAGGAAGGTAATTAGATTATCAGGGCCTGGAGCACCTCTCCCTTGAGAGAGTTGTGACTGTTCAGCCCAGAGAAGAGAAGGCTCTGTGAAAACCATATAGCAAACTTCCAGGACCTAAAGGGGGCCTACAAGAGAGCCAGAAAAGGTCTTTTTACAAGGGCATGAAGTGATAGGACAAGGGGAAATGGGCTCACACTGAAACAGGATAGGTTTAGATTAGGAAGAAATTTTTTACTGTGAGACTGGTGAGGCACTGGCACAGGTTGCCCAGAAAAGCTGTGGCTGCCCTGGAACTGTTCAAGGCCAGGATGGATGGGACTTCTGGAAACCTGCTGTAGTGGGAGGTGTCCCTTGCCTTGGCCGGGAAGTTGGAACTGGATGTTCTTTAAGGTCCCTTCCAACCCACAGCGGTCCATGATTCACTTCATTGCCTTTGTTCGTGGCTGTGGTCAGGTAAGTTTGGCTGAAGAGGAGGGGGTTTGCTAACAGGTGACTGTCGAGCATTGCCCAGCTCATCTGTGATGGGGAAATGTTATTGCACACCCAGCAACCACAGGTGTGTTTGGTCACGTCTGGTATTCCTGCTAGACACACAGCCCTTCAGGCTGAGGTCACCAAATCTCTTCTTTCTTTTTATAAACCCTTTCCATGTGTCTTTTCAAATACATGGTTTGCCCAGTCTGCCCTCTTCTTACCAAGGTAATAAGTCTTTCTGATGTTCTTTGCTGTTGCAGTATCAATAGCTTTGCAGTTAATCTTAGTAAATTAGGTGGTGGCTGAAATGCATGACAGTCTCTTGGAGAAGACCTCATTTAATACTTCTTTCCCATCCTGTATTTTACACGTTTAGGTGTTTACCTACTTACAGATAAAGTATCTTATAGTCTTTCTGACTTGGCTAATTAGATACTATACAGAATGGTTTCTGGTGAAATTGGTGCATTTTTTCCCCTACCTACTCTTCTAATACTAAAAATATTTTTTTAGAGGAAATACCTGATGCATGCAGCCTATGAAAACACAGTTACAATTAATTTCCTTTTGGTATTTCTTTGCAAACCCTCCGTTTTCTTGAAATGCACTTCGACACATGCCCTTGATCCTGTGACTTGTCTCTCTGTGAAGCACTGTCCCTTCCTGAGAAGGTGTTGGAGGCATTTACTGCAGAGATCCAATCCTCTAACATATCATGTGCTTGCATAAACCTCATTACTGGCTTCAGGCCTTGATGTTAATCTGCTTCAGCAGTTCAGAGGGTGGCAGATCCAACTTGGGTTGAGCAACAGCAGCAGACCTGAAAGACTTTCTCAGGCAGCAAGTGCATGAATTGCACATTGGCACAGCAGCTGTTACTGCCAGGGGAGCAGGCATGTCACACTCCTTGTCCACGCTCATGGACTCAACTAACAGGCAGACTTATTTTAAGGACTAACCAACAATGTGAAACTTTCACATTCACCATTCACATTCACCAATGTGAAACCTCATAGTGACCACAGACACTGGTGTTGGCTTTGGCAATGCCAGTGTGCCTTGTCCTGCAGTTATGGGATATCTTCCAGGTGACTTCCCACTGCACAGCCAGTGTTACAAACTGCAGAACCGGCTGGAGCCCAGCCCGCAGCCCTCCAGGTTGCTTTTGCCCTGCTTAAAGACCATCTTCCATCTTTCCCCAGATTGGATTGTTCCGTCTGCATGTCCTGAAGTCAGGGCAGTCATCCTAACCAAATACCTTCTTGGTGGGTGTTGTGGGTTTCCCCTTGTGGAGAATGTCATAGCTGTTGTTTCCAATGTGTCTCTGTTTTGGAGGTAATGCCGGTTGTTTTTTCTCTCTCCTCTTCTCGTCTGTTGTTTGCAGATGTTAATGCAGGAGAACGAGTTCAGACCAATAGTGTAGCTACAGCATCAGCCTCCAACTCCACCTGAACCAGTACCAAGCAGCCAGCTGCACAGGAAAAATCACCAGTAATTTGAGTCTTGCTCAGCAACACTGGTCACATTTGGAAAGAAAATTAAAAAGAGGAAAAAAAAATCCAACAAAACAACAAACCAACCAACCTGTTCATTTTAGTGTTCAATTTTTTATTATTATTATTGTTGTTCTTATTTAACCTTGTAAAATATCTATAAATACAAACCAGTTTCATTGTATTCTCACTCTGCAGGGTGTCCGGGGCAGGGGACTAGGTGGGGGGAGGAGGGAAAGCGGAGCAATACGACACACCAATGTCTCCCTTCGACAATCTCTTCATGTTGGAAGTTTGCTGTTGTGTACTTCAGAACCAGGACTCTTGCCTCATACCCCCTTCCACAACAGAAAGAAGGAAAAAACGAAACAAACAAATCCCAAACCTCATTCTCTGCTGAAGTTCTTTTTTTTTTTACCCTCTTTTTTTATTTTCTTTTTAAGTGAAGTTTTGGACTTTGATGTAGTGCACAGCTTGAATTTGGTCGGGAGCTTAGCAGGGGTCATTCAACAGAGCTCAGCGTTTCTTGTCAGCAAATCCATATCCCAGGTTATCTGAAGAACTGCCCTGGCTCGGCATGGGGGGCGGGCGACGTGGTAGGAAAATAGGTTGCCATGGGGTGGGGGGGAGGGTTTGCCATGTGTCTAAGGCTTGAACCGCTAGCGGAAGCCTTTCATTTTAAAAATCAGTACTAGTGATGAGGAAATCTGCAGCTTCATGTGGGAAAAGTCTTGCCCGAGTGGGTGATATATAATATAATACACACACATGCACCAACAGCAGCGGTCGGCTCTGCCGAGGCGTCTCCTTTGCCCAGCCAGAGCTCCTGCTTTCCATGTCTCGGGCCGGCTCCCAGCTTCAGCAGAGAAGAGCGGACGAACAAAATCCTCGGCAGGGGCAGGGGCCCAGCTAGTGGATGGATGTTAAGGGACTTTTCAGGAAGTGGCCACTGCGAAAGTGTGTTTGGTTGGGTTTTTTCTCTCCCCACTCCTCCTTGGCTCTTGATTTGAACAGGCTTCCCTTTCCTAAGGTGCATACAGGAAAAGGACACCAGGGTTTATAATGTGAACTGTAACAGGCTACTGGTTTATTTTGTAATACTTTTTTTTTTTTAACTGCAGTTTTAACTTGCAGGATGCCGCGTTCTCCGATAGTTCTGATTTTAAATCCACAGGTAGAATCTGTATTTAATTTTCATCTTTTTTAACCTCTTGCTTTTTCTTTTTTTTTGATCTCTATTTATTGATGCGTGTTGCCACATCGCCATTATGTTTTTACATTGGTAGAATATTAAAATACACATCCAAATGCTCTTGATGGTAATTTGTACCTGCTGACTTATAGGAAAGCTGGCTCTATATGAGTGTGTGTGTATATATATTATATAAATATATACATGTATACATAGATACAATACTGCTTTTTTTATTTTGTCGACGATCTTGAATCAGTCTGACTGAAGCGTGAGGTGAATGCTTGTTCTAGTCCATCAGTTCAGGGTCCAGGTTTCCTCCCTGCGACGGCGCGCGGTGCGAGCATCCACGTCTCTCTTCCTGAAGTCAAAGCAATATTCCTTGCAAAAGGGTCAGGTGAGCGGCCGGATGCAGCCCCGGCGCGGAATCGAGACTTTCGGAGACCTGATCTTGTGGTAGGCTTGCGGTTGGTGTCCGCTCCAGCCTTATCCTTCTTCAGAGAAACTGTAGTCGCCTTTGGTGCTTACCGAGCCGTTCCTCGACCTGCGGATCTCTAAGGCAAGCAGTTGCTTTTCGGGAACACGCGGAACCTCGTGTGGCCCGGGGGGAACCGGCAGTAGCGGCTTTGGAAGCTCGGCCGCCGCAGGGGCGGCAGGGGCTTGGTCACGAGCTCGGTGTGTTTCTTCTTGTACCTTTTATGCTGTTGACGTGGGATTTTTTGGAAACTGTCTCTTATCAGCCCCGGAACTGATAAAAGCTCTGCCCTCTCCCTCCTGCCTGGCACGTGGTGGGTTTGGGGACGCAGGAGCTGATTGAAGAGGTGAGTGACCACCTACCGTGAAACCGATAAAGCCTCAAGTTATACCCCTCAGCGATTTGCTGTTGGGCACACACACACAAAAAAAAAAAAAGGTTTTAAAGCTTTTTTGCATTCTGGCTGGCTGCAAAGGAAAGCACACCCACGTTGAGAAACAAGGCTTTCCAAATCCCTACCTGCAGCTTAATAGAAAGGGCTGAAGAGCGTCTTAACGCGTGCGCTCGGCTAGTCAGTGTCCTGAAAGGTAAGTGAAGGGGCTTGGTTGACCCAGTGATCCAAATTCATGCAGGAGACTCAAAAAGTAGGACAGTGGCAGGGTATGGATCTGCTGTATAGACAAGACTGCTGAAGCATTGGCCACAGGCGCTGTTATTTAGAGGCAGTAAATTTAAAAAGAGTCTTTAAAAAGAAAAAAAAGTAATAAAAATATATCGAAGAAAAAATGCTGCTTGGGCCAGGACATGTGGCTTTTCTTTTTCTTTTTTTTGTTAAAGACTGGCGGAGGGGAGTCAGAGCGTTTCTCTCTGGTTTTGTGGCTGTGCCGGCGTCTGTGTGTGTCTCGTGTGTGTGTTAGGCTGGGGGGAGGGTCAGGGGTGCCCCTCTGGTTTTATTTCTGTTTTCAAGGATCATAGCAGGATCACACACTCTTTTATACAAGTTAGATCCAGGTCTTTGAACAACCTTTTTTTGTAAATAAGAAGAAAAAAAAAAAGAAAAAAAAACACAGAAAAATAACAACAAAAAACAAAGCTCCTCACCAAATTCAAGCTTGTACATTATTATTTTTGGTTGTTTTTGAATTTTGAGTTTTATTGTTTTGTATGTAAATATGTGGACCCAGGAACTGTTATTAATGAGCAAAAAGTTACCGTTCAGGGCAGTGATTCTGTTTAATAATCAGACAAAATGTAGACGAGCTTTTTAAAGCCATATAGTTTTAACTCTGTACAGTAGGTACCGGCCTGTATTATTGTAACAATAACTCTAGCAATGTATAGTGTATCTATATAGTTTGGAGTGCCTTCGCTTCCATGATTTTTTGAATTTTATTTCCCTTTTATTTTTTTCTCCTTCTTCTTTATTAACAATGTCTCCCACCCCAAACCCACATCTTTGCTCCCCCCTCCCCACCCCGCTTTCTAACTCTTTGAGTGCTGTAAGGTTTCGGTGATACCCTGATCAGTAGCAGAATGAAAAGAAACCGTCTCCACCGTCATTCACTTCATTGGCGCCGTGGTTTTGTTCTGGGAGTCTCCAAGGTGCCCACCCTGCCCTCTTCCTCCTCCCGCCTGCAGCAGCTGGTTTCATTTGGACCCTTGCCCTAGCAGCCCATTTAGATTTTGCTTGTCTCTCCCCTCAACCCTGCGCCCAGGAGCATCTGGGCGGCAGCAGCTTCCAGGAGGCTCGGCCTTCCCACCCTCCCTGCGGCTGTGCCGGGGGCAGCGGCGAGCGGAAAGAGCCCCCAGGGAGGGAAATCCCCACATCCTGCAGGGTTGCTGCACTCGGAGCCATTTGGCATTTGGGCATCGCTGTCGGAGACTGCTGCGGTGGTTTTTTCTGCCGGGAGGACTTTCTGTTCCCTTTCTTCTCCCTGTTTTTCCCCTACATCCTTCCCCGAAGTCACTTTTGTTTTCTTGAGATAAGTTTAACATGACTCTTGATTTCTTGTGCCCAGCACGAAGGCCTTGTTTCTAAAACTAGTTTGCTTGTGTTTTACTACCTTGTTAGTATTCCACATAAGATTGTCTTGAATGGGAAAACACGTAACTCTTTACCAAACCAAAGGTTGCTGTTTTATTTCGAAGCATCTCGTGTTCATTCCAGTGAAGCAGAGGCTGCACTTTCTTTCTGGTGACACGAAGGTCAGTGATGCCAAGCTGTTGGCGACAGTCTGCTCAGAGCTGTCCCTCTCTTCTTTTACACTCTTTTGGGCTTCTTTTTTAACCCAGTGTGGTCTTGATGTGTCCTTTACGTCAGCCCTGCCGTAGTGGGTCCCTGAGCCGGGCTGGATCGCAGTCTGTCTCCCCTGATGGACGCTCAATCAAGACGCTGGTGTTCTTTACTATTAAACTTATCTACCTTGCTAGGGAAAAAGAAAAAAATTACCTGCAAAAGAAAATTGACTGGTAGAAGACCCCTGAACACTCTGTCCCCTTATTTCGAAGCCAAGCTTTACCTAAAATAATGGCAGGTGCCTGCGACTTGCAACCTAAAATTCCCCCCCAGTTTTCAGTACTTGGAAAAGCAGAAGTCAAGCAGCCTGTCAGACTCGTACTCCTGTACTAGGAACCTCAGCCACCGCAGAGAAAAAGTAAAAGCCGATGAGGAAAAGCACAGTAGGGTATTCGGTCCGGGCTCTGCCTTCCGGAGACTGCCAGCGGGTACCCCTAGGGTGGCAGCTGATTTCCACGGGGCTCTCGGCCGGTTCTGGTCGTAGTTGGCTTCGTTTTGCAACACTGCAATAATGGCAAAACGACAGGAAAGGAAAACAGTACCTAAGGGGTTAGCTCGAGAAAAGTAGCTTCCTTGTGTTGGTCTTTCTCAATTTATTTTTAATATATATATATAAAATATATTTATATATATATAATTTGCTTGCCTGTAAAATTTGCGTTCATTAATGTGTTGCTGATGGATCACTTGGGCCTGTACACACCAATTAGCGTGACCACTTCCATCTTAAAAACAGAAATCTAAATATATATATATTAAGGACTGTGGGTTGTATACAAACTATTGCATACACTTGTGCAAATCTGTCTTGATTTAAAGGAAAAGCAAAACCTGTATAACATTATTACTACTTGAATGCCTCTGTGACTGATTTTTTTTTCATTTTAAATATAAACTTTTTTTTTTTTTGTGGAAAGTATGCTTAATGTTTTATTATTTCCCCCGCCCCATTCCCCTTGTAAATACGTTTTGTTCTGTGTGACTCGGTTCGGAAATAGTTAACTGGTACTGTAATTTGCATTAAATAAAAAGTAGGTTAGCCTGGAAATGAAATTTAAAAATTACCAAGTGTGTGGTCTTTATTTCAAAAAATTGCCCTATTCTTCCCTCCTCCTCTCTCCCTTCTCTGACCCTTGTTCCTCACCCTCATGCCTCTTTCCACTCTGCAAGAATAGGTGGACGTGAATCTTTGTAATAATAAAGAAAAACCTCAAGAAATGAGCATGTTTTCTTAAATGAGCTGTGTTATTCCATGCTATTTTTAAAGAGATGCCAGCTTGTCTATGATACCGTTTGATTTGATGGAGAGAGGAACCCTGGGACATAAATATTTCAAATTGAAACCAACCAATCTTCCTTTACCGTCCACCTATAGATACAAACTTAAGAACCTGTGTAAACTGCTGGCTTTGAATCCTGCACTCATGGTTGTTTGGGTTGTTTTTGGTTTTTTTTTAAATCATTGGATCCCATTAGTAATGTTATTTGGTGGTGATCTGTAAAGTTTGTCGAGACCACGTCCAGTGGACCGTTCCTCCAGCAAATCAGCACATAGCTATCTCTGAGTTGGGTTTCCGGTACTGGATAATGTATGTATTAAACATGACATGTCTATTAGCGCAAAAAGAAAAAAGAAAAAAAAAAAATCCTTTTTTGGGCTGGCTGACCTGGCCGAATCCATTCTGTCGCTATCCTAAAGGCTAGATGCGAGGTCATGTGACTGCTGCTTCAATAAAAACAAATTTATATTGCAAAGAGACTCCTCTTGCTTTGTTTGTGTGCCACGAGCTGCGGTTGTTCCCATGAAACCTCTGCTGGGCTCCGGGCTGGAGCCTCTACTCCAGGGGCCCTCCAGGACAAGTGGGAGCAGGGTGGGAAGGGGCCCTTGCTGGGTCCACACCGTGAGTGCTGAGTCAGGATCCCCTTGATCCTCTCCTGACTGCCCAGTGTGTGTCTGGGAGCTGTTCTGGCCCCCGCTGGGTGCTGGAGCTGCGCCCCTCGGAGCAGGTGCCGGCACGCCCGGGCTCCCTGAGCGGGCTCAGGGCTTGGGTCGTGCAGGACCTGCAGCTCTGGGGCACGGGGGTGACAGGGTCAGGCGGCCACCCGCAGCCTGGCTGTCCCAGAAGCAACACGCTGAGTGGAGGCTGCTGTCCCTCCACTTACCCTGTCCCAGGAGGTCACCACCAGGATTCTGGATGCATCCAACTCATGCTGAGACTGGGACTGCTGTCCTCAGCCAGTCTGGGCCTGGCATTCAGGGTGGCCACTTACACCTGCAATCACGTTGCTGCCGAAATTACAGCACCTCTCTGGGTGAGTTTACCTATTTAAAGCTTGCCTCTGGTGGGAGTTCATCACCATCTCTGGTGATTTGGGGTGGTGGTCACTTCTCTGGATGGACATGCACTGGGACCTCCCGCTTCTTCTGACCTTGCCTCGCCTGGAATGCAAGTTGTGGGCTCTCTCTATGCGTTGTCTTTGCATGGGAACTCTCATCTGCAGTCTCAGGTCTCTCTTCTGAATGTCAGAGCCAAATGAACACAACTCAAGCACCTCATAACTTCTTGCTAAGCTGTCTGGAAGGGGATGTTCAGCTCCTTCACATCTTTGTGATGTTTCCAATTTTATCTCCTCTATAGTTGTTTTGAACACCCTCCTTAAGCTGTAGTACCAAAAGCAGCCAGAGGTTCCCCACAGTGCTCTCCCCAGTGTCAATGAAGGCACTGGAGAGCATCTGGTAGCTGCTGCCTGTCTGTCTCCTTATCTGAGGATTGCATTCACCCTTCTGCATGGAGGCTGCAGCTGTCCAGTTTATCCAGCTCGCCCTCCCATCGTAACTCCTGCAAGCATTGCCAGAGGGACTGTTGCAGTTTCATATTGTGTTCATATTCCAACCACCCTTCTAAAAGATGTAACACCTTAGTATCAAGAGCCAGTCCTTGCACAACCTCCCAGGGAACATCATTCTGTCACTCTGTGGGAAAACACTTTTTGAGACCCATCTGCAGACCAGGGTCACATCCACTTAGCTGTCGGTCACCAACGCTTTGGGATGATTTAAAATGCTAGTCCGAGCGTAAAGCAGTACTGAGCTGAATGCACTACAAGAGTCTGCTCCGCTGATGTGCTTTGTCTTTATCGAGCGAGCTGCCAGCCATCTGTGTTGGAATTAAAAGTCAGTGTCAAGGCTGCTGGCACCATTTGTTATCTGGAAGGTGGCAGCTTTTGGGCTGCTGATGGGAAGGTCCAAGTGGCTTTCTGTGTGAGAAGAAGAAGAGCCACAAAGGAGGAGGAGGAGGGAAGCGAGCCACAAACTGCAGAGGGGAGAGAAGAGCACTGCAGTTTGTCTGAGGCACCACGTCCAGTTGCTTGGAGACGGCGAGCCCAGCAGATGGTACACAACCTCACCAGCCAGCCTGGAACCTCGCTTCCCTCCCTGGGCTCCGGGAAGGGCTTGGCTGGGCCCTTGTCCTGTTGTCCCTTGCTAGTCTTGAAGGGTGGTGTTCCTGGCGAAGGACTGGCTTTGCTAAACCAGCTGAGCACAAAGGCTGCAAGACCCGACTGCTGCCAAATCCAATCTCTGGTAGGAAAGGAAGGTGTGTAGGTGTCAATGCCCCACAGGGCACAGCAGGAAAGCGAGGCTCTGTCTGGGTGTGAGCGTTGTACAATGTGAGGCTTTGGAGCAGAGACCAGACCCCCAAAACAAACTCCTGCTGGAGCTCATCTCAGGTGAGAGTACAGGTGAGTGCTCAGGGCTGTTAGGGAGAACTGGACTTGACAGCAAACACCTGCCTTTGGCCAGTGCAGGAATGCAGCCCTGGATCTTGCTGCACACACAGCTAATTCCTGATGCCCTTGCACAGATATTGGTGTATATGGTGTATGCTATTGCTCCCCGAGTCTGCATGCAGTTGGGTAGTGTCCCATGCGGTCAGTGGAGTTAAAGTCTTCTCTTCCAGGAATTCTCTGCATCACCCCTCTCTGCTCATATACTCCAGAGCTAACCAGGACAGGTGGGGAATGAACAGCCTCTTCCCTTGTGGAAGCTGGGGAGTGGCTGCAGCAGGGTGTTTCTGACCGGGGTGCTGTGCCCCGAGAGCTGCAGTGGGGCAGTGTGCCCAAGCCCAGAGCTGTCTGCAGAGCCCCCTCGCTTGCTGCAGAGTGAGAAAACGTGGACAAACAAGCCCTGTCCCCTTGTTTGTCCCCTGTGGACAAACAAGCCCTGTCCCCAGGCAGAGCTGCCTGGCAGAGCACAGGCACCTGTCTCAGCAGAGGAGCTGCAGGCCCTGTGTACAGTGGCAGGCCCAGAGAACTGGGAATGAAATGGATTGCTAAGCAGAGAGATTGAAGGGTTTGGGCTTTTTGGCTAGGTTGTTTTTTTTCCCTAAGCAAAGTTTCTAAAAGCTGGTGGAAGGCAGGAGTTGGAGCAGGCACTGGCTGCGTGACCTCCCTGTGCTTTACCTCACCTCCAAGTGCTGAGCAGTCACAGGGTCCAGACACCGGCTGCTGCCAGAGGGTGGCAGGTCCTGTCGGAGGAGCACGGGGGCTGCAGCGAGCGAGGCAGGGTCAGGTGTGTGGTGGGACCAGCACGGGACCTTGAGAGGAAGCAAAGGGCATTCCCACCCCTCCCAGCAGATCCGGTTATCTCCCTCCACAACTCCCCAAGGGCAGGCTGCAGCCAGGTGGGGGTTGGTCTCTGCTCCCAGGTAACAAGTGAGAGGACAGGAGGAAATAGCCTCAAGTTCCATTGAACCACGAAAGCTTTACATTGGATATTAGGAAAAAAATCCTTCACGGCAAGGGTTGTCAAGCCCTGGAGCAGGTTGCCCAGGGAAGTGGTGAAGTCACCCAGTGTCCCTGGAGATACTTAAAAGATGTGGCACTTGGGGACATGGTTTAGTGGTGGACTGGCAGTGCTGGGTTAATGGTTGGACTTGGTAGCTTTAGAGATCCTCTGCAACCTAAACAATTCTATGATTGTTTCCTCTGGCATAACAGCAGCCTCCCTTCTGCAGTTCATTCCTGTAACCAAATCTTTTGCCAAGCCAGAGTGCTCAGAAGGAAGATGGTGCTTACTGGAAAAACCCAGGTGGTTTGAGAGTGTTTTTACTCAAGGAGATCATTGATATTGTTTGGAATGCTACCGTAAGTTAGCAGCCTTGGGAAAAGGGACTGCCCAGCTGGGGACCCTTCTGACCATCTCAGTCACACCTCTTTTAAGATACTTGTTTCACAGCGCCAGGCCTAGGAAGAGGTTGGTCAATGGAAGCTGTTTTTGTTGGAGACAACAGATTTAGGGCCCGCACAGCAATGAAAAAATGGTTTGCATTTGGCTGGAGGCATAAAAATTATGTTGGCAGGCAGAGAGAGGCTTCAATTCAACAGGTAAGGAAACTACAGGGTGATTGCAAGAGGCTGTTAGTGGCTCAGTAACAAACAAAAGGGAGATTCTTAGGATCAATCCTGCAGCAACCGAGGGAGAGAGCAGCAAATGCAGCTTTCAAGTCTCTACCACCTTCATCTCACTGCAATTGGCACCGCAGGGGCACCGCACGCTCCCCCCAGCCACTCCCCAGTGACAAGGACCAACATCCCCAGCACTGACTGAGGAGCTCCAGGATGGGCCAGGAGTGCAGGCTGCCATGCAAGCTCCCCACTGGGAGAACTGGATGGGATAAATCTCATCTGGCCGGGCTCTGCAGTAGGTCCAAACCGCTGTAGAGCAGTTGGCAGCTGCAACAGTAGCAGGAGCAGCCACAGCTCTCTGGTCCATTGGGGATGGTGTGCTGAGCCAGGCGGCGCATGTGGACACAGGTAAGCAGCCCGGCAGGAAGGAAAGGGCAATAGGACATCGCTTCCAAGTGGTACTTGAAGGATTGGGATGTGGGACATGGGAGAAGGCCAAGAGAAGTGGCCTTGACTCCAGCCAGAAGCGGAGGAAAAGGTGTATGGGGATGATGCAGCATGTGGGAGAAAAGGAGGAATGAGAGGAATGAACGATATGATCAGAGCAGAGAGCCGGAGCTGCCCCGCTCCACGGGTTTCAGCATACACCCTTCCCCTCGGCTGATGGCGTTTTCTGTCTCATGCAAACAGTGTCTGCTGAGATGCTTTCCCTGCCAGTTCTGCTCCAGGCAGTGGCTGGGAGGAGAGGTGGGAGCCTTGGTCCCGGGTGGTCCCGGGAAAATTGAATTTACTAATCCAGGTGTACACATTCTGTCTCGGGGAGTTGGCAGTTTTGGCAGGTGTTCAAACCAATTCCCGCCTCTCTGGTGGGGTGGAAGGCAGGCACAGGAAACAACAGCTCCCCATCCAAGCCCAGGCCCGATTCTGGAGGGCACTGTGGTGAGGAGCCTGGATGCCAGCACAATACTGATTCACCAATCATTAAAACACAGGAAAAGTTGCATGAGCAGGACTTTGGTGAAAGCAGGGAAACAGGACATGCAGGAGATAGTCAGCAATAATGCAATTAGGCCTTGGTAAAAGCCTTGAGCATGTGAGGACCACACTTGTAGGGTTAATCCCACTCTCCTAAAAAGAAATGGTGTGAGGGCTGAATTGAGCTCAATGAAGTATCAGGCAAATCCTGCACACTTGCAAGACCAGGAGCAGAGGGAACAGCTGTGCTCAGAAAGTGGCAGGAACTCTTTTAACAGCACCACACCCAGGTCTATGGCTGCAGCTTTTGTGATGGTCATACTGCTTTTAAGGGAGGCAGGAGAGATGGGCGAGTGTGGGTTTGCTGTGGTTTTCTGTTGACAGAAATGCAGCCACTGTACGTTTCCAGTAAAGAAGGACCCCAAGTCCTTTTTGCTGAACTGTTCTTGGTGCCACAGGATTTTCTCCTCCCACACCACCAGAGCTGTATCGGCAGGGAAGCCCTGGGACAATTTGCATTCATTCATTTACTGCAGAGACCAATTTTTCACCACTCTCAGGGCACAGTGACCCCAGAGGCCCGTTTGGCTCAGCCTTGTCTCCCCCACCTGCCAGGAGACAGGAGCCAGCAGAGCAGCACAGTGAGGCTCCCTCCTTGTGGGCAGCTGGTGAAAGAAAAGGGACAAGCTGAATTTTCCCCGTGTTTGCACTGTATTGGTGCAGCCCTGGAGGCATCTGCTGTGCTTGTTTCGGGTACGGGCTCCTCCCCAGGGTTGTTCTGTCTCCTGCTAGGAGAGGGAATGGTGCATTCTTATGCTGTTGATTTATGATCCCAATTCCCTCTCACTGTGCTCATTTTCCTTCTCAAAGTACATTCTGCAAAGCTTGAGAAAAAACCCTCACATGACAATTGAAAGCAGTTTCTACAGAAGAGTTTCCTGCAGGAATCCTGCCATGCCTTCAGTTTACATGCTAGGCAATGTCATGTGGAAAAGATGGCTTTACCCTGATGGTGTCCCTTAAATCATAATAGAAGCTGAGACATTTATAGCTCAGCCTGTGCACACCATCTGGAGTCCCCTGCCCCCTCGTTGTTATGCAGAGCTGTGTCCCTACAGAAGACCAAAGTGCTGCAACCTCTGTCCATTCCCACACCTGTTGGAATACTTATCTTCTAAAACCACACCAAATTGTACAATGAGCCACATGCAGAACGTTTATTTTGACAGACCATCTTCAGAAATACAGCAAATGCCTCAATGGATGGGTCTTCCTGTTGCACTGTTCTGCTGCATCAAGTTTTCCATGTCTCTCCTATTACACTGGATCTTGTGATTCATGCTATCCCCCCCTCCTTTTAACCAGGCTAAATTTGTTCAAGGTGGCCTGAGGCTACAGAGCTGATGCCTGCACAGCTTCTCCTCCCACACTGTGGAGAGTGTTTTGTTCTGTATTTTTGTATTTCCTACCTTCCCTTTCACTGACTAGCTATGAATGCCATGAGAATTGCTCCAAATCCCCAGTCCCTGATGGGATCATCCTCACAGAGTCCTCAGCAAAACTGGTTTCCCACCCCCTGGACTCCTATCAGACATTGCAGCATTTACAGAGGCTGCCTGACCCCAGGAGTCCCTTGGTGCCCCTGGTTCAGTGACCTGGAGACCAGCAGTGCTTTGCTGCAGCTCTTTTTCCTCTCTCCAGCTGTTATTTACTCCCCAGTGGAACACAGGGATATCCAGACGCCTTTCTCCTCCCTCTCCCCTCCCTGTAAATTCCTTTTCTCGTACCCTGCCCCAGCCTAACCCACAAAACAAAGACCCAATGCAGAATTTCTACAGGATTGCATTAATGAGAACCATTTTGGACCAGCTGCTGGTTTGTGTTATGTAGGAGAGGCACCATGGCTGGGATTAGCCAAACCACACCTGAGCTTTACAGACCCAGTACAAGGAAAAGATGATCCACAGGGAGAAATGATGGCAGCAGGGAGGGATCAGCCCGTTACCACTGTAGCGCTGAGGGCCAGCACTGCTGCCGGCTGTGTAAGCTGTAGCCATCAATGAATGAGCATTTTGGGTGTGGTGGTGTGGCTGTGCCCGCCCCTCCAAAATGCGGTGCCTGGTGTAAACGTCCCTTTATGCGCTAAGGCCACAGCCCTTGGGAATTCTGACACGTGAGTGCCGGAGAGCTGAGCAAGCCTTGAGCTCTGGGACAGATGCACTGCGCCTGTCCGAGCCCGCTGCTGCTTCCCGACATCTGGAGCTGGAGCACCCCCGTGCCTGCAAACACGGCAAAGCCAGCACACAGCAAAGCCAGCATCCTTTCTGTGTAGCCCTTGGAGCTGGAGAGCCCGAGGGACTAACACTGTTGCAAGCAAAATCAGATTCTTTCCAGAATTGCTCCTTGCAGTGATAAACAGCAAGAAGCAGTCAGCCCGAAGAGGAAGACTTCTGGAAAATGCATCAGCCCTGCCATGCCCGTGTCATCCTGCTATCACCTAGGTTTGTGCCAGACACTGCCTGCTTGTCAGAAACCACCCTGCTGAGGTCAGGGGCACCTTTTCTTTCTCCAAGGACTAATGATGTGAAAAGGTGATGCAAAATCTGACTGGTTTTGTTCAGCTCCTGTGCTTGATTAATAGCAGTGCTAATGCAGGAAGCCCCTGGGCCTTAAACCACTAAGGAAATCAGTGGGACACGCTTGTCTGTGGATGGTCTCAACTCAAAATTTCCCACTTATGGACAATTTTTTCATTTCATGTTATTGAAGCAAGGAAATACCACCAAAAGCCCAGGTACAGATTTTTATTGGTCTGTGCCAGGAAAACAAACAAAGAATGCTAACACTGCTTTCTCACTCAAGCTTTTCTAAATAATCAGAACAGAAAAATTAGCTAATGAAGTCCAAAGCAAGTTGGGGAGGAAGTAAAGGGAGCTGCCACACCAAAATGTATAAAGAATGATTCCAGGACAACACTGCTGGCAGGCAGCAGGAAGGACAGCCCAAGGGAGAGAGAGGGTTTTCCATTCAGGGTGCCCTGAAAAAGTAAATATAATGTGCTTCCCTTTCCCTCACCATGCTCTAAACTCAAATCATAGAGGGGAAGGGAAACCCACCTCACTCATCTTCTGTCCTAGGAGGCTGTGGGATCCTTGTGGAAGCCTTGTCCAAGTTCATGTGCAACTGTGGCAGGGTGAGTGCCATCAGCTGCACTTGGTCCAGCAGCTGTCTCACTCAGAGCTGTGCTGGGTGTCCCAGCAGGAGTATCCTCCTTTCTCTTGGTGGCAGATGTCTCCTGATGCGGTGCCAGATCAGCCAGAGCCCTCTCTGTGCCCCCGTGGATGATCCGATGAGCAGCGTAGATGTGTTTTCTTTGGGACTGCCTCACTGTGCACAAAAAGAGGTAAGGCTATTACTTGGAAATGTACAGCAAAGTGTTCTCTGTAGGGGAGAAGGGAGGAGTAGCTTTTAGCAATTCTGCAGCTGTGGAAAAGTCTGTCTCAGGAAAAAAATCATGCCCGTCTAACTTGGGCTGAAAGCGTTCTACTGCCACCTAATAGCAGCAGCCAACTTTGCATTTCACTTTGAACACTGGCCCCCACAGTGGGAAGCACAGCCAAAGTGCTCTCCTTTCCAGCTTTGGGAACAACTGGCCAGGATATATTATCAGGCTTTAAAATAACTTCTCCTTCAGTGTCTGTTAATTGCAGCAAGCCTCTGGAAGAATCCGGCTGAAATCTGCCATCTCCTGTGCCAGGATTTGACCTGCACTCAGAAACTCTTACTGAGTTCAAAGTAAGACTCGGAGCCACAACTGACACATGAAGTCACCTGCCTACCTTATCACCTCCCCTCAGCTACTGCATGATTGCCTCCTTTCATCCAAAGTCATTTGTATGTATTTCCAACCCACCTCCTGGGAAATAATTAGCCAAGCCTAAGTGTTCACCCTACAGCTCTCCTTATTGCTCTTCGCTATTGTTTGTTCACCCTTTCCCTCTTTATTTCTGTCACGGGCACTGAAATACCGTGTGCCTTACGGAGGGTGTGAGCAATGATGCAGGAACATGGGGTGGCTCTCATCCTGTCACTTCCCTACAGAAGTCCAAGACTTACTTTGGTCTGTTCCAAGGCTGAGCTGCCCTTAGACTGTGAATATGAAGCACTGATGTCCTGCATGCTGGCACACAGTTCTGCTGTCCCTGTCTCAGTCACTCAGCGTTACCAACCCACCCTGTTTATGTTTATCCATCTCCCAGATCCACTTTGTCAACAATGAACGCAACTGGATCTCACTTGCATTTGAAAAGCTGACCTTCACCAGCCAGCCCTCATTCCCAGGAGAGGCTTCTCTACCCAAGGCATTTTGGCTTCAATCATGTTTGCCTCAACTGCATCAACTATACTGGGAATACTCTGGAATTGCTGCAGTCCCTTTCTCCATCCACAGTGAATTGGTGAGTGACTGTGCTTTTTCAAGCGAGGTTTGTCATATCAGCACGGTGACTTCTACTTCCACTGAGGCAGGGTTCAGAATCGAGGTGCAGGGTTTTTTCAGGGTGAGGCAGCATTGGATAATCCCTGCTTTTATGCATCAAAATGCAACAAAATGAGGAGGAAAAAAAAATCCCAAACTAGGTAATGGCAAAACAGGTGTTTAAGGGGAAGCTAAAGTGTAGGCAAAGACTGAACCTGCAGCCCTCAAATCTTTGTTCTACAAATGGATTTGCTCCTTTGACAGGTCAGATAACTATGCTCTTAGACCACTTCCTGATAGTTACAAGGAAGGTTAATGCTCAAGCATGGGCCACATTGCTAAAACAGCTTCATGAAAAATCTGGCGCACTGTAAGGAAGGCTTTGAAAGCCACCACAGAAAGGCAATACACTAATGTGTTAATGAGATCTAATGCCATTCCTTGATACTATTTCCTTTGGATTTCTATGGAATAGTTAATGATTCTGCTTCCCTGAAAGTATCACTCTGCAGGAGGTGTACAGCAGGGTGTGTTCATCAGAGTGTACATCTGGTAGAATTGAACTGTGTTAAGTGATGGAGCCCCCTCCTCCCCATGCAGCAATGGCAGAAGAGAGTATGAGCCTGGTCTCTTCCTGACATTTGATTTCTGCCATCACAAGAATATTGTGACAAATTTCTCCTGATCACATTAGAAGGAGCTCTCTTACTTAACTGCCTGCTGCTCTACTCCACCAGCATCCACTTTAATTTTTAATTTGGCCTAGCTCTGCTTTCCAGGCAAATTCACTGTAGCTATCGCAGATTCTGAAGATTTTTTTCTTCTGTTGTTTGAGAGTGCATCTGAGATGCTTTGTTCATTAGCTGCTGTTGCATTTAAGCCCAGTACGTATTTTGAGCCTTGATGTACATCCTCAGTATGTCCAGAATCCTGAGCCATCTCCAGGTCTTCTTTCTGCTCTCCTTTCTGAGACAGGCTAACCTGTGTGTGTTACTGCCTGAGCTGCAGGCTTCACTGACTACCATTACATCACCTGCTCTGGAAGGCTGGCAGAAGCAGTGCTGGAGTGAAGGGAGCTGATTTAAGCTTCTGCAGAAATGCCAGCTGCAGAACAGGTCCTGTTGTTGTGGCAATACACAAGCCAGGAAGAAAAAGTTTGCACAATTCAGAGACCACAAAATGCGTACTCAGGGCTTGTGTTCTCATTCACAAAGCAATAAAAGAGGCAATGAACTAAGTGCCTTTGTTCTCAAGGCAGAGAAGTGCACTGCAGCAAGGACCCCTTCAAGCTCTACTGTTATCCACTTGCTTTGGTTAGGTAATATTCCCTTTCTGAGGGTGACTGCTTTAGTAAAGGTCTTCCACCTGTGCTGGTCAGTGGAAACATCCTAGTTAAGAACAGCCACTTACTCATGACATTACTTATTGTAATACACAGCTTTCCAGTGTCTTCCCCTCTGTATTTTGACAGATGCCATTCCATTTTTGTTAAATAGAAACATCCTTTACAACTGCAAGGTTATCTCCTTAAAACATGATGCCACTACAGCCAACCTTAGAACTTTACCTCTTGCTCTCAGCCCACTGGGGAGGAGAGGGAAGCACAGGAAAGTGTATAACCTTCCTTCCATATATGACATATATTTAAGTAATTTGCTTGTTAAAGTCTTCTGCAGTTTTGGAAATTGCCATATAATAACGCAATTCACAGCTGCGCTACTTAAAGATTTTTACCAGTTTGTTTCTGAACGTGCAATGGGCTGCTTCTTTTCATGCAGTTTTATTGTTGCAGATACACCAAATTTATCACAGCAAGCCAAGTTGGAAGGTACCTCAAGGATTATTTGATCCAAACTTTCTTGGCGAAAGCACAGGCTAGATCTTACAGCAGGTCTGAATTTCAGTCACCATTTAAAGATACTAAAGCTCATGAGAAACTGGAGAAAAAAGGGTGAAAGAGCTTAACATTCTACCTGAAGAATGCAAAAAAAGGAATCTCGGGGAACTGAGACAATTCTTGGCTGCATCATTCCTTTCAGGGAGCTAGAATAAGGAGAGTGAACCAGTTCACAAAGAAAATAAAGTTACTGGACTCCTTACCTCTTTCTCTCATAAAGCTTTTCTCAGCTTCTGGGATCAGGAAATTATAAACCAGCTCTGCTACAATCTCTTCTGACTGCAGGCGAGTTCGACTACAGGACAGATGCACAGTGGTATTAGTATTTAATTTTCTCTCCAGACCACCTCTGCAAAAACAAGTCTCCCTTGTAAATATCCTCACTCTTTCCAAGGGAGTGTATTGTCATGGCAGCAGTTGTCAGCTGGGTCTCTCTTTATCCTACAAATAGGTGACGGTGTGACTGTTCCCCTTTGCACTGCCAGTGTGTTCAACAGTGCACTGGAAAGCAGGATCACCTTACATTCCTTATCCTCAAAGGTACTGAGAAGCTCAGTTCCCTCTGATGACAAACTGAATTAGGCACACGGATATCGCTGAGGGTTTGTGTCTTTGTCAATTTAGTCTTTGGTCCATTGCTGAGTTTGCTAAATTCTTCCCTTTTGTGACGCTGCACTTGGCTGGCCCCCGTGCTCTTTTCCATGCCAGTGTTTGGTGGGTTCCCAGTTGGCTCAGGGGCTGCATGCATTATCTACGCTTCATTCCCCCAAGGATTCCAACGTTCTGCTTCTATTCATCTAGACACAAAATACACAGCTGCTCTACCACAGGAGAGTCACTGTGTCATTGGGATTTTTATGGCTCAATACCAAAAAAAGAGCATAGAAACTGAACCGGGGGTTTGGCAGGTCCTAAGCAGTATTCACTGCTGATGCCCCAGCCAAACACAGACTGTGGTGTTCTCAACAACTTACTTTACTCAAAGTGCCTTGTCAGGCAGCCGTCAATATGAGTGACCTCCATGGAAACTGGCAGTTCCCTAAAGAACAGCCACCCCAGAACGAAAGGCTGTGTATAGCTGTATCTTTTAGGATCTCTTTCAAATGGACTTTCTGTAGTAGTGTAAATAAATGAAAAGATCGGTATGAATGGGTATTGCTTTAGGCAGTTCCCAGATTCACTTAAAGCTCAGTCACAGCCTCACACTGGTGTGGAGAAATCTAAAAAGGGTGATTCACAGATCACACAAGTGATTTGCAAAGGGAACCTGGCACACACTGTATGGAAATAAGGCTCTGATGGATTTATATGTGTGCAGCAGGTAGGAGCAGCGTGGTTCCCATACAGCAGCCACACTAATGAAGTGACCAGGAGCAGCACTGCTCTGCCCTTCCCATGGCTTGGGTGATGCACACAGCCACAGATGCAGGTGGTCAGGCAGGTTCTAAACCGCTGTGAACAGCCCCTCACGTGCTGTTTAATAACCTACCGACTCTCCATTTCATAAGCAATGTCATTGATTTCGACAGCCCTTCTCTGAATCTCTTCCCTGGCTTGCTCTTCAGCTGTCCTCTCCATGCTACTCAGGATAACATCTTCCAAGTAGGTGTCAATAGTTCTGTCCTGAACATCCACCACCTAGAACAAAACACCAAGATACTGTTCCTCTGCCTATTGCTGTGCCAGGAACATAGTGGAAGATTTCCAGAGAAGCGTGAACAACAGATTTTCACAAGACTCTTTGTTTCAGGCAGGCCAACCTGAGATTTGTTTTCAGAGATGCCTTCTGTAAAAATTTATTTTCTAGTAATTCTTTCTGAGAACTGATTGAACAAGTGCAGGTGGAAGAAAACCAATTCACAGATCCAATTCTGGTGCAGTAGGTTAGTCCTGTGAATGCAATGGCAGTTGCTCCCTCATTTCTCACGGTCCCTTGAGCAACAATTGCCAAGTAATAATCATGGATATTGACTTCAGTAAATAAATCAGCTTTCATTGAAGCAAACCATGAAGGAGAAAGTTCCATCAAGCCAGTGAAAAACCAAAATAAAATTATTGGTTTCTTTATAATGGTTGTAGAGCTGAGATTCTAGAAATGAGTGTTTTCCATCTGCTAATCTGCAGGGCATGAGCTTATGGCACCTTGGCCTTACCTGCTTACCACTCAGAAATACATAAAAGATGAGAAGCTAAAATTTAAAAAAAATAAACATGATGCCAGACCCTTTTGGTATTAACCACCTCCCACAAGGTTTGAAAATTATTGGTTTAGTCAATTAAGACTCCCACTCATGTCTTTCAACAGGGAGAAATATGCTTCATGCAGTCAAGAGCTAAGAAATAGGAAAAGGACTATAGAATAGTTATGGAATATGGTAATTCAGTATTTTTTTTCTTGATTTCAAGGTTATTTTATCTATTATTGTTACTTCAAAATAAGTGTTGTACCTCTTGTTATTTGCAGTCCACATGGGCCAGAGAGGGGGGAGGGGCAAAATCTTTCCAAACCCTTGCTTAAAGGCATACTTCCTGGAAAAGCACATACCAGTTCTGCTGGGCAGAACAAGTGCTGACAAAACATTATTCCTAGAGATGATCTAGGTACATCTGTTCTCCATAGTGTTTACTGGAGAAATTTAGAAACCTACACCCATTCATGACAGGCCTAACAGGACGGTCTGTGGGGGTATTCGGGTCATCCTTAGTTTAACGGGCATGGCTCTCTCAGGAAGGAATCGCCCTGTCTTCACTAAGCCTTCCCCCTCAGCTTTAGAACTAGCCATCACCAAAGTCAGCCCTGAAGCAGCTCTCATCCATCTGGACCTTCCCACAAGGAGGCAGCTCCTACAAACTGCCTACAGTCCCAGCAGTCTCCCTCTCTTGCCTGTCTGAAAAGCTCATCTTCCTCCTGCCGCTGGCTCTCCTCCAGCTGCCGCCGTCCGCTCTCCTCGGCTTCCCGCATCCGCCTCTGCCTCTCAGCCAGCATGATCAAAGCATGGATCTTCTGTTCTTCTTGCAGCCTCACCAGCTCTTTGGACAGAAAATCAAGCATGTTCGCCAGTGCCCTTCCTTCTACTGTGGCCAAGTCTCTTTCCAGTGCTGACAGCTTTCAAAAGAAAAATGCAAAGAATTGTGTTACAAACCCCAGGAATGTTGTACAAAGTCCCAGGACTACCACAGGCATGTGAGACAGCTCTGCAGCATCCACTCACACCAGCCACGGGACAGTCCCAGGAGTTTGGCACTCTTCATGTGTTTCATGCCCTGACTGGTTTCTGCACAGTGCAATCATGAGTACCTGCAGCTTCAGGCATTGAACCTAAAACTGCACAAGTTACTAACTGCTGACAAATTCAAATTGACAGTAATTATATGAAGTTTGCAGAAGTGCAAACAAGACCTCAAAATTCCAGGTAATGGAAAATCAGAAAGTCTGACGGAGCAGAGACAAGATTCCAGGTGTTCAGTATTACTGTGCCATTCACTCCTTGTTCCAGGCACATCCTGTTCTACGGGCTGGGTATGTGTGATTGCACTACAGAAAGAGACAAGATCTATGGGGAGTTCATTATCTCCAGAATGGACTCTGAAGCCACAGGCCTTGGCAGGAGGGAATGTCTGAAACTGGCTGGGATGCTGTGTTCTGTTGAAATAAACAGGCAATTACAGAATACACCTAAACATAAAAGTTGAAGTGGAGCTGAAATATCCCAGACAAGTAATAATAAATCAGCTTTCTTATACAGCTGTGCCATTTGCCCAGGCAGTGTTTCAAAGGAAGTGGGATTGTCAATGTTGCACCCATCTAGAAGTGACAGCACTTAGCCCACAGGTGTTT